>NC_090341.1:37925876-38264804 GCF_035084215.1 Heptranchias perlo | reverse complement strand
GTTTTAGTGCACAGGAGATCTTGAAATGTGTTTGGCATTAAACTGTTACCTTGTTTGAGATCAGCAAAAACTGATTTTAGTCTCGTAAATCAACAGAAGAGTGATTGTGTGGTCTGTGTTTTAAAGATCTACTAATTATTTCTTGGGTATGTAGTAAATATTCACCCCCTCCCAAACATTTGCTCTGAGTGATACAAGATCTGAACCTGAGAACTAATGAACATTTATATTTTAACACCTATTTGGGCTACTATAACTCCAATCCATGACAAAAGCAGCAATTGTGGGTCTTTTGAATTCTGTGTTCCATCAAATAAGTTGCATGTCATGGCAGTTTCTCCATTGGACGGCTAGATCCTATATTGTAAGTGTTGTTTTTGGATACCATTTCATTTTTTATTGAAATTACAGTTGCTTCCTTCCTTTGCTGCCAAAACAATTCATATCCTCCAAATGTACTCCCAAACACATCTGCTGCCCTGACTATGTGCTTGCACCTGAAGTACATATCCATTTGGGCTTTTCGATCATTTTTGCACCACCTCTGTGCTTTCACAGATTAGCACCTAGATAGCAACTATTGAGTGCTCCATACAAAGCAATCTGGAATGATAATGAAGTAAAATGATTCCACTCGCTACAAAATTCAATTCTGATTTAGCAATCTGAAAAAGAAAAGTAAATACTTAATTTTCAATGTTACTTGGGAGTGCAATAGTGTATGGAGAAGAAGAAATAAAACTATTTTCGCTCATGCACGAGCTTACTTTAGGTCATTTACAAATATATCGTTTGTGCATTGCTGGTCTGCAAAGCTTTCTCCTTATTCAATTGAATACGTATAGAATCATAGAAAGTTACGGCACAGAAGGAGGCCATTTGGCCCATTGTATCCGTGCTGGCCGAAAAAGAGCTATCCAGCTTAATCCTACTTTGCAGCACTTGGTCCACAGCCCTGTAGGTTACGGCACTTCACGTACTTTTTCAAGTACTTTTTAAATGAGTTGAGGGTTTCTGCCTCTACCACCCTTTCAGGCAGTGAGTTCCAGACGCTCACCGCCCTCTGGGTGAAAAAGTTTCTCCTCAGATCCCCTCTAATCCTTCTACCAATCACTGTAAATCCATGCTCCCTGGTCACTGACCCCTTTGCTAATGGAAATAGGTCCTCCCTATCTACTCTATCTAGTCCCATCATAATTTTATACACCTCAATTAAATCTCCCCTCAGCCTCCTTTCTTCCAAAGAAAACAACCCAGCCTGTCCAATCTTTTCTCACAGCTAAAATTCTCCAGCCCTGGCAACACCCTCATAAATCCCTGTACCCTCTTTTTTTCCTGTAACGTGACCAGAACTGTACGCAGTACTCAAGATGTGGACTAATCAATGTTTTATACAGTTCTAGCATAACCTCCCTGCTCTTATATTCTATGCCTCGGCTAATAAAGGAAAGTATCCCTTATGCCTTTTTAATCACCTTGTCTACCTGTCCTGCTACCTTCAGGGATCTGTGGACATGCACTCCAAGGTCCCTTTGTTCCTCTACACCTCTCAATATCCTCCCATTTATTGTGTACTCCCTTGCCTTGTTTGCCCTCCCCAAATGTATTACCTCACACTTCTCTGGATTGAATTCCATTTGCCACTTTTCTGCCCACCTGACCAGTCCATTGATATCTTCCTGAAGTCTACAGCTTTCCTCCTCACTATCAACAAAACGGCCAATTTGTGTATGATCTGCAAACTTCTTGATTAAGCCCCCCACATTCAAGTCCAAATCATTAATATGTACCACAAAAAGCAAAGGACCTAGTAAACAGCTTTCCAGTCGCAAAAACATCCGTCAACCATTACCCTTTGCTTCCTGCCACTGAGCCAATTTTGGATCCAACTTGCCACACTCCCTTGTATCCCATGGGCTTGTACTTTTTTGACCAGTCTGCCATGTGGGACCTTGTCAAAAGCCTTGCTAAAATCCATGGTACAATACATCAATGCATTACCCTCATCGACCCTCCTTGTTACCTGCTCAAAAAATTCAATCAAGTTAGTCAGATACGACCTTCCTTTAACAAATCCATGCTGACTGTCCTTGATTAACCTGTGCCTTTCTAAATGACGATTTATGCTGTCCCTCGGAATCGATTGCAATAATTTGCCCACCGCCGAGGTTAGACTGACTGGCCTATAATTACTTGGTCTATCTCTTTCTCCTTTAAACAATGGTACATCATTAGCAGTCCTCCAATCCTCCGGCACCATGCCTGTAGCCAGGGAGGATTGGAAAATGATGGTCAGAGCCTCCGCTATTTCCTCCCTTGCTTCTCTTAGCAGCCTGGGATACATTTCATCCAGGCCTAGCAATTTATCTACTTTCAAAGATGCTAAACTCCTTAATACTTCCTCTTTCATTATGTTTATCCCATCCAATATTTCACACTCCTCCTCCTGAACTACAATCTCTGCATCGTCCCCCTCTTTTGTGAAGACAGATGCAAAGTATTCATTAAGAACCATACCCACATCTTCTGCCTCCACACATAGATTACCTTTTTGGTCTCTAATAGGCCCTACTCTTCCCTTCGATTTCTTCTTGCTCTTTATGTAATTATAAAACATCTTTGGGTTTTCCTTAATTTTATTTGCCAGTATTTTTTCATGACCTCTCTTTGCTTTCCTTATTTCCTTTTTAATTTCACCCCTGCACTTTCCGTACTCCTCTAGGCTTTCTGCAGTATTGAGCTCTTGTCTGACATAAGCTTTCCTTTTTTGCCTTATCTTACCCTGTATGCTTCTTGTCATCCAGGGGGCTCTAGATCTGGCAGCCCCACCCTTTTTCTTTGTGGGAATATGTTTACTCTGAACCCCTTGAATCTCCCCCTTGAATGCCTCCCACTGCTCTGACACTGATTTACCTTCAAGTAGCTGTTTCCAGTCCACTTTTGCGAAATCACTTCTCAGCTTAGTAATATTGGCCTTTCCCCAATAATCTATAGAATATAGATAATCACCAGAGTTGGAGTCAAATCATTTCTGTTTCTCCCCCTCCTTTCCCAGCTAGAAGAGATCTGTCCATGTATAAAGACCAATTTGTTAATTTAGTAACCTAAAATGCTCCATGAGGTTTTAACCAAACTTTCCAAGTGTCAGTTTGGCCCAGTGCTAGCATTCGTCTCGGAGTCAGAAGGTTGTGGTTTCAAGCCTCATTACATGACATGAGCATATAACTTAGGCTGATATTTAAGTGCAGTATTGGGGAAGTGCTTCATTGACGGAGGTGCTGACTTTCGGAGGCCTGGTCTGCCTGTTCAAGTGGGTGTAAGAGATAGCTTGGCACTATTTGAAAATGAGCAGGGGAGTTCTGGTGTCTTGACCAATATTTATCCCTCAATTAACACGTTCAACAAACAGATCAAATGGTCATTTTTTTCAGCTGTTTGTGGACCTTGCTGTGAGAGAATTTGCTGCTGTGTTTGCCCACAAGACAACAGTGAATATACTTCAAAACCAACACACTGGCTGTGAAGTGCTTTAGGACATCCTGAGAACATGAAAGGTGTTATTTAAATACAAGTTTGTTCTTAAGTGCTTCCTCACATCAGACACTGAGTTACTTTTATAATGCACACACTGAGAACCATATGTTTGTGCACACATTTTCTCTTGAAGTATTGACTTCCAATTCAATAACTTTAAAAGGCTTTATTATTTCAGATAAGCTTCATAAGTGACTTCCTCTCATAAGTCACAGGGTTCCTTTCACAAATGAGAACCATAAATATTCTGCATTTGTATTTGTAAACAATAGCTTGCCAGCGCAATGACTTAAAATCTTTTACTGAAGCAATAAATTGCAAAGGAAAACCTGAAGGATGTTCTTGACTCAATTTAAATCTACGTACATGCTCTTAAGACATTGCATTCTCCATCTGGCACAGACTGGACATTTTACAATGGGGTCTCTAAGTGCAAGACCAACCTTTAACCATCCAGAACTTAGCAATGTACATCTAATGAAATGTGGATCTCATTTTAAGATAATGTTTCATATGCAAAATTTAAGTTAGATTTGTCCAAATTTACACAAATCCAATATTACTTTCATCTGATTCGGGAAACAGTCCTGTGTACATTGTGCAGCAGTTTCTTGACACACTCGTAGAAAAACAAGAATGTCAGCTAACCGCTCCTACACTGTTCACCTTCCTGTGCAACAGTTTATACATGAATCAGTGTGGGAGATCGGGCTGCTTAGTGCAAAAAATTAGTTATTTATCTAAATTTGTACTCTAATCCAATGTCCCTCTTGTGTCTTGAAAGGGGTATAAGTGAAACTGGAAATTTTGCAGCATGTCAGTTGTACTTTTGGTATGGAAGATCACAACAATTCAAATATTCTCTGTATTGCCACAATTACATCTGTACCTAACTCTCATAATAACTCGAGGACCATATAATGATGTTACAAACAATCAGCCCAATTCAATTTTCTTTCACTACAAATCCCAACACTAAAGAAACATGTAAACAATTTTACAACACCAAGTTATAGTCCAACAAATTTATTTTAAATTCCACAAGCTTTCGGAGGCTTCCTCCTTCGTCAGGTGAACGGTGTGGAATAATTAATTGCATTAGATAGATGGAAAATGCAATTTAATGTGGATAAGCTTGAGTTCATATATTTTGAGGGGACAAACAAGGAATGGGAGTATATACTCAATAGAACGACAGTGAAGGGTGTGGATGAACAGACAGATCTAGGGTTTAAATACATCATTCATTGTAAATGCAAGTGCGAGTAGATAAAAAGGCCAACAGCATTTTGGGTTTTAGCAATAGGAGCGTAAAGTATAAGAGTAAAGAAATAATACATTTGTAGAAAATATTGGCTGGACCACAGTTAAAGTACTGTGTGATGTAAATGAGAACCCCATTATAGAAAGGACATTGAAACCATAGAGAACTTACTGCATAGATTCACCATGAAGATGCCAGAAATGAGACTGCAGTGCTTCAAGAAGGCGGCCCACTACCACCTTCACAGGGCAATTAGGGATGGGCAATAAATGTGGCCTTGCTAGCAATGCCCACATTCTTAGAATGAATTTTTTAAAAATGAGAAACTATAGTTATGAGGAGAAACTTGAGTAACTGAGACTATTTCCGTGCAAGTAGAAAAGGCTGAGGAGATTTAAAAGAAGTTTTAAAAATTATGAAGGGGTTTGATAGAGTGAATAAGGAAAGACTATTTCTTCTGGTTACGAGTTAGGAGAAATGTATTTACGCAGAAGGTTGTTAGAGCATGGAATGCTGTGCTGTCGGGAATAGTTGAGGCAGAGATCACTGCATCTTTTAAGGAAAAATTGGATAAATATTTGAAGCAGTGCTAGATACAGAACTATGGGGGAATTAGTTTTGGATTGCTCTGGTAGTTTAAAGTTACCATCAGTTACATGACTGCCAATCTCTCTTTGTAATGGTGTACTTAGTAAAGCATCAAGGTGCAAGCTTTTATTCAGGGTGAGATATCAGCACAATGGCTAATTTACTTAGGTATTAAAGAACAATATATTAGCTGGTCTTCCATTTGACATACCTTAGATTCAAAATTATAATGGTCTATTTAGTAGTTAGACATTCAATTTGGGAGGCTGTCTTCTATTCTAGGATGTGGCATTCATATAATGCAAGACGGCTCATCTATCAGTTGGATGACATGTCCCTTTCCCATGCTTATTTCCCTGCTGCAAATCCCAGTTGTGATTCAGATTGTCAAGCTAGATAAGGTATCGTTGACCCTGGTTATCCCATAGTCTCTTAGTATCATAGTATCATAATAGGTACAGCACAGGAGGAGATCATTTGGCCCATCTTTGAAAGAGCTATCCAATTAGTCCCATTCCACCGCTCATTCCTCATAGCCCTGTAATTTTTTTCCCCTCAAGTATTTATCCAATTCCCTTTTGAAAGTTATTATTGAATCGGCTTCCACCACCTTTTCAGGCAGTGCATTCCAGATTATTACAACCCGCTACGTAAAAAAATGTTTCCTCATGTCGCCTCTGGCTCTTTTGCCAATCACCTTAAATTTGTGTCCTCTGGTTACCGACCCTTCTGCCACTCGAAACAGTTTCTCCTTATTTACTCATTCAAAACCGTTCATGATTTTGAACACCTCTATCAAACCTCCCCTTAACTCTCTCTGTTCTAAGGAGAACAACCCCAGATTCTCCAGTCACTCCACATAACTGAACACCCTAAACTCTGGTACCATTCCAGTAAATCTCTTCTGTACCGTCTCTGAGGCCTTGACATCCTTCCTAAAGTTTAGTGCCCAGAATTGAACACAATACTCCAGCTGAGGCCTAACCAGTGTCTCATAAAGGTTTAGCATAACCTCCTTGCTTTTGTACTCTATGACTCTTATTAATAAAGTCCAGGATCCCATATGCTCCTTTAACAGCCTTCCCAACTTGTCCTGCTGCCTTCAAAGATTTGTGTATGTGCACCCCCAGGTGCACCCTCTGTTCAAGCACTCCCTTTAAAATTGTAACGTTTAGTTTATATTGCCTCTCCTCATTCTTCCTACCAAAATGTATCACTTCACACTTCTCTGCGTTAAATTTCATCTGCCATGTGTCTGCCCATTTCATCAGTCTGTCTATGTCCTCCTGAAGTCTGTTAGTATCCACCACATTGTTTACTACATTTCCGAGTTGCGTGTCATCTGCAAACTTTGAAATTATCCCCTCCATACCCAAATCCAGGTCACTAAGATATATCAAAAAGAGCAATGGTCCTAATACTGACCCCGAGGGAACACCACTGTCTACTTCCCTCCAATCTGAAAAACAACCGTTCATCACGATTTTCTGCTTTCTGTCCCCCAGACAATTTTGCATCCATGCTGCCACTGCCCCTTTGATTCCATGAGCTTCAATTTTGCTAACAAGTCTATTATGTGGTACTTTATCAAATGCCTTTTGAAAGTCATATACACAACAGCAACCTCACTACCCTCTCCATTACATCATCAAAGAACTCGATCAAGTTAGTCAAATACGATTTTCCTTTAACAAATTCTTGCTGACTTTCATTTATTAGCCCATATTTTTCCAAGTACCAATTAATTTTGTTCCGGATTATTGTCTTTCAAAGTTCCCACACCACCGATATTAGGCTGACTGGCCTGTAATTGCAGGGTTTATCTCTCTCCCTTTTTTTGAACAGGGGTGTAACATTTTCAATCCTCCAGCCCTCTGGCACTGTCCCCAAATCAGAAAAGGATCGGAAGATTGTGGCCAGAGCCTCCGCAATTTCCACCCTCAGTAACCGAGGTTGTATCCCATCTGGACCAGGTAACTTTTCTTCTTTGAGTGCTACCAATCTTTTAAGTACCTCCTCTTCGTCTATTTTTTTATCATATTCAATATCACTACTACCTCCTCCTTTACTGCTACAATGGCAGCATCCTCTTCTCCAGTGAAGACTGATGCGAAGTATTCATTGAGTACCTCAATCATGCTCTCTGTCTCCACAAGAAGATTTCCTTGCTCAAAGGAGAGAATGTTTCTAGCCTCTGGGGAACTTCTTCACCCCAGTACATCTATTTTATTCTGATGAGATGATTAGTTAATGCTGACATCTAAAAGCTCGTGTTTTTTGTACAATTTTGTTTCTACATTTGGATGACTCAATAAAATGTTTGGATCTTTTGGTCTTTTTTTAACAATAGTTTCTCTGTTACCTGTGATCTGGAATAGCAGAAGTGATGGCATTCACAAAGCAATGTTACATCATCTAGGTTAATAGATGCTGTTAGTTTTTGGTATATTAGCAGATTGCATTCCACCTTGTTTGACGAAGCGGCATCCTGAACCAATATGAAATTGGCCCAGTCTTTTAAATGATATCCAGGCAGATACATGGATTAACAGTTACATATTTATGGAGCATTACTATCTTAATTTGATTCATTCTTTTTTTTGATCGAGCAGTTTTGTGTTTCGAGTTGACATCAGGGTATCTAACCAATTATCAGTGATTTTTAAAAAATTCAGTTCAACTAAAGGAGTTATTTGCATAATTTTGTACTGATTTAGTGTTAATGTATGAAATGTGCCAAGAAGGCTTGAATGAGGTAGAAAAAAATGAATTTCTCACGAATTCTTCCACATTTATTTCTAAATATGTATGGAGAAGTTATTTTCTGATGCTGATTTTCTCTACCCACTCCCCTCCCCCCATCCCTTTCTCTCATCTTCCATTGGTGTAAGGATCCAAGAGCCAAGCGGTAATTCTTCATGTGTGAAACTGAGATGAGGAGAAACTTCTTCACTCAGAGGGTAGTAGGTCTGTGGAATTTGCTGCCCCAGGAAGCTGTGGAAGCTACATCATTAAATAAATTTAAAACCGAAATAGACAGTTTCCTAGAAATAAAGGGAATTAGGGGTTACAGGGAGCGGGCAGGAAATTGGACATGAAGCTGAGTTCGGATCGATCAAGGCCCTGTGGGTGGTGGAGCGGGCCCAGGGGCTGAGTGGCCGGGTCCTGCTCCTACTTCATGTGTTCTTTAGATTTGAGGTTAGGATCAGATCAGCCATGATCTTATTGAATGGCGGAGCAGGCTCGTGGGGCCGATTGGCCTACTCCTGCTCCTATTTCTTATGTTCTTATGTTCTTAAACTGAATGTTATTATCCCTTATTCACTATGTATAGCTCAGCCACATGCCATCTTTGCCAACTGAGCCATCAGCAAGAGAGCTTTCCCGTCTCATTAATTTTTTTCCCTCCAGTCAGAGACTGGCCACTCTCCATTACCTCACTCAAGTAACTAATCTTTATGGGTGAGCCGAGACAGTGATTATTGGCAGGTCATTCAACTATGGGGCCGTCATATCCAAGCCTGATCCTGACCTCATCAATAATCCACACACACACATTTTCCAGCAGGGATTATTGAACAGCTATCAGGAATGAGAACCTGCTGATTTACCCCTTCCCATCCCCAGGACACTAAGGCTAAATGAAGTACTCCTACTGCCACCAAAGTTGAAATCAACTAACTCAGTCCAGGTAGGAAACTGACCCTGTGACTTTCTGGTCTGAGAGGCAATGTTACTAATAAAAATGAAGTTTTTTTGGCTTTTTTATAAATAAAACTAACTACATCCAGAATCTTGACCCAAGCTTAATTTGGTACAAATTGTTCAGTTGCCTGCAAGGCTTGAGAGAGGAGCTAAGCCACACATTTCAAATGTGTATATATATCCTGCGTCATTGGTTCAGTTGTGTTATTGATAATGAATTTCTTTTGAATTGGAATGTCAGTTTTGAAATCCACCAAGCCTGGACAAAGTCAAAGAATACTTAAATGGCTGGAACTGTTCATTAAGGGAGAGTTAAGTCAGTTGGAAACTTCACAGAAAAAACAGGTTATTCGCTAGCTTCTGCAGTTAGAAAAGATTACAAGAAATGAAATTAACTTGTCTAAAAAAGTTCTGTGAAAGAGTTTATAGATTGCTTACTATCTAGATAGCATTGTCTTTTATCATTTTTTTCCATTTGAGGAGCAGCTAATGGAATTTTAATGTAAATATATTAAACTCAATAATTTAAAGTTCATACAAAATCAGAAGTTGGGATACTTTATTGCTATTAAAAGTGGGAGAAAGACCTGTGGAGGCATAGGATAATTTCAGTAGCTAAAAATAATCAGTAGAAAGGTTGTTCTGTTTGATATCCTGGGCAAGTTACTAAAGGCTTAGCTAGATATGAAAGTTAAGGAAAATGCTCTCAAAGGCACAGGGAGTTGAACTCAATTATAAGAGTGATATAAAGTATGGAAGCAGAAGAATCTAGAGTAATAAGGGTAGAAAAGACCCAAAAATGAAAGTTAGGTGCTGCTTTTACAAACTGGACCATCAGGGAAGCTTCCAAATTGATTTTCAACAAAATTAAAAAGCAAACATTCCACATTTCTACAAAACTAATTTAACACATTGTGGTTTTCAAATCAGGGCAGTTTAGATTCAGACCACTCTTTTCCTTGTATCTTGAGCATGATCAAGGCTGTGAACTTGCACAACTCCAATCATTTTCGAAGGAATAACAGTCAAATATGTGAGTTCTGCACATACACGCCAATCATGTGCGTTTGATGTGAATCGTCAGAATTTTGGGGCCAGACCTGTGCTGATTTTTATCTGTGAATGCGGTCACGTGGAATTCTCATGAGATCAGAAATTCCTGCCCACATAATGCAGCAGCTGGAATCAATTACAGCTCAGCCAGACTTGGATAATAGTAGCGCTGGGAAGAGAGAGAAGTAGTCCTTTGGGAGATTGAGAGAGAAGGGAGAAACCTGGATCAGCACTTTGGAGTGAGGGAGAGAAGCCAGAAATAGTGTTTTGATGGGTAGGAGCTGGGCATGGTGCTTTGGGGGATGAAAAGGAAAGAAGCCAGGATTGGCAATTTTTTTTTGGTGGGGGGTGGGGGGGTGGCAGGGATGAGGGGAAACTAGAGTACTCGCATGATGGTGAAGAAAAGTGCAACATTGAACTAGGTTAGAGGAGGAATGCCAATTTGAATTGAAGATGGAGAGGAAGAAGATTGCATTGGACTTGAGCACAAGATCTAGGCTGACACTCCAATACAGTATTGAGGGAGTGCTGCATTGTCGGAGGTGCTCTCTTTTGGATGAGACGTTAAACCGAGGCCCCGTCTGCCCCCTCAGGTGGTTGTAAAAGATCCCATGGCACTATTTCGAAGAAGAGCAGGGGAGTTCTCCCCGATGCTGTAACCAATATTTATCCCACATAACTAAAAAAACAGGTTATCTGGTCATTATCACATTGCTGTTTGTTGGACCTTGCTGTGCACACAAACTTGGCTACTGTATTTCCTACATTACAACAGTGACTACACTACAAAGTATTCCATTGGCTGTCAAGTGCTTTGGGATGTCCTGAGGGCATAATAAGTGCTATATAAATGCAAGTTTATTCGTTCTTCTTTTCTTTCCATAGTGATACAGGGGGGAAGTCTTAAAGGAAGTGGCTACAGAGATAGTGGATGCATTGGTTGTAATCTTCCAGAATTCACTTGATTCTGGAAAGGTCCCAGCGGATTGGAAAACCTCAAATGTAACACCCCTATTCAAGAAGGGAGTGAGACAGAAAGCAGGTAACTATAGACCAGTTAGCCTAACATCTGTCATTGGGAAAATGCTAGAATCCATTATTAAGGAAGTAGTAGCAGGACATTAGGAGACTCATAATACAATCAAGGAGATTCATCATGGTTTTATGAAGGGGAAATCATGTCTGACAAATTTATGAAAGTTCTTTGAGGAAGTAGTGGATAAAGGGGAACCAATGGATGCAGTATATTTGGATTTCCAAAAGGTATTCGATAAGGTGCCACATAAAAGATTACTGCACAAGATAAGAGCTCATGGTGTTGGGGGTAATATACTGGAAAGAGGATTGGCTAACTGACAGAAAAACAAAGAGTTGGGATAAAAGGGTCATTTTCAAAATGGCAATCTGTAACTAGTGCCGCAGGGATCAGTGCTGGGGCCTCAACTATTTACAATATATATCAATGACTTGGATGAAGGAACAGAGTGTCTTGTGGCCAAATTTGCTGATGATACAAAGATAGGTGGAAAAGCAAGTTGCGATGAGGACACAAAGTGTCTGCAAAGGGATATTGACAGGTTAAGCGAATGGGTTAAAATTTGGCAGATGGAATATAATGTGGGAAAATGTGAAGTCATCCATTTTGGGAGGAAAAATAAAAAAGCAAAATATTATTTGAATGGAGAAATATTACAAAATGCTGCGGTACAGAAGGATCTGGGTGTCCTTGTACATGAAACACAGAAAGTCAACATACAGGTGCGGCAGGTAATCTGGAAGGCAAACGGAATATTGGCTTTTAATTCTGGGAACCTGAGCAGGGAGATGGGAACCTGAGCAGGGAGACAGAGGAAAGCGTGTCAGGAAGGGACAGAAGGTATGGAGTAAAAGGTAAAGTATTAAAAAAGGAAAAAGCAGGAACTAAGTGTCACAAAACATATTTGAAAGTTCTTTATCTGAATGCACGTAGCATTCGTAACAAAATGGACGAGTTAACGGCACAAATAACTACGTATGGGCATGATCTTGTGGCCATTACAGAAACATGGCTGCAGGGTGACAACGACTGGGAATTAAATATGCCAGGGTATTTAACAATCAGGAAGGACAGGCAGGAAGGAAGGGGAGGTGGGGTGGCTATGTTAATAAAGGAAGGAATCACTGTAATACAGAGAAATGATATTGGGACAAAGGATCAGGATAATGAAACAGTTTGGGTAGAGATAAGGAATAATAAGGGGAAAAAACACTATTGGGCGTAGTATATAGGCCTCCTAATAGTTGCAACTATGCTGGAAGAAGTATTAATCAGGAAATAGTCGGGGCATGTAAAAAGGGAACAGCTATAATTATGGGGGATTTTAACTATCATATTAACTGGACAAATCAAATTGGGCAGGGCAACCTTGAGGAAGAGTTTATTGAGTGTATTAGGGATGGATTTCTTGAGCAGTATGGAACTGATCCTACAAGGGGGCAAGCAACCTTGGACCTGGTCCTGTGTAATGAGCCAGGATTAATTAATAATGTCCTAGTTAAGGATCCCCTTGGAATGAGTGACCATAACATGGTTACATTCCATATCCAATTAGAGGGTGAGAAGGTTGGTTCTCAAACAAGCGTACTGAGCTTGAATAAAGGAGACTATGATGGTATGAGAGCGGAATTGATTAAAGTGGACTGGGAAAATAGTTTAAAGGGTAAGACGGTACATGAACAGTGGTGTTCATTTAAGGAGTTATTTTACAACTTTCAAAATAAATATATTCCACTGAGGAAAAAAGGGTGTAAAAGAAATGACAGCCATCCGTGGCTAAGTAATGAAATTAAGGATAGTATCCGACTAAAAACAAGGACATATAAGGTAGCCAAACTTAGTGGGAGGTTAGAAGATTGGGAAGTCTTCAAAAGACAGCAAAAAGTAACGAAAGGATTGATTAAGAAAGGGAAGATAGATTATGAAAATAAATTAGCAAAAAATATAAAAACAGATAGCAAGAGTTTCTATAGTTATATAAAAAGAAAAAAGGTGGCGAAGGCAAACATAGGTCCCTTAGAGGATGAGACCAGGAAATTAATGGTGGGAAACATGGAAATGGCAAAAATGCTGAACAAATATTTTGTTTCAGTCTTTACGGTAGAGGACACTAAGAATATCCCAACACTGGACAAACAGGGGGCTCTAGGGGGGGAGGAGCTAAATACGATTAAAATAACGAAGGAATTGGTACTCAGTAAATTAATGGGACTCAAGGCGGATAAATCCCCTGGACCTGATGGCTTACATCCTAGGGTCTTGAGGGAAGTGGCAGTAGGGATTGTGGATGCTTTGATGATAGTTTTCCAAAATTCCCTGGACTCAGGAGAGGTCCCGGCAGATTGGAAAACTGCTAATGTAACACTGTTATTTAAAAAGGGTAGTAGGCAGAAGGCTGGAAATTATAGGCCAGTTAGCCTAACATCTGTGGTGGGTAAAATTTTGGAGTCTATTATTAAGGAGACAGTAACGGAACATTTGGATAAACATAATTTAATAGGACAAAGTCAGCATGGCTTTACGAAGGGGAAGTCATGTCTGACAAATTTGCTTGAGTTCTTTGAGGACATAACGTACAGGGTGGATAAAGGGGAACCAGTGGATGTAGTGTATTTAGACTTCCAGAAGGCATTCGACAAGGTGCCACATAAAAGATTATTGCTCAAGACAAAGAATCACTGAATTGGGGGTAATATTCTGGCATGGGTGGAGGATTGGTTATCTAACAGGAAGCAGAGAGTTGGGATAAATGGTTCATTCTCAGACTGGCAACCAGTAGCCAGTGGTGTTCCGCAGGGGTCGGTGCTGGGTCCTCAACTCTTTACAATCTATATTAACGATTTGGAGGAGGGGACCAAGTGTAACATATCAAAGTTTGCAGACGATACAAAGATGGGAGGGAAAGTAGAGAGTGAGGAGGACATAAAAAACCTACAAGGGGATATAGACAGGCTGGGTGAGTGGGCGGAGATTTGGCAGATGCAATACAATATTGGAAAATGTGAAGTTATGCACTTTGGCAGGAAAAATCAGAGAGCAAGTTATTATCTTAATGGCAAGAAACTGGAAAGTACTGCAGTTCAAAGGGATCTGGGGGTCCTAGTGCAAGAAAATCAAAAAGCTAGTATGCAGGTGCAGCAGGTGATCAACAAGGCCAATGGAATGTTGGCGTTTATTGCTAGGGGGATAGAATATAAAAACAAGGAGGTATTGCTGCAGTTACATGAAGTATTGGTGAGACTGCACCTGGAATACTGCATACAGTTTTAGTCTCCATACTTAAGAAAAGACATACTTGCTCTCGAGGCAGTACAAAGAAGGTTCACTCGGTTAATCCCGGGGATGAGGGGGCGGACATATGAGGAGAGGTTGAGTAGATTGGGACTCTACTCATTGGAGTTCAGAAGAATGAGAGGCGATCTTATTGAAACATATAAGATTGTGAAGGGGCTTGATCAGGTGGATGTGGTAAGGATGTTCCCAAGGATGGGTGAAACTAGAACTAGGGGGCATAATCTTAGAATAAGGGGCTAGCCTTTCAAAACTGAGATGAGGAGAAACTTCTTCACTCAGAGGGTAGTAGGTCTGTGGAATTTGCTGCCCCAGGAAGCTGTGGAAGCTACATCATTGAATAAATTTAAAACAGAAATAGACAGTTTCCTAGAAGTAAAGGGAATTAGGGGTTACGGGGAGCAGGCAGGAAATTGGACATGAATTTAGATTTGAGGTCAGGATCAGATCAGCCATGATCTTATTGAATGGCGGAGCAGGCTCGAGGGGCCGATTGGCCTACTCCTGCTCCTATTTCTTATGTTCTTATGTTCTTATTAATTCTAGGGGAATGGACTATAAAAGCAGGGAAGTCATGCTACAACTGTACAGGGTGCTGGTGAGACTACACCTGGAGTACTGTGTACAGTTCTGGTGCCCTTATTTAAGGAAGGACATACTTGCATTGTCGGCAGTTCAGAGAAGGTTCACGAGGTTCATTCTGGGTATGGAAGGGTTGTCTTTTGAGGAAAGATTGAACAGGTTTGGTCTATTCTCATTGGAGTTTAGAAGAATGAGAGGAGATCTTATTGAAACATACAAGATTCTGAGGGGACTCGATAGGGTAGATGCTGAGAGGATGTTACCCCTCATGGGGGAATCTAAAACTAGGGGGCATAGTCTCAGAATAAGGGGTCACCCATTTAAGATGGAAATAAGGAGGAATTTCTTCTCCCAGAGGGTCGTGAATCTTTGGAATTCTTTATCCCAAAAAGCTGTGGAGGCTGAGTCATTGAATATATTCAAAGCTGAGTTAGACAAATTTTTGATCAGCAAAGGAGTCAAAGAATATGGGGAAAAGGCGGGAAAGTGGAGTTGAGGTAAAAATCAGATCAGCCATGATCTCATTAAATGGCGGAGCAGGCTCGAGGGGCCAAATGGCCTACTTCTGCTCCTATCTCTTCTGGTCTTATGGAAATTGTGCCAATGTGAACTGGGAGCGTTAGAGGAGGACGAAGTTTCTCTGTTAATTGGAAGAGGGCTTGGAGAGGGTAGAGTGCCTCTGTGAAATGGAACAGGGAGCTTTTTGGAGATGGGCGAACGGCTGTTGAGATAACTTTTGGGGAAGTGATGGTTTGGGTTGATCTGTTGAAAAGCTTTTTTTAAAGATTAGAAATCTATGAATTGTGAAACATAGAAGTTTTTCAAATTAACAAGAATACAGTAGTATCATTGTTTCATAGTATGGGACAGCACAGAAGGAGGTCATTCAACCCATTGTGCTTGTGCCTGTGCCGGCTCTTTGAAAGAGCTATCCTATTAGTCCCACTCCCCTGCTCTTTCCCCATAGCCCTGTAAATGTTTTCCCTTCAAGTATTTATCCAATTCCCTTTTGAAAGTTATTATTGAATCTGCTTCCACCATCCTTTTAGGCAGTGCATTCCAGATCAGAACAACTCGGTGCATAAAAAATATGTTTCCTCATGTCGCCTCTGGCACTTTTGCCGATCACCTTAAATCTGTGCCCTCTGGTTATCGACCCTTCTGCCACTGGAAACGGTTTCTCTTTAATTACTCTATCAAAACCCTTCATGATTTTGAACACTCCTATCAAATCTCCCCTTAACCTTCTCTGTTCTAAGGAGAACAACCCCAGCTTCTCCAGTCTCTCCACATAACTGAAGTCCCTCATCCCTGGTACAATTCTAGTAAATCTCTTTTGCACCCTTTCTAAGCCTTGACATCCTTCCTAAAGCTTGGTGCCTCGAATTGGACACAGTACTCCAGCTGAGGCCTAACTAGTGTTTTATAAAGGTTTAGCATAACTTCCTCGCTTTAGTACTCTATGCCTCTATTAATAAAGCCCAGGATCCCATTTGCTCTTTTAACAGCCTTCTCAACTTGTCCTGCCACCTTCAAAGATTTGTATACATACACCCCCAGGTGCATCTGTTCCTGCACTCCCTTTAAAATTGTACTATTTCATTTATATTGCCTCTCCTCATTCTCCCTACCAAAATGCATCACTTCACACTTCTGTGTTAAATTTCATCTGCCATGTGTCTGCCCATTTCGCCAATCTTTCTATGTCCTCCTGAAGTCTGTACTATCCTTCACATTGTTTACTACATTTCCGAGCTTCATGTCATCTGCAAACTTTGAAATTATCCCCTCTATACCCAAGTCCAGGTCATTAATATATATCAAAAAGAATAGTGGTCCTCATACTGACCCCTGGGGAACACCACTGTATACTTCCCTCCAGTCTGAAAAATATTCATTCACCACTACTCTCTGCTTTCTGTCCCTTAGCCAATTTTATATCTACGCTGCCACTGTCCCTTTAATTCCATGGGCTTCAATTTTGCTAACATGTCTATTATGTGTGGTACTTTATCAAATGTCATTTGAAAGTCCATATACACAACATCAACCGTTATACACATATAAATAGTTACTTCATCAAAGAACTTGATCAAGTTAGTCAAACATGATTTTCCTTTAACAAATCCATGCTGACTTTCATTTAATAACCTATACTTTTCCAAGTGCCAATTAATTTTGTCCCGGATTATTGTCTCTCTAAGTTTCGCCACCACCGATGTTAGGCTGACTGGCCAGTAATTGCTGGGGGTTTATCCCTCTCCCCTTTTTTGAACAAGGGTATAACATTTGCAATCCTCCAGTCCTCTGGTTTCCCTCAGTAACCTGAGCTATACAGTCCCATCTGGATGGGGTGACTTTTCTACTTTGAGTACTGCCAATCTTTTAAGTACCCCCTCTTTATCTATTTTTATACTATCCAATATCGCTACTACCTCCTCCTTCACTGCTACAATGACAGCATCCTCTTCTCTAGTGAAGATGCATGCAAAGTATTCTTTTAGTACCTCAGCCATGCCCTATGCCTCCAAAAGACGATCTTTTTTGTCCCTAACTGGTTCCACCCTTCCTTTGACTACCCTTTTACTATTTATATGTTTGTAAAAGACTTTTGGGTTCTCTTTTATGTTAGCCACTTATCTATTCTCATACTATCTCTTTGCCCCTCTTATTTCCTTTATTAGATCTCCTCTATACTTTATCAATTTAGCCTGGTTCTCTACTGTATTATGAACCATATGTTGTCATAAGCCTTCTTTTTCTGTTTCATTTTAATCTCTGTAACTTTAGTCATCCAGAGAGCTCTAGCATTGAATGCCCTTCATTTCCCCCTCACGGGAATGTGTCTACTCTGGACCTGAACCATCTTCTCTTTGAAGGCCCCCAATTGTTCAATTACTATTTTGCCTACCAATTTTTGATTCTAATCCACCTGTGCAAGATCCCTTTTTAACTCACTGAAATTAGCCTTCCTCCAGTTAATTATTTTCACATTTGATTGTCCCTTGTGTTTTCCATAACTATTCTAAACGTAATGATATAATGATCACTGCTCCCCAAATGCTCCCCCACTGAAACATGCTCCACTTGCCCCATTTCATTCCTCAGAACTAGATCCAGCACTGCTTCCTTCCTCGTTGGGTTGGAAACACACTGATTGAGAAAGTTCTCTTGTACACATTTCAGGAATTCCTCCCCCTCTTTGTCCTTTACACTGTTACTGTCCCAGTTTATATTCGGATAATTTAAGTCGTATGTTGTAATGTGAAAATTCAATTTTATTCTGGGGGACTATATCCCTGGACTTTGAGAGGTGACAACCAATTTGTATGGTGGTGGGGGGAGGAGTAGCATTTGAAAGGAGTACGCACAGTCCCAAATTTGCTGCCTGCAGTCCTGACTGGGATAATCTTGGTTAATAAGATGGGGCCAAATCTCTTATTTGCTATTGGACAATTGAAGAAAGTAATTACAAGTTTTAAAATATAAAGAAAATTAAATTAATTTCCATGTAGCAAATATAGAGCAGTTCTGAATAACATTGAGCAAATATTCCTTTAAAATAAAAAAATGCAATAATTATGTTCATTACGGATTTCAAAATAGTAGAAAATGGACCAATTAAAATGTAAAAGATCAAAATTTTCTGGGTAAGTTTCCCCCAAACTCTTCTAGAAAACAAATCTTGTGCCGTCAACTTTTCTATCCCTCTTCAGGCTTTGATGTACCAATTTTTTTCTTGCAACATGTTTGAAGGAATGTTGGGTATGCCTTCAGTTTACATTACACTTGCAGTGTAATTGCTTGTTTCAGCATATCATGGGTTTATATTCAGGGCTGTTTTAGGGGCTGTCAGCTTTTTTGAAGCTATTGGTCAGCTTTTGCTAGTTTTTATAGGTTGGCTTGTATGCATTTTTTTAGTTTCTCAGTAGCTTTTGCACAAATTTCTTTGTGTTTTAATTTTCTTAAATATGCATAAGAATTCTATTAAAATATTGCAAACTAAAAATGCCAGAAGAGAATGTGTTATGCTTCATGAATACAAATATAAATGTAGGACTACTGTCAATTAGTGCTTCTAAATATCTTAGCTGTTATTGTATCTAAAATGATTAATAAGCAATTCCCTGGGGGAGTGCTTTGCTTCTCAAGTAAGAACCTGGTATTTAATGGTTGGAAACTGAAGCATTACAGGATAATTAAGTGTGGCTTTCTTGTCATCCAGGATGCCTGTATAGTCACCCTAGGCGTTACCCTCATTCCTATTCTCTTGGAAACAATAAATATGAACCACAATAGCCTTCCTTCAAATATATGTGTTAGGAAATGAGTCTGGTAACTCTGAAGCATATAGCAGTGTTGGCAGAACTCGGTCAGGCACGATTGAGTGTAACACACCACTGGCTGCAAAGTGCAAATCAGAGGAAGTTAATGATGAAGCAGGCTCAAGTATTCTTTGGGGTTTTGATGGTTATGTCTTTGAGTTGAAAAGAATAAAAGCTGGTCCTAATACACATAGAATGGCTATTGTAGACAATTGTGTGGCGTGCTGGCTGGTTGAACTGCTGTAGGTAGCAACATTGTGCTTGACTCTTGTATGTGTCTAAACTGCCCAAGTCAGGCATGTGATCTGGCTCAATTGATAAAGGGAGTACTTTGCTGAGTCATACAGACCAGGATGTTCCACATTCTATTCCCAGTCTCTGTGGAGTTAGCTGGGGTGGCGATGGGGATACAACATTTGACCACAGTGGCCTTGGCTATGAAAGGAAGAATCAGCCAGAGTTTTCACTCCTGATCACTATCCTGATGTGGCGATGCCGGTGATGGACTGGGGTTGACAATTGTAAACAATTTTACAACACCAAGTTATAGTCCAGCAATTTTATTTTAAATTCACAAGCTTTCGGAGGCTACCTCCTTCCTCAGGTGAACGATGTTCCACATCGTTCACCTGAGGAAGGAGGTAGCCTCCGAAAGCTTGTGAATTTAAAATAAAATTGCTGGACTATAACTTGGTGTTGTAAAATTGTTTGCAATTGATCACTATCCTGTCACCCCTGCTGGCATGTTTGTGGACATAGGGTCAGGTTACGATAGGGTCAGTTTTGGCTGTGATACCTCCCAGGATTGAGGAGTTTAAATTGTCAATCATTTGATATTTTTTCCATGTCTTGTACTTGTTTGGATGTATTCTCAATTAACTTCTTGTTTGGAATCTATCACAGTCTTAAGCTAAGAAATTTCTAATAGTTATAACTATAGTTGTTAACAAAGTAGTGTTTGGCAGGAGTCCCAAGCAGCAGGACAAAAGACATAAAGCAGCAATTTACACCCCTCCAGCTGTTGCTGGAAAAGGTTACTCTTAACTCGTGAAGCTCATTGCTTTGTGGTATTCTCAAAGTCTGCTTTGTTTTTTTTTACTCTTTGTTTAAATAGAATTCAGGAACGAGAAGCCAATTTAGCTAAGCCCTGTGGTTTAGGTTCATGTGCAGGATATGTTCAAACCATCTCATTCCACCCCCCGCCTCATTATCAATTCCAATGCCACCGATCCATGTCAAATCAGGAGTCTGTTACATTTTTAAATTGTTCCAAGTCCTCATCCATTTGGCCACCTATTCATCTAATAGAGAAGTAATGAAGAGAAGAGAAAAAATTTACAGGGCTATAGGGAAAGAGCAGGGAGTGGGACTAATTGGATAGCTCTTTCAAAGAGCCGGCACAGGCACGATGGGCCGAATGGCTTCTTTCTGTGCTGTAACATACTATGATAATCACTGCTTATGTTACATTCAGATTTGTGTTTTCTCTTCCCTATGTTATTTCAACATGTTCCCTTTTGTGTTAATTCTTTGGATTTTAGGTTTCCTATCAGGCATCTTTTCGATTGGAATGCATTTCCTGCCTTTTTGTTCCTATGAGAAGATCACGTTTTCCTGCTATTTTTTTTTATTTGTGATGCGATTACAAGGATGGCAGTCGTGCTGCTGACAGGCATGCTGCAGTGCTGCTCTCCAGTGAGTAATGGGCAGGGGCTGCGCAGATAATTAACCATAAACCTCTTCACATCGCTGCTTGCAGCTTGTTTAATCCAATGTGGTTGAGCGAGTTTCAGATGAAGGCTGCAGTGCAGGTGTGTCGTACAGCTGCCGAAGGCTATTTCTGATTTTAGTTCACACACGGTTACCGTTAATCGGGATTAGTGCACAATCCTTTAACTAATGTCCCCGTGAAGGCACCACCCTATTAAAAGAAATTTACTGTACTACGTATTTTACATAATATATTGCAAGCCTTCGCTACAAAGCTGAATTTATATTTGATAACCAAAGCCTTCAGTCATTAAACCCTTTAGGACTGAAGGATGATTTTAATCACTAAGAAGTAAACACATTTACTATCATATACTGTATTGCTTCTTAATTAATATTCTTTAAACAAAATGAAGTGGAATATTATAGGCTACATGAAGAACAAAGGAGAGATGCAGTGAATGTTTCTCTGTTGGTGGTGCTTTCAGATTCTCTAAGCTTGAGTTATTTGTGGCTGTATTCTGGATTCAAGACCAAATAATAATCTGCAGGCTGTATATTTTACAATAGAAATGTCTTGTTAGTTCCTGAGCATCTTTCTTATTCCTTTGTTTGTGGCTGGTAGAATCATAGAAAATTTACGGCACAGAAGGAGGCCGTTCGGCCCATTGTGTCCTTGCCGGCTGAAGATGAGCCACCCAGCCTAATTCCACATTCCAGCACTTGGTCTGTAGCCTTGTCGGTCACGGCACTTCAGGTGCACATCCAGGTACATTTTAAATGAATTGAGGGTTTCTGCCTCTATCATCCTTTCAGGCAGTGAGTTCGAGACCCCTACCACCCTCTGGATGAAAAAAATTTCCTCAGCTCCCCTCTAATCCTTCTACCAATCACTATCAATCTATGCCCCCTGGTTATTGACCTATCTGCTAAGGGAAATAGGTCCTTTCTATCCACTCTATCTAGGCCCCTCATAATTTTGTACACCTCAATTAAATCACCCCTCAGCCTCCTCTGTTCCAAAGAGAAACACCAGCCTATCCAATCTTTCCTCATAGCTAAAATTCTCCAGTCCTGGCAACATTCTCGTAAATCTCCTCTGTGCCCTCTCTAGTGCAATTACATCCTTTCTGTAATGTGGTGACCAGAACTGTACACAGTATTCAAGCTGTGGCCTAACCAGTGTTTTATACAGTTCCAGCATAACCTCCCTGCTCATTTATTCTATGCCTCGGCTAATAAAGGAAAGTATTCCATATGCCTTCTTAACACCTTATCTACCTGTCCTGTTACCTTCAGGGATCTGTGAACATGCACTCCAAGGTCCCTCACTTCCTCTACACCTTTCAGTATTCTCCCCATTTAGTGTGTACGCCCTTGCCTTGTTTGCCCTCCCCAAATGCATTACCTCACACTTTTCTGGGTTGAATTCCATTTGCCACTTTTCTGCCCACTTGACCAGTCCATTGATATGTTCCTGCAGTCTACAGCTTTCCTCCTCACTATCAATCACACAGCCAATTTTTGTATCATCTGCAAACTTCTTAATCATGCCTCCTACATTTAAGTCCAAATCATTAATATATATCACAAAAAGCAAGGGACCTCGTACTGAGCCCTGTGGAACCCCACTGGAAATAGCCTTCCAGTCACAAAAACATCCGTCGACCATTATCTTTTACTTCCTGCCACTGAGCCAATTTTGGATCCAACTTGCCACTCTCCCTTGGATCCCATGTCTGCCATGTGGGACCTTGTCAAAAGCCTTGCTAAAATCCATGTAGACTATATCAAATGCACTACCCTCATCGACCCTCCTTGTTACCACCTCAAAAAATTCAATCAAGTTAGTTGGACACGACCTTCCCTTCACAAATCCATGCTGACTGTCCTTGATTACTACGTGCCTTTCTAAGTGACGGTTTATCCTGTCCTTCAGAATTGATTCCAATAATTTGCCCACCACCAAGGTTAGACTGACTGGCCTGTAATTACTCAGTCTATCCCTCGCTCCCTTTTTAAACAATGGTGCAATGTTAGCAGTCCTCCAATCCTCCGGCATCACGCGTGTATCCAGAGAGGATCGGAAAATGATGGTCAGAGCCTCCACTATTTCATCTCTTGCTTCTTTTAACAGCCTGGGATACATTTCATCCGGCCCTAGTGATTATCTACTTTCAAAGATGCTCATCCTCTTAATACTTCATCTGTCATTAAGTTTATCCCATTCAATATTTCACACTCCTCTTCCTTAACTACAATGTCTGCATCATCCCCATTTTTTTTGTGAAGACAGTCGCAAAGTATTCATTAAGAACCATACCAACATCTTCCGCCTCCACACATAGGTTACCTTTTTGGTCTCAATAGGCCCTACTCTTTCCTTAGCTATCCTCTTG
Organism: Heptranchias perlo; assembly: GCF_035084215.1. Lineage (NCBI taxonomy): Eukaryota > Metazoa > Chordata > Chondrichthyes > Hexanchiformes > Hexanchidae > Heptranchias > Heptranchias perlo. Next base: position 38,241,317 of record NC_090341.1, on the reverse strand, counting down.
CCCTTAATGTATATATAAAACATCTTTGGGTTTTCCTTGATTTTACTTGCCAATATTTTTTCATGCTCTCTCTTTGCTTTCCTAATTTCCTTTTTAATTTCACCCCTGCACTTTTTATACTCCTCTCGGCTTTCTGTAGCATTGAGCTCTCGATGTCTGACATAAGCTTTCTTTTTCTGCCTTATCTTACCCTGTATGCTCCTTGATATCCAGGGGGCTCTAGATCTGGCAGCCCCACCCTTTTTCTTTGTGGGAACATGTTTACTCTGAATCCCTTGAATCTTCCCCTTGAATGCCTCCCACTGCTCTGACATTGATTTACCTTCGAGTAACTGTTTCCAGTCCACTTTTGCTAGATCACTTCTTAGCTTAGTAAAATTAGTCTTTCCCCAATTGAGAACTTTTACACCTGTTCTATCTTTGTCCTTTTCCATAACTATGCTAAAACTAACTGAATTATGATCATTACCACCAAAATGCTCTCCCACTGATACTCCTTCCACCTGCCCAGCCTCATTTCCTAAAACTAAGTCCAGAATTGCCCCCTCTCTTTTTGGGCTTGCTGCGTATTAGCTAAAAAAGTTCTCCTGAATGCAATTTAAGAATTTTGCGCCCTCTATATGCTTCACACTGTTTGTATCCCAGTTAATATTAGGATAGTTGAAATCCCCTACTATTACTGCCCTACTGTTTTTGCACTTCTCAGAAATTTGGCTACGTATTTGCTCTTCTATCTCCCTCTGACTGGGTGTCTATTGTACACTCCCAGTAGTGTGACTGCCCCATTTTTGTTCCTTAGCTCAACCCATATGGTCTCATTTGATGATCCTTCTAACATATCATCCCTCCTCACGGCTGTAATTGTTTCTTTAACCAAAATTGCCACCCCCGCTCCTTTTTTATCCCCTTCTCTATCTCGTCTGAAAACCCTGTAACCAGAAACGTTGAGCTGCCTTTCCTTCCCCTCTTTACGCCATGTTTCTGTAATAGCTAAGATATCGTACTGCCATGTGCCTATCTGTGCCCTCAGCTCTTCTGCCTTATTCACTATACTCCTTGCATTGAGATATCTACCTTTAAGCACTGCCAAACTCCCTTGCTGATTATTTTCTAACCTTTGTTTCCTCTGCCTTCCTAAGTCATTTACTAATTTTCTGCCTTCTATCTCCAGTTCTGATTCTGTCCCACCTGAATCTATACTCAGGTTCCCATCCCCCTACCAAGCTAGTTTAAACCCTCCCCAACAGCACGAGCAAACCTCCCCACAAGGATATTGGTCCCGGTCCTGTTGAGGTGCAACCCTTCCGGCTTGTACAGGTCCCACCTCACCCAGAACCAGTCCCAATGCCCGAGGAATCTAAAGCCGACCCTCCAACACCATCTCTCCAGCTACGCATTCATTTGATGTATCCTCCTATTTCTATACTCACTAGTGTGTGGTACCGGGAGTAATCTGGAGATTACTACCTTTTGAGGTCCTGCTTTTTACTTATAATAAATCATATAGAAAATTATTTGATAGGAAAACTGCTTTTCATAATAAATATTTTGGAAATACTTACCTTGAAGAACATAACCAGCATAATTTAAGGTACACAAAAAGCTGTTTTCCTACTTCAATTCCACTCTGTGATTAGCCAGCCAATGGGACAATTCAAACAACTTTAGGTGATCTGTGTGCCTCTCTCTCTTACACTGTATTTATATTGCACAAGTTCAGTGTCGGTGTGATGTCCAAACAACTTCACACCGATGCTAAAAGTGGAGTGCAAATCAGGTGTCAAGGTTAGGGTTGCCAACCCTGGTTGGACATGTTCCTGGAGGTTTTGTCACATGACCACCTGCCTCCAACTGCCCCGTCATCACACTCTCGCCATTGGTCCCCCGACATGTCCACCCTCATCGTGCACCGCCTTCCTATGCCAATCAGAAATTGAATAGACTTTTCATTATCTGATTGGATGATTCTTGACTGTCAGTCAAACAGCCTTTTTTTTCCCATGTCCAATTTTTTATAACTATTAAACAAAAGTATTCAAAAATTTTTTTTTCTAAACACAATATTTTATTGCCTCTACGATTTGACTCCTGGGTTGCTCGTGACAGTGTCCTGGAGATTAGTCTTTAATTCCTGGAGACTCCAGGACAATCCTGGAAGGTTGACAATCCTAGTCAAGGCTCGAACTAACTCCACAGTGAAGCATGACTTTGGATCCATGCTGCACTTACAACATAATTAACTAACGATTTTATTTGATATCTACAAGCTTTCGGAGGCTTCCTCCTTCCTCAGGTAAATTTACCTGAGGAAGGAGGAAGCCTCCGAAAGCTTGTAGATTTCAAATAAAATCGTTGGACTATAACTTGGTGTTGTAAAATTGTTTACAATTGTCAACCCCAGTCCATCACCGGCATCTCCACAACATAATTAACTGCAGTGTTGGTGTGAAGTGAAACTGTTTCTCACTGAAGCTACAGTTGCAACGTAAGTGTGCCCTAAATGTCACACTCTCACTACTGAGAAAGAATGACTTTGTTCTAGGCACCACTCTAGTGCACACCCAAACAAAAGGACTAAGCCAAGTGAATTACATAAGTCAGAATGATTACAGTGTGCCATCAAATAGGGAGTCCCTGGATCTGACAAGGCATCCTTGTGATTTCAACAGATAGTGCTTTGGTTTGAAGAGCTCACGGATTGAACTCTGTCACTTATGGATTTGAACAGACAGCCTATTGATTACACCATGCAGCCATGACATTCAAAGAACCAGGCCTATGATTTGAACAGGCAGCTTGGATCGACAAAGGCTGCTCACTGATTATACCCCACAGCTCATACACATGAACAGGCAGCCCCTCGATCAGAACATGAAGTACCAAGAATATTCGAAATCCAAAAATGCTGGAAAGCCATAGCAGGTTGATCTGCTATGAAAAAAAAGATACATTAAATTAAAAATCAAAACATGTCTTTCACTTTCAGATGCTGTTTGGCCTGCTCTACATTGGCATCATTTTCTGCTTCGATGTCCGGCAGACTCCAGATTTGAGCAACATCCCATGGATTCAAAGAGCAGCCATGAAATCCAAGCGGGTATCCCTGGGCTTCAAACAGACAGTCAGTGTATTATACTATGCAGCCCTGACATTTGAATAGACAGTAATGAAATTCAAACAGGGAGGCCTATTGATCTGAGCAACAGGCAGCCAGCGATTTGAACAGGCAGCCTGAAGTTTGAACAGGGAATTTATGGATTACACTACACAACTCTGACATTTAAACAGGCAGCCTGGGGATTCAAAGAGATAGCCCTGGGGTTCAAAAAGGCTACCAACGGATCACATTAAGCAGCCTTGAGCAGCCCTTGGGATTCAAGTAGGCATTCCTGTAATTTGAACAGTCAACCCATGAATTGCATTAGGCAGCTAACAGATTGTAACAGGCAGTCCTGAGATTTGAACACGTCGTCTATGAAGTACATTTATGCAGCACTGGCAATTGGACAGGTAGGCCTGATATTCAAAGCACAGCCCATTGATTATGCTACAAACCCTTTGGCTTCAAGCAGGTAGCCTGAGGGTCACGCGAGGCTAGTCTAGGATTCAAACAGACATTTTATTGCAGGTAGGCTGAGACTCAGAGACATCCCTGGAATTTGAACAGATAACCAATGGATCATAGTCTTCAGACACTGGGGTCGGACTCAGATGGTTCCATGAGGTTTGAATAGCAGAGCTGTCAGCATTAGGCAAATGTTAGGAGTAATATTTGTAATCAGAAAGAGTGAGATAGATTGGAAACTGATTTAAAATGTTGGAGCTGTATTTATTTATTAAAGAGACATAGATTAAAATAGGTTGTATTTTTAAACCAAAATGACTGATTGTCCCCTCCTAGTGAATGACAGCTGCCAGGTCTGGAACAGGCAGCTCTGCGATTTGAATGGACAGCTTGCAGATTACACTACACTACTCAGGGATTTGATCAGACAGCCCGGAGATTCAAATAGAACAGCCTTGGATTTTGATCAGACAGCCTGGGATTTGAAGTGGCCTCCCTGGGATTTGAGTAGACAGCCTGTGGATTAACCGGGGCTGTGTTTATTTATAAAGACGCATATATATGAATAAGTCACCTTTTAAAAGAAAGGCTCTTTACTTCCCTTAAGTTGGTGACTTTTGCTGGGATTTGTTTCCCACCGAGTACCTCAGCCATGTGCGAGCCCAGACAGTGAGGGCTGCCTGGCTATTTGAGGGAATCATTTGAGCCCAATCCGCTTCTCATTCAACATTCACATGCAGGTGCTTTCCAGCTGGGACCACCATACAGCAATCAGGAGGAGGAGCCAATTGTAGAGCCTTTACCACCATCCCAGTTGAGAGCAACTAACTGAACTCAGAATATGACCTTGCAACTTCTTAGTTTTATGGCTCAGTTGGTGTTTTTACCCATTAGGTCTTTGGGAAGCTTGGTCATGTTTTTAAACCATAATGTGTGATTATTAACCTTAAAGTTTTACTACGTTAAAGGCACTATATAAATGCACGTTGTTGTTGTTGAAAGGGTGGTGGAAACAGATTTACTAGTAACTTTTGAAAGGGAATTGGATATCGAATTGAAAAGGAAAAATTTGCAGTGCTATGGGAAAAGAGGGCCTGCGACTAATTGGATAGCTCTTTCAAAGAGCTGGCATAGGCACGATGGGCCAAATGGTCTCCTTCTGTGCTGTATGTGTCTATGATTCTAACCCTTAGGAATTACACCTGCCAGTTCTGGAACAGGCACCTTTGGGATTTAAACAGACAGTTTACGATTATACGACACAGCTCAGGTACTTGAAGAGCAGCCCATGGATTACATTATGCAGCTCTGGGATTCCAAAGGCTGTACATAAATTACACCCAGGAAGCCCAAGATTTGCACAGGCAGCTTAGAGATTGCAAAACTGCTGAGATTTGAACTTGCCACATTTTTGGGGGGATCAGAAGTCAAATGTTCTAGCATTTAAATGACTGAGCAGTCTCTAAAATATTTTCAACAGCTTAATCCCTCAACTGGTCCCACACTATTATTATTATCTTTAGTAGATATATTATTAATGGATAGATTTAATTCTTGAAATATGGTGATTAAAAGTAAACACGTGAGTGATGTAGTAACATTGCAGTTTTACCAATAGATCTGTGCATGTTAGGAAACACAGCATCACCATCGTCCACATTTACCCAGTGATTGTTGGGTTTTTTTTGGATAGTATCGATGATTATTGAGTTTTGTCAGGTTTCCTGTCAGCGCATCAAATAAATTCCATTAGTTGGAATGCTAATTGTTCAACTATGGGAAAAAAACCTGATATTTTGGCCACTTCTTACATATAGTTAGCGAGCAAGTATTTGAATTCACAGATATCATTAATGGGTAGTTGTGAAGGAGTCTTAAACCTACGTCCAAATCAGTTATAAAAGGCGTATTGGAGGACAGGTGTAATGGGGAGGAGGAAAGAAGCATAAATCTTACATTGCCCATGTGTTTCCATGTGTTGCACTGTCAGACCCCCGTCATTAGAGAAATTTATAGTGCCACCCGGTTCATTTCTTATTTGACTACAGTGATCTAGTCAGAGATGAGGTTGGTGGAATCATGTTTAAAATTTTGTTTATGATTCAGGTATAGACAGGCAGACAGGGTCTATACATACAGGAGGCTCATTAGTTGCTGTTAAGCACTCAAGCTTAAATATTAAACTTCTGCACAATTCCCCACAATTGGAAGGCAACGAATGTAACCCTGCTATTCAAGAAAGGAGGGAGAGAAAACAGGGAACTATAGGCCAGTTAGCCTGACATCAGTAGTAGGGAAAACGTTAGAATCTATTACTAAGGACTTAGTAACAGGGCGCTTCGAAAATTGTAATATAATTAGGCAGAGTCAACATGGTTTTATGAAAGGAATATCGTGTTTGACCAATCTATTAGAGTTTTTTGAGGGTGTAACTAGTAGGGTAGATAAGGGGGAACCAGTGGATGTAGTATATTTGGATTTTCAGAAGGCATTAGATAAGGTGCCACACAAGCAGTTGTCACACAAGATTAGGGTTCATGGGATTGAGGTATATTAACATGGATTGAGGATTGGTTAGCAGACAGAAAGCAAAGAGTAGGGGATCAATTTTGCAATGGCAGCAGGCTGGCTGCAGTCAGGACATGCAACATGGGGGGCGGGGGGCGAGAAAGAGAGAGAGTGAGATGTCATCCATTCATTGCTGGACTGGAAGACCGAGGTGGGGGGGGGGGGAGAAGGGAAGATCGGGAGGGGAGAGGGGAAGATTGGGGAGGAAGAGGGGAAGATTGGGGGAAGATTGGGAGGACATCGGGGGTGGGGGGGAGAGGGAGACATCGGAGCAGAGTGCAAAGGTAGGTTCATTTTGTATTTTCACTTCTGTCTATGGTTTTTTATTTAATTTATTTAGTTTCTTGTTCCCTGATCCGGCCCTTCATGCCTGGTGAAACCAGGCGTGATTCAGAAGCAGTGGGCAAGCCGCCCAGGTAAGTTAAAAATCTTTCTAATCACTTACTCTGTCACAGGTAAAGTGCCTAAAGTACCATGAGGTACATTTGGCTCTTTGCCGGCGGACTTCTGTTTTCGGGTCGCCCGTGCACACACAGGTGGGTCCCTGGGAAACTTGGATGTCGGCGGGTTGGAGCCGGCTTCTGAACCCGAATGGGATTTCCACGATTTTTGGAGCCCCCTGTCCCAACGCACCCACAGTTGCCTCCTAAAATTGAGCCCTAGGAATAAACGAGTCATTTTCAGGTTGGCAGGTTGTAACTAGTGGAGTGCCGCAAGGATCAGTGCTTGGGCCTCAGCTGTTTACAATATATATCACTGACTTAGATGAGGGGACCGAGTGTAATGTATCCAAGTTTGCTAGGTGGAAAAGTAAGCTGTGAGGAGGACACAAAGAGTCTGCAAAAGGATATAGACAGGCTAAATGAGTGGGCGAGAAGGTGGCAGATGGAGTATAATGTGGGGAAATGTGAAATTATCCACTTTGTAGGAAGAATAGGAAAGCAGAATATTTTTTAAAAGGTGAGACACTAAGAAATGTTGGTATTCAGAGGGATTTGGGTGTCCTTGTACACGAATCACAGAAAGTTAACATGCAGGTACAGCAAGCAATTAGGAAGGCAAATGGTATGTTAGCCTTTATTGCAAGGGGGTTGGAGTATAAGAGTAAGGAGGTCTTGCTGCAATTATATGGGGCTCTGAGACTACACCTGGAGTGCTGTGTACAGTTTTGGTCTCCTTGCCTAAGGAAGGATATACTTGCCTTAGAGGGGGTGCAATGAATGTTCACTGGGATGAGAGGTTTGTCCTATGAGGAGAGATTGAGTAGAATGGGCCTATATTCTCCGGAGTTTAGAAGAATGTGAGGTGATCTTACTGAAACATATAAAATTCTTAGAGGGATTGACAGGGTAGATGCTGAGAGGCTGTTTCCCCTGCTGGAGAGTCTAGAATTAGGGGTCATAGTCTCAAGATAAGGGGTCAGCCATTTAGTACCGAGATGAGGAAAAGTTTCTTCACTCAGAGAGTTGTGAATCTTTGTAATTCTCTACACCAGAGGGCTGTGGATGCTCAGTCGTTGAGTATATGCAAGATTGAGATCGATAGATTTTTGGACACTAAGGGAATCAAGAGATACAGGGATAGGGCAGGAAAGTGGAGTTGAGGTAGAAGATCAGTCATGATCTTATTGAATGGCGGAGCAGGCTCCAGGGGCCGTATGGCCTATTCCTGCCCCTATCTCTTATGTTCTCTAAACAATCCTCAATCCATGTTAATCTTTCACTAAGATACAGCCAACAGTCATTGAGTTAGTCTAATCAGCCTTCCACTTTTACATACTATGCTGCCATCATTTCTAATTATGTACATTAAGTAAAAGAGTCTTCAAATATGGTTAATAGGTCCTTAAAAAAATGACAGTCATGTCATAATTCATCTGATTTCACTTCTTCATTGGTTTATTGTAATGTCAGTCAGCAACATTTGGCCTATGATAATTGATATATGTTAGGTAATATTAAATGCACTATGTATGAATATTTGGTGATAACCTGTAGGCATATTTTACATGACGTCTGTTTACTTTAGGCCTTTTGTAAAATGGAAGTGTTAGTTGTCAAAAAAAAATCAGTGATGTATCATTTTACTTAAAAACTGCATCAGCAGCTATACAATTGAGTAGCTGTTAGCAAGACAAGTAATTGACAGTGAAATTAACTACTTGAAATAACATGGCATGAGATCATTGTTTGCTTTTGGACTTTAACCTTGGTTCAATGAAGCAGAATGAGTAATCACACTGCTTTAGTTATCAAGTAAAGTTTGCCGACATAACAACAATCGTTGCACTTAAAAATCATCCATTATACATGAGATGCTTGTGAGTGATGTGACAAGTTGTTATATAAATGCAAGTCAAGCTTGTGAGCGAAACTTCTGCCAACACAGCTTTCAACAATTAGGAGTGTAGCTCCCAGCAGTTTAACCTTGACACAGCTTATTGTTATTTAATGATGCTCTCCCATAATCTGTTTTATTTTTTCCCAGAAGTGACACTTGCTGAGCTACGTACCAGCTTTCTTTATGGTCAGGATATTAATATGTAGTGGTGAGAACAGTCTCAATACTGAATATATTTTCTGACAATACTTTCCCATTTTCTGTGTACATCTGACCTATTTACTTACAGTCTTTTTAAAACCAGATAGAATTAATCTGCACTAAGTCACCACAATAAAGTAGTTAATCGACTTAGGGGTTATCTCTCAGGTGACAGGTGGAAGGGCTCTTTCTGGAGATTATCAACCAGTTTTGAGAGGAAAAATCTACCTGGCATTCTTCACTGAATCCAGCATCCCAACAGCATGACATTTCCACCAACATTAAAATAGGACATCCAATTGGAATTCCAGTGTAATCATTAACAATTATTGCGGCAGCCACTTGAAGTGAATGACTCTCTTCTACTCTGCACAGGCAGTAAAGAGCCAGAATTGGTAACCTTGTCAAACATTTGCTTTACATTGCTTGTTCACAAAATTATAAAATGCATTCTTAGACAGGAAAACCCAAAATATGCACATTCCTTATAAAGTGAAGGGCAAGGCTGGTAGAAGTAGGGAACCTTGGATGACTCGGGAGATTGAGGCCCTAGTCAGAAAGAAGAAGGAGGCATATGACATGCATAGACAGCTGGGATCAAGTGGATCCCTTGAAGAGTATAGAGATTGCCGGAATAGAGTTAAGAGAGAAATCAGGAGGGCAAAAAGGGGACATGAGATTGCTTTGGCAGATAAGGCAAAGGAGAATCCAAAGAGCTTCTACAAATACATAAAGGGCAAAAGAGTAACTAGGGAGAGAGTAGGGCCTCTTAAGGATCAACAAGGTCATCTATGTGCGGAACCACAAGAGATGGATGAGATCCTGAATGAATATTTCACATCGGTATTTACAGTTGAGAAAGGCATGGGTGTTAGGGAACTTGGGGAAATAAATAGTGATGTCTTGAGGAGTGTACATATTACAGAGAGGGAGGTGCTGGAAGTCTTAACGCGCATCAAGGTAGATAAATCTCCGGGACCTGATGAAATGTATCCCAGGACGTTATGGGATGTTAGGGAGGAAATTGCGGGTCCCCTAGCAGAGATATTTGAATCATCGACAGCTACAGGTGAGGTGCCTGAAGATTGGAGGGTAGCAAATGTTGTGCCTTTGTTTAAGAAGGGCGGCAGGGAAAAGCCTGGGAACTACAGACCGGTGAGCCTGACATCTGTAGTGGGTAAGTTGTTCGAGGGTATTCTGAGAGACAGGATCTACAGGCATTTGGAGAGGCAGGGACTGATTAGGAACGGTCAGCATGGTTTTGTGAGAGGAAAATCATGTCTCACGAATTTGATTGAGTTTTTTGAAGGGGTAACCAAGAAGATAGATGAGGGCTGTGCAGTAGACGTGGTCTACATGGACTTTAGCAAAGCCTTTGACAAGGTACCGCATGGTAGGTTGTTACATAAGGTTAAATCTCACGGGATCCAAGGTGAGGTAGCCAATTGGATACAAAATTGGATTGACGACAGAAGACAGAGGGTGGTTGTAGAGGGTTGTTTTTCAAACTGGAGGCCTGTGACCAGCGGTGTGCCTCAGGGATCGGTGCTGGGTCCGCTGTTATTTGTTATTTATATTAATGATTTGGATGAGAATTTAGGAGGCATGGTTAGTAAGTTTGCAGATGACACCAAGATTGGTGGCATTGTGGACAGTGAAGAAGGTTATCTAGGATTGCAACAGGATCTTGATAAATTGGGCCAGTGGGCTGATGAATGGCAGATGGAGTTTAATTTAGATAAATGTGAGGTGATGCATTTTGGTAGATCGAATCGGGCCAGGACCTACTCCGTTAATGGTAGGGCGTTGGGGAGAGTTATAGAACAAAGAGATCTGGAGTACAGGTTCATAGCTCCTTGAAAGTGGAGTCACAGGTGGATAGGGTGGTGAAGAAGGCATTCGGCATGCTTGGTTTCATTGGTCAGAACATTGAATACAGGAGTTGGGATGTCTTGTTGAAGTTGTACAAGACATTAGTAAGGCCACACTTGGAATACTGTGTACAGTTCTGGTCACCCTATTATAGAAAGGATATTATTAAACTAGAAAGAGTGCAGAAAAGATTTACTAGGATGCTACCGGGACTTGATGGTTTGACTTATAGGGAGAGGTTGGATAGACTGAGACTTTTTTCCCTGGAGAGTAGAAGTCTATAAAATAATGAGGGGCATCGATAAGGTAGATAGTCAAAATCTTTTCCCAAAGGTAGGGGAGTCTATAATGAGGGGGCATAGATTTAAGGTGAGAGGGGAGAGATACAAAAGGGTCCAGAGGGGCAATTTTTTCACTCAAAGGGTGGTGAGCGCCTGGAACGAGCTGCCAGAGGCAATAGTAGAGGTGGGTACAATTTTGTCTTTTAAAAAGCATTTGGACAGTTACATGGGTAAGATGGGTATAGAGGGATATGGGCCAAGTGCAGGCAATTGGGACTAGCTTAGTGGTATAAACTGGGCGACATGGACATGTTGAGCCGAAGGGCCTGTTTCCATGTTGTAAACTTCTATGATTCTATGATTCTATATCCACCATTAAAAGTTGTTATTGTGGCTGGAGTATTTTTATTGCATTGTTTTATCAAATGTATGTTCTATTATTTCAGAAATCACAGTGTCAGTGATTATCATTAAACACTGTATAACATACATTGTAAAAATACGGATAGAATTCCTTTATAAGTGTATGTAAATGGTTCATAATCAAGTGCAGAAGTACCAAGGCCAACTTGTGGATGATCAAAATTCTTGCAACATCTTATTGCTAAATAATGTGTTAGTTTATCATCAGCCCCTCCTCAAACAGGCTCCCGTTTCTGTCCATTTCAATTACTATCCAACCTCTAATTTCACTTTCTTGTCGAAGGTCCTTGAACATATCATTGTCTCCCATTGCCTGCTCATCTCTCCCCAAGCTCTCTGTTTGAATCCCTTTAGGCCAGTTTTAGCCCTGTCGACTGTAAAAGCTAACTGTATCACTGCTGCCTCTTCTGCTCCTGATTCTGGCACCTTTGCTGTTGCCAATTCAGGTGCTCCTCTGCTTTGTCATCATTCCTGATGCCACTGCTTCTGCCTCTGTCTCTGTAACCCAGGAGACCTAAGTCCTCCATGTTGCTACTGTCTGTGGGTTGGCTGGCTGGCTGGCTGTGTGCAGGCTAGCTGACTGATGTGCTGCGGGCTACTTGGTTGCTGTAGGCCTCTGCTCCCCATTCTACTACTGGCTCCTGCAAGTCTCTGTTCCTTATTCAGCTACTGGCTCCTCCAGGTCTCTGCTCCCCATTCTGCTACTGGCTCCTGCAAGTCTCTGTTCCTTATTCTGCTACTGGCTCCTGCAGGTCCCTGCTCTCCATTCTGCTACTGGCTCCTGCAGGTCTCTGTTCCCCATTCTGCTACTGGCTCCTGCAGGTCTCTGTTCCCCATTCTGCTACTGGTTCCTTCAGGTCTCTGTTCCCCATTCTGCTCTTGACTTCTGCAGGTCTCCGTTCCAGCTCCTATTTTGTTGATCCAATTGCTGCTGTGCTGCTTTGGTCTTTTTTTCTTAGATTTTTTTGAACTAAGTATGTTCAGATCACTTAGTAACATGTTGCAGAAACTGGATAGCCCTGCTACAGAATTCCTGTTGTCTTATCGCTGCAACTGTCCTTAAGGTGCTACATAATTCTACTGACTCTGGGTAAAACTCAAATATCAGGAAGGTACAACCTACAAGAGGTTATGATCCCTATGACATGAAACAACTCCTTCCATATGAGGAGACAGTATTTGCTTTGTTCGGCAGGGTGAGCCCGGAAGGTACTAAGATTGGAGATTGGAAGAGTGTATGTACTAAATTCATCATATATTCTATGCTTTGTGCAATATGATACATTCATATACACTGTGCACAAGCACATAGTGAATAATGACAATGGATAAGTGCACTTATGCACTCATCACGTCCCACCTGCTCTCTTTACAGAGCCAGGAGAATCCATTGATCCACCATAAAAACCTGAGGAATGCCACTCGTGAGCACCAAGCTATCTTGCAGCAGGTGTCAACATAGGTACACATACTGTAGAAGAAAATGATTGCAACATTGAGGAGGAAGCACAGGGTAAGACACTAAGCACTGCTAATGAAGGGGTAGCGGAGGCGTGCATTGATGAGGGCCAGCTGGTACAAGGTGGAGATTCAATATGCCAAGTTACATGAGAATACAGAGCTTAGTGGGCCTGCTTTCCAACAGACGCTATTTGAGCATGGGATTCATGTTGAACAGTCACTTGCCTCCATACCAATAACATTGAAAGGTAGTACGGTTAAGTTGGACAAACAATTGTCTGCATTGTGCAAGTGGCAAAACCACTGGCAGCTGCAGTGGAGATCTCGGTTACGCAAGCCATAGGCACAATAGGTCTCATGGATGTTCCCATTGCTGTTATAGAGCCATTAGGCTTCAACTCCAGCATGTAGTTACAGCTGACTTAAATTTGCTTGCAAAACAGCTATAGGCAACTGTAAAGGAAGAATCCCGAGATCTCATAAATGTCCACCATTCTGTACTCACATAGATCATGCATGGAGGAGCATAGGAGCAGCCAATTAGCGGTCATGTCAATGCTGTCTGAAACGGAGCAGAATTTATACTGGGGCACCTCTGCAGCGGAACCCAAGTGAACATCGGGCCTGTCAGAAATTCCTGGCCCCACAAAGGCATAATGTTGACTTATGCCCTCCCCCAACCCAGCAATTTTGGGGTCGCAGTCGTGGCTCAGTGTTAGCACTCTCACCTCTGAGTCAGATGGTTGTGGGTTCAGAGTCCCACTCCAGATACTTGAGCTCAAAATCTAGGCTCACGCTTCAGTACAATATTGAGGGAGTGCTGCACTGTCGGAGGTGCCGTCTTTCGGATGGGATGTTATACTGAGGTCCCATCTGCCCTTTCGCGTAAAAGATTCCATGGCACTATTTCAAAGAAGAGCAGGGGAGTTCCCAGGTGTCCTGGCCCACATTTATCCCTCAACCAACATTGCTAAATCAGATTATTTGGTCATTATCACACTCCTGTTTGTGGGACCTTGCTGTGTGCAAATTGGCTGCCATGTTTCCTACATTACAACAGTGACTACATTTCAAAAAGTACTTCATTGGCTGTAAAGTGCTTTGGGATGTCCTGAGGTTGTGAAAGGTGCTATATAAATGCAAGTCTTTCTTTTTCAAGAGGTATGAGAAGACTGAGGAAGAATTTCTTCATCTAGAGACTGTTATTTTCAAAATACTTTTTCAATACTTCAGAAGTCATTGAAACAGGTAATTAACCCCCGACAGAATATTGCATTGTTGCTATATTTAATACGTTACTTGTTTAGCATTTGCCATATTCATGCTTCAGTTTTCCTTGTATAATAATTATATATAAATATTTCAGTTACTTTGGCCTGTAGAAATCTCTGATCTACATTTCACATTCCACAAATCCAAAGGGAGTGGTATTTCAGTGTGAGATTATTGTAAGTAGGGTAACTATTAGTCCAATGGGTCAAACAACTCTGAAAGGGCAGATGTTTGAATAAAATACAGGTTCCAGATTGTAAGGGGGCAATGTCTACTTGGGGAACTGCTGTGAAACCATTAAGATAAACATCTGAAAATCTAACATCATCTATAAGAAAAGAGTACCCTAATTAATAGATGTTCTACTTCTGACCTGTGGATGGGCTCCATTTCTCCCAAAAGCTGCTCTCTTGTGTAATTCATATTTCACATCCTTCCGGCATTAGCTGTGTGTGTGTGTGTGTTACCTGCTTTACACAATAATGTTGTGTTGAAACACTACTGCCTAGGCTGACAAAAATACTGTTTCTTCTTGACTGTAATACCAACATAAGATCCAGAGTAAATTACAAAGGGTTAGTTACTGAGAAGTTCTACATGATTTATAGATGTGGGAAGGATCTATTTTGGAGCTCGTACAAATGTAAACAGTCCAGACAAGCATGAGTTGTATCATAGTCTTATTAAAAAAAACACATAACCAAATGAAGTGGGTTCTGTTTGCATGCTGTACACTGAAATATACCAGGACAGCAGTGTTTCCTTTAACCCTTAAAATGCTAGTCATGACATTGGTGGTGCCATTTGCCAGTGGTCTTCAAAGATTTCTATGTGGGAGACCCTCTGGGGCCCCCTCCCTGCCACCCCCCCCCCCATAAATATTAGCAAACTGCTAGAGTCCCCTGTCTTATCTTCTGAAAGACAAGGATCAGTCATCCAAAGGAAGACAGTGCTAATATAACCGAAAATGTGTTTGATTAGCATAGCATAATGTGCTGGTGAGGCAATAACTGCAGAAATCGCCCCCACCCCAACTAGTTCACTAATATACTTTAGGGAAGGAAATCTGTTTTGCTTACCCGGTCTGGCCTGCATGTGATTCTTGTCCCACACCAACATGGCTGATTCTTAACTGCCCTCTGAAGTGGCCTAGCAAGCAATACAAGAAGAAAGCTCACCGTCACCTTCTCAGGGCAACTAGGGAAGGGCAATAAATGCCAGCATTGCCAGCGATGCCCATATCCTGAGAAATAATTTTAAAAATACAGTAATCGGGTGACAGATGGACAGAAATCTGAGGACCTCGGGGTCCTCCTAATAACTCCTGGCACATCCATTGGGATCAGGGACCCCAGTTTCAAAACCTATGCCATATGGAGTCCCTTTTCAGTCAGTCTGGTAATTGCTGTCAACTGGTAGTTTGTCGTACTCATACCTGTGGATGTAAGGTTGGGCTTCACATCCTGCTGAGGGGCTTGGACTCATTGCTAAATACTAAACCCCCAATGGAACGTTTTAATGAGTTACTATCAGTGACACATTAAACTGAAATTCTGATGGATGATCTGCATCTAATTGCATTTATCACAAAGAGAGCTAACTCCAAGTGTCCTAACAAATATTTTCTCTGCCCTCCCTCCCAAAATAAAACTAAAGCAAATGAGCTGTTCAGTTTTATTTGACCCATTTTGGTAGTGGTAGCATACAATGTATATCATGAGATTTTTAAAATTAAATCCTTATTTCTGATCTGTTATTAAGAGCTGGCGGAACTCTCTCTAAGTGTTCATTTCATTCTTATAAGTTATAATGTTCCAGGCTTATTCTATCACCATCACAGATGTTCACTTTCTGCACAACAATGGTTCAGTCCACTGTTACCAAGGATACAGGTCATTATCTCATGAAACCAGCACTGGCACCAGCGCCGTCTCAAGCTGCTTTTATGTGGAAATGATTTCACAACATCAAAACATTAAAATGGGGATTTATGAGGCCCTTGTGCTCATTCCACCTTACTGGAATATGAAATTTCCAAAGCTGCTATGACTGACACAGTTTCCTTACGGTGCTCAAGCATGCAGCATCTTAAGCAAGTATTTTATTGAGACATTGATAGAGATTGTGTGAAACATGGATAGGTTTCAGGAAATACATTTTTAAATATGTCTTTTCTCCTCTCCTGGGCAGTGTACTTACCAAATGAACCGTTGGGGGGTGAGGGCAGGGGGCAGAAGCAGAAAATAATTATGTTTCTCCAAAAATGTTTCTCATTTAAATTTTTGACCTTTTTTTGCAGAATAAATCCATAATTACATTTTTTAAACAGGGACTAGGACCATACAGCAACTGAATTTCAAGGCTTGGTACATCACAGGATAACTAATGCTGAACTAAATCATATTCACAATATAGGTACATACCTCACTAGTGTTCATAATGCTGCCGTGATGATATTCAAGGATCCAGTAGCTTCCTACTGGGGAATTATTTTAAAGCTTTCCTTAGATTGTTATAGAATGTTCGAAATCGAATCCTTCAGTATTTTCTGACAAGAGTCTTTAATAGTGTTTGTTAGTGAGTGTACTAGTCAGTGAAACGATGGCCAAGAAATCCCAGACATAAAGAAGAAATCCAGTGCTAAAAGCAACGGGCTTCCACTCCTGCCACTGTCAGTGGAATCTCCTTGGTTGTGAATAGTAATAAAGGGAATTGAAAGATGTACTCATTAATATCTCTGGATGAGAGTCGGTGTCCTCTGAACCATTTATACTTTCAGCCTCACAGAGATCACGGCAGATTGACCCAAGATGAATGTAACTCTCCCCAGTGTTTGTACTGAGGATTGGCCTGATTCAGTTTGTGCCCCAGGAGGTATTAAATTAGTAGCCCAAGCACATGCTGACATTGCTCTTTGGTCGATCTTGTGGTAGATTCTGATCGGGCCTGATGTGAATTTCCCACTTTGTGGCTTTAATCTGCACCAAGGTCAGAAGGTGATAGCTTTTACTCCAATGTGCGATCAGAGTAAACTGCATGACATTTATACTTGGCTCTTTGAAGTATAACAACTACAAATTTACAATTGTATAAATTTTTACAGCACTGGCATCTGTACTAGAGGCCCAGTATATGTTACGACTGTTACGACTGAGCATATTACCCTTTGCTATATATACCTCCCAACAATGCAGTGGGTTAGCATGATTCAAAGGTGGTACTGGTGGAAGGTACTGAAACTTCAGCAAGATTTACTGGTTAAAACTTTGTCATCTCAAAGGTGTTTACTGAGCCGCAATAACAGTTGTCTGTTTTCAGAAATCCTTGTGTCTGGAATTTTATTACTGGTATTAATTGACTGGTAAATGCAACCATTGTTAATGATGTAGTAATAAAATATGTAAGACCACGTAACTGTCTGGAAAAATATCCTGTTGTCAACTTCAACCATGAGTTGAAGTTGACAAGTTATAGTTCTTATATGACTGACCTCAAAGGACGTCACACACTTAAATATTAACTGGGAATTAGACAAGCCTGAAAGTTTTGATTTGGAATAACAACCCTGATTGATATTCAGTGTCTAGCCTTCAGGAGATTTTTGCTGGTCTCAGCTGAGTTATCGGAGAGGGACGGGTAATTGACACTTCTTAGCAGGTCATGCTGTAGAGAGAGTTTAGTCATCTTCCATTAGGACTGTGTATTTGCGTTTCCCCCACAGAATGGGATCGATTTTAGGTGGCCTACTGGCGGAGTGCACTGGCCAGCCAGCCACTCGATCCAGCGGCAAAGAGGTCGCTGCGATTTTGAGGCCCCAGCAGGCGAGCTGCGGGCGCGAGACAGGAGTCCTGCCGTAGCTCGCCTGATGCAGTATGCAATACTGAGGCGGGGTGAGGCCGGCCTGGGCAATAACCTGCTGGAACGGCTCGGCTGACCATTAAAAACATTGGGATGAAAAATGGACAGGTTCTACAACAGGCGCGTGATCCTCTCCTCAGGTTACTGCCCAGGCTGCAAAGGTGAAAATTACCCTCAATGAGGAGAGGAGACAGTGGAGAAAAATAGCTGATAAAGGAGGAAAAAAAATACAATATAGCTTATGATTTGAACTAAAATGACTGTTCTAACACTGCGATCCATGTGAATATATAACAAACCAAAAAAAACTGCTCCAAAAGTGCACAGGAGTCTGTAATATTTAGTATTTGTCGCACTTGGATCTCTTGCAGTTATTTAGTTAGTTAGTCATCTTTTTTAAACCATTCATCCTGTGCTGGAAAAGAAACTGAAGGAAAGACAAGCACAGTGCCCTGAAACTGTGTCCATTTTAAAATGACTATCGAAATCTGCCCTCAGTGCAATTATAGCACCTTGTACACCTTAATAGTTAAAATGCACATGCAGAAAGGTAACGTTGCTAGTGTAAGAAAATAAAATACTGCCACTGAAATGAAGAGAGATATACAGCTATTTACATTTGTGTGGGGCCATTGTTTAAACTGGGTAATGTCATGATCTGATGCTGCACAGGTATTGAATCTATTCATGTTGAGACTGCACTAATAGAAGTTGACTGTGGTTTTAGCCTAAAAGTTCAGTCTCTCAATTTTCCAGTTTTCTAATAAACTTAGATGGTACCAGTTACCAGCGTGTACTGAATACGAATGAACTGGGAAGAACTACACCTTGAGTGCTGCATTTAATTTTGATCACTGAGGACACATGGAAACATTCAAGCCCTGAAGGCAATTCAGAGATGGGGCATGAGACTACTCCCTAGAGTCAAGGGCCTGAGTTATGAGGAAAAGCTGGAGACATTTTGGCTTTTCAGGCTTCAAAGATGACGACTGAGAGGCGACCTCCTGCATAATATAATAAACGGTGAAGAAAAGGTAGAACCGAAAGACTATTTCAAACTAAACTCTGCCATTAGGACAGGTTGCAACTAGTGAAAGGCAAATTTAGGAGTAATGTCCAGAAGTTGAGTGATCAACATGTGGAGTGGACTTTTGGGTAGGAGTAGAGGAGGCAGACAGCCTGGAATCATTTAAGCGACAGATGGATACCATGAGTGGAAGGGACTGTGCATGGTCTTTCAGGATGGGTGGCCCTCCTCATCTGTATTGGTCTCGTGAGTGGATGCACAATGTGATAGTGATATTGGGCTCGAGGTTTCCAGGTAACATCGAATAACCTTAATTATCCATTGTGACTATCTTTTTACAATTTTAGTTAAAATACAGTTAGCAGCTTTCCAGAAGTCACTGTTATAAATGCACACTGGTCCAGCAATCATATTCAAAGAACGCTATATAGAATATTTCTACTTTGTGCTTATCAGCCACTGTATTCATGCATACAAATGAGAATTTAATATAATGTAAATAGGAAAATATTAGTTCAAAAGATATTTTGCGCTATCTGAGACTGCAAGTAATTTCATGCAAAATTAATTTAACTGAGAGATATTTCAGAGAGAAATGTTGCTGCAAGACATTTCACTCATCAAGGTAGGTAATGTATTTTATGGTGTGTTGTGCTACTCACTAGGTCACTCAGGAAAAGCTCGTGATGCCTGCTGCCCGCTGCCCATCTAGTGAGATCTTAAACCTATGCTTGTCAATTGACTAACAACCAATAATGGGTACAGTAACATCATGGATATGTTCCTGGACTAATAATTCAGAGAATCTGAGTTCAAATCCTGCCATGACAGATTAAGAACTTGAATTCAATTAAAAAAATAAATCTGGAAATAAAAAGCTGGAATCAGTAAAAAAAATGACCATGAAGCTATTGGATTGTCGTAAAAACCCAACTGGTTCACTAATGTCCTTTAGGGAAGGAAACTTGCCATCCTTACCTAGTCTGGCCTATATGTGTCTGCAGTCCCAAACCAACATGGTTGGCTCTTAACTGCCCTCTGAAGTAGCTGAGTAAGCCACTCAGTTGCATCAAACTTTCTCAGGGCAACTAGGGATGGACAATAAATGCCTGCCTTGCCAATGATACCCACATCCTGAGAATCAATTTAAAAAAAAATTAATGACTGTCCTCCTTGTGGTGGGTGGTGGGGGGGAGGGGGAGAGAGAAAGTTGGACACCTTTAGGGCCTGGACTTAGATCTGTTGCTGGAGATTGGGATTCTTCCCACTCTTCTCCAAAAAGCTCTGCAGGCCAAAGGGTAGTTTAGCCCTAGCTGGATAAGCGGTGAGAAGATGGTGTACTGTGTGGTTTTAGCTACAAAAACTCTTATGTAGACTTGAGGCCCCTCAGCCTTGCCAAATCACTAAGTATTGCTAATATACATATATTATCAACATAAAACGCATGATTCTTAACTATATTTATTGTTAATTCTCAGCCGATTTTGATGCTCAGGGTAGTGAGAGCAACCACTATTTTTTTTTTCATTCATTCTTGGGATGTGGACGTCACTGGCAAGTCCAACATTTTTTGCCCATCCTTAGTTTCCCTTGAGCCGCCTTCTTGAACCACTGCAGTCTGTGTGGTGAAGGTACTCCCACAATGCTGTAAGGTAGGGAGTTCCAGGATTTTTACCCAGTGACGATGAAGGAACTTCGATAAATGTCCAAGTTAGATTGGTGCGTGACTTCGAGGGGATCTTGGAAGTGACTGCCTTTTTCCTTCTAGTTGGTGGAGATTGCAGGTTTGAGAGTTGCTGCCAAAGAAGCCTTGGCAAGTTCCTGCAGTGCAATTGTAGATAGCACACACTGCAGCCACGGTATGTCAGTGGTAGAAGGGGGTAGATGTCTCAACCAGTGGACAGGGTGTCGATCAAGCGGACTACTTTGTCCTGGATGGTGTCGAGCTTCTTGAGTATTGTCGCACTCCTAAGCATAAAAATATTCTGAAGTGTAGAAAATCAACATTATCGTAGAATGTGGGTCTACAAATCTGTGCCTCTTGTGCAAGCTAAAGGCAGGGAGCCAGTCCCACATGGCTACGCTCCTCTACAATCGGGACTCTGTAATATGAAATAGAGCTCAGCAGGCAAATGGGACCATGACCTGATGACAAATCTAAACAGCGGAGAATGGTGCACGGAGGACACTCTCCTGAGTTTGGAGCAAAACCAAACTCCTTTAACCGCCAGAATAATTCTGTGTTCGCTGCATGTGTCTGCATATTAGAGTAGGGGAGTTCTCCCTGGGGTCCTGGCCAATATTTATCCCTCAACCAACATCACTAAAACAAATTATCTGGTCATTATCATATTGCTGTTTGTGAGATCTTGCTGTGTGCAAATTGGCTGCTGCGTTTCCTACATTACAACAGTGACTACACTTCAAAAATACTTAATTGACTGTAAAGCGCTTTGGGACATCCTGAGCTCGTGAAAAGCGCTATAAAAATGCAAATCTTTCTTTCTTGCTTTTGTGTCAATTAAATGAAATATTATGGCTATCATTTATCACATACACCTGCACATACATTGTAGTGGTTATTTTTCCTCTGCTTTTCACCGCTTCATCCTTTTCTGTGAAGGCTGTAACTCAAATGTTGGATTACTATTTAAGGGTGGATCTCCAGTACTTGTCCAAATGGCCATTCTTGTGTGAACCTTGGTAGTGAATGTCAGGGTCAGAACGGTACTTGACTGGGAGGATGGAGGACATCACATCTGAGCTCTATTATCGGTGACAACCGCACACATGCACTTCCAGTGGAAGTCACTGGAACATGGTCAGGAGCAGGAGCCTTAGCTACTTTTTCCCCTACCCCAGTTTGGGGATGCTGAGGCCCGTTGTAGCCTCTCCACATCTGCCCTGGGTGAGATTGTTAAATCAATACAGAACAGGCAGTGAGTATAGAACTTTCCTCATCTGCCTGACACAGTATCACAAAGTGTGGTACTTTTTCTCCCCAGGGGAGGGGGGAGGGGGCGGGTGGAGGGGTACCTAGCAGTTGAAATTTAGAAACAATTTCTCAAATTGAAATGTGGGGCAGTATTTTAACAGTGAAAAACGGGTGGGTTGGGGGCGGTGGGCATGGAAAATTGCAATTTTCACTGGGGCGGGACAAGGGGTGGGTTGGTTACTAAAATCTTTCAAGGAGGCTGCAGGCCTCCATTTTGAAAGGTTTTGCGATTTTAGCCTATGGGGGCTGGGATTCCCGGGCCTTCTCCTTCATACCGCGAGAGAGGAGGCGAGAAGGCCCACAACTGCAGGTAAGTGCCTTTCTGGCACAGCTTGTGGGCCTTGAGAAGCAGGAGTGCTTCCCCAGGCCCAACAAGCCTATCTGCAGCGACCCCCTCAACGATCATGGATCCTCCCCAATTATTGCGGCCCCCCCCAACGTTCGTGGACCTCTGCGATGACCCCCGTTCCCCACCTTGATGACTGACCCCCCCCCGTGACTGACCTCCCCCCCGATAAATGACCCCTCCCCCTGTGCCCACTGGTGCCCCCATGCCTCCCCATGCCCCCCCCCCCCCCACCCCGGTGCCCTCGTGTCCCCCCCATGTCCCCCCCCCCATCCATACAATTTAAGACTTACCTGGAGACTTACCTTTTCACGTCCTCTTCCTTGCTCTGCTCCTGTTCTACTGTGACCAACCTGTCAATCAGGCCGGCCTGTCAGATGGCAAACCGATAAAATCATAAGGACGTTCAGGACGTACTTCCGGGTTTCCCGTCCGCGATTTGACCCCCCCACCCCCTTCCTGGTTCCGGGTCAAAATCCTGGCCGTGAAGTTAGAGCTGGCTAATAGAATCATATGGCACAGAAGGAGGCCATTCGGCCCTTTGTGTTTGTGTTGGCTGTTTGAAAGAGCTATCAAATTCGTCCCACTCAACTGCTCTTTCCCCATGACCTTGCAAATTTTTACTTTTTACGTGTATATCCACTTCCCTATTGAATCTGTTTCCACCACTCATTCAGGAAAATATTTAACACTTGATTCTGGCTGCATCTACTAAGCAGTATTCTTGAAGCAATCAAAACTTGGAATATCTAGGGCCAAGCACTTTGGCAATATTGTGATATCTCAGTGATTACAATTATCCACAAATTAGCATAGCTGTCACTTCTGGAATAAGCTATTAGTTTTTTTAGATCCTAGACTAGACATTTTGGGACTTGTAAAAAAAACACCCCAGCATTACCAAGGTGAGAAGGAAAACGTGAAACCTGAACTCATTTGGCCGAGACCCTATGGCATTGGGTATCACTGGAACACTAAACCGTGAGGTGTTTCTGTGTAAACCCACAGAGAAGCTTTAGAAATTCCAATATTCTCAGTGGGAATTAACAGCAATTGGGCTGCTTTAGATTGGTATGAGTTAAGAGGCTTTAATTAGCTAAAGGCTGGTAAATCCCTAGCTACTCCTGCAATCTGTGCTGTCCTGGCCAGGCTACTTTATATACTGTTCAAGTCATTTACTAGCTTTCCCTTGAGGCTTTTACCTATTTTTCAGCTTGTCTGCTTTCTGCTACACTTAGAGACGTGCAAGTGAAGAAGAAAATAACACACTGTTCATTTACAGGATATCTTACGTTCTCGTACAATTTTCTCCCCTCACTTGTTTCCCTTCCCATGGCTGTGTTAAAGAGAGCAGGGCACCAGCCACTTCCATGCCATCAGTGCTGCTTTTGGCTGATTGCCAGCAAGTGCATGAGATTAGCCACGTGCAGACTTTGCATCTAATTTTGCTCCCTCTTATGGAAAGCCTCTCTTGATATCTCCTTGTAGTAACACAAGAACTCAGTGGAATAGGAGATTAAAGTTGACATTTGCCTCCATCTCATGCCATGCATCCATCCCACAATTCACTGCAACCAAACCCAACTCCACCCCAGCATTCTACCCTACCACCCCATCCAAAGCATTCCCCAATAGTGTTCCATCTCACCAATCACACCCTACCACCCCGTCTGAACAATCCCCACTAGTGCTCTATCCTACCAATCCCCACTAACGCTCTATCCCTCCAATCCATTCTAACACTCCATCCCAGCACCAGCATTCCAACCTACCACCCCATCCCAGCACTCTATCCCAATGTTTACTACTTGAACTCATACCAATTTTCTAAGTCGGGATGGTGCGATAGTCTCCATAGACATCATCAACGATATCCTTTGGTTGGCTTGTAAGGTGTCAGTGACTCTTGGATGATGTATGACGTGGCTTTTATCTCCCCTGAGACCCAACTGATTGACACACATGCCTTCTCGTGGAAGCTTAGTGATATTGCAATATGAGGTAGAGGTTTGGGCTCATGTTTCCAGTTAGGCAGCTCCCTGGCATTTGTCCTTAAATCTGTCTACCATGCTTCCAAGCACTACCTCAAGTTTCTCAACAAAATATATTTCCTTCTTTTTTCCCTCAGCCTCTGCAGTGAACCACTTCTTATCCTTGGTGATTTCACTCTCCATCTCAGCTCCCCTAGTCCTCTCTCCTCTGATTTCATTGCTCTCCCTTCCCCCCTAAATCTCTCCCTCCATAGAATCTCTACCCGTATTCACTGTCACTCTCGAGGTCTTGATCACAAATAAGGCAATCTCTTATCAGTTGCTTGTATCCCTCGTAGCTCACAAACTTGAGACCATCCATTTAGCTGCCTCTGCTACTTCCGCTCCCTTCCCCTTGCCCACCAAGCCAGACCTCTCCCCAGGTTTCATGCTGCCCTAGCCCTGAACCCATGTCTTTTTCTAGTTTTTCTCCTTTCTCCCCCATGTCCTCTCCATCTTGGCCATGAGATTGACCTCCTGCTCCCCTGACCCCATTAATAACAACAACTTGCATTTATATAGCGCCTTTAATGTAGTAAAACATCCCAAGGCGCTTCACAGGAGCCTTAACAAAATTTGACAACGAGCCACATAAGGAGATATTAGGACAGGTAACCAGAGTTTTGGATGAGCTCAAGTTTATGTAGGGTGGAAAATGGGAGGTCAACCAGGAGAGCATTGGAATAGCTGAGACTTGAGGTAACAAAAGCATGGATGAGAGTTTCAGCAGCAGATGAGCTGAGGCAGGGGCAGAGACGGGCAATGTTATGGCGGTCTTGGTGATGGAGCAGATATGTGGTCGGAAGCTCATCTCAGGGTCAAATAGGTCGCCAAAGTTGCGAGCAGTCTGGTTCAGCTTCAGACAGTAGCCAGGGACTGGGATGCAGTCGGTGACTAGGGAACGGAATTTGTGGCGGAGATCAAAGAGAATGGCTTCGGTCTTCCCGATATTTAGTTGGAGGAAGTTTTTGCTCATCCAGTTGGACCAGCAATGTTTTGTTTTATTCGTTCATGGGATGTGGGCATCGCTGGCGAGGCCAGCATTTATTGCCCATCCCTAATTGCCCTTGATAAGGTGGTGGTGAGCCGCCTTCTTGAACCGCTGCAGTCCGTGTGGTGAAGGTTCTCCCACAGTGTTGTTAGGTAGGGAGTTCCAGGATTTTGACCCAGCGACAATGAAGGAACGGCGATATATTTCCAAGTCGGGATGGTGTGTGACTTGGAGGGGAACGTGCATGTGGTGTTGTTCCCATGTGCCTTCTGCCCTTGTCCTTCTAGGTGGTAGAGGTCGCATGTGAGAAATGAGAGGCAGTGGCGTGGTCGAGAGAGGTGGTGGTGGTGAGGTAGAGCTGGGTGTCGTCAGCGTACATGTGGAATCTGACGTTGTGTTTTCGGATGATGTCGCCGAGGGGCAGCATGTAGAAATAGGAGGGGGCAAGGATTGAGGGACCAGAGGTAATGGTGCGGGAGCGAGAAAAGAAGCCATTGCAGGTGATTCTCTGGCTACGTCCCCACCACACTGTTGGCCATCCAACTTTCCCTCCTGGATCCCATGCCAGCTGACATTGTAAATGGTTCCCCCCTCCTCCGATATTGTCCCCCTCCCTTGATAAAAAGCCAACATCACTTCCCTCAATGTACCCATCTTTGACCCTTCTGTCCTTGCAAGCTACCACCCCCTCTCCAACCACCCTTTCCTCTCCAAAGTCCTTGAAAGTGATGTTCCCCCCCACCCCCGCTCAAGTCTGTGCCCATCTGATCTGCAACTCCCTGTTTGAGTCTCTCCAATCAGATTTCCACCCTTGCTGCAACATCAAAATGGCCCTAACCAAAGTCAGAATTGACATTCTCTGTGATTGTGACCATGTGCACTATCCCTCCTTGTCCTTCTACACCCCTGCAGCCTTTGACACCTGTTCTCCAGTGTTTAGCTCAACGGGACTGCCCTTGTTTTGTTCCACTCTTACGTATAACATCGTAGCCAGACCATCTCCAGCAATAACTTCTCTTCCTGCTTCTGGACCTTTACCTCTAGAGTCCCCAAGGAACTATTCACGGCCCTCTCCTCTTCCTCATCGACACGCTGCCGCTAGGTAACGTCATCCACATACATGGGGTGAGCTTCCATATATATGCTGACAACACCCAGTTCTACCTCTCCACCGCCTCGCTTGACCTCTCTGCTGCCTCTGTGTTGACAGACTGCTTGTCCAACATCCAGTCTTGTAAGAGCCGCAATTTCCTGCAGTTAAACATTAGGATGACTGAAGACATTTTCTTTGGCCTCACCACAAACTCTGTAGACTTGCCATTGATTCCACACTCTTCCTCAGCCGTTGTTGCAGAGTGAATCAATCTGCTCGCAGCGTTGACATCGTATTCGACTCCGAGCTGAGCTTCCAACTCCATAACCCTCTCCATCACAAAAAACAGCCTACTTCACCTCCATAACATTGCATGTCTCTGCCCTTACCTCAGCCCATCTGTGCTGAAACCGTTGTCCAAGCATTTATCATCTCCAGAATTGCCTCTTCCAAAGCTCTCCTGGACAACTTTCCTTCCTCTGCCCTCCATAAACTTCAGCTGATCAAAATTTCTGCTGCCCATATCCTATCCCACACCAAGTCCCGCTCATCCATCACCCCTGTCCTCTCTAACCTACATTGGCTCCTGGTCCCCAACGTCTCACATTTAAAATTCTTATCCTCGTGTTTAAAGCCTTTCATGACTTTGTCCGTTCCTATCGCTGCAACCTTTCCCCATGAACTACCTGTTCCTCTGATTCTGTGCATCCGTCCTCCCTTTACCCCATTATCAGCAGCCGTACCTCCAGTCGCTTCGGCCTCATTTTCTAGTATTCCCTCCCTAAACCTCTCTGCCTCTCCTCCTTTAAGGCTCTCCTTAAAACCCACCTCTTTGTTGAAGCTTTTGAACATCCCTTCTACTATCTCCTCCTTTGGCTTGGCATCTATTTCATGCCTTGGGACCTTTTTCTACGTTAAATGCAGTACATAAATACAAGTTGTTGTCGTTAGATTAAGTGTAAGAGGACTGCTGGGAATCCTAATTTCATTGGTGTCCCATGGTTCAGCCAACACAATCACAGGGTGAGGGAGAAGAAAAGCAATTTTTTACCTGATGTGGAACCCTGCTGGTTGAGAACTGTGACAACTCACCTCCAATATTGAGGTGGATTCTAATGTCAGCTATCACGGAGTCAAGCATGCAACCACAGGATGTGAACCAAAAAGCTTTGGTGCATTACCAGGCTGTCGAATAATTTAAAAGTCTTTTAAGCAATAACTCTTTGGAAAGTAAATGAATATGGAATGGGGGCTGTGTTTGTAGAGTTTGAGCTGAGCAATGAAATGAAACCTGACCCATGGGCACGTAATGTAAGTCAACACTGGGAGATGGAAGCGATTTAAAAGTATAACAGAGTGAACTTTCAGTATAATGACTGCAGGCTGTTCATAGCAATCTGTTTCTAATCATTGTAAATTGTTACTATATTCTTTAAAACAGCTGTCGTTCCCTTTTTCATTTTTATTTAGTAAAGGGGAAGAAACATTTCAAACATATGTCACTTCAAATCTTCTGTAGTTCCGTTAAGGTAAACAACTACTTTAAAAAGATGAAATGGTTAACTACTCTCATTTACAAACTGTGACACCAATAACATCTTAGGTGCTTCCTTCACAATATTGGTTTACTTTTCATTGCTCTCCCCTTTCTTCTCTCTCCTCTCTTCTCTTGAAATTTTATTTCAAATTCACAAGCTTTCGGAGGCTACCTCCTTCCTCAGGTGAACGATGTGGAAAAAATTGTTTACAATTGTCAACCCCAGTCCATCACCGGCATCTCCACATCTTCTCTTGAAGGCATTTACTTATGCTCGGCTGTGGTTCCACAGGAAGTGGCAAACCCAGCACCTTGAGGAAGTGGATATTCCTTTTGTGTAAACTTAGACAGCAAGTTTCAGCAAGCTATTGGCCTGACCTGTTTTACCCAATGTCTCTCTCTCGCTCTCTCACTATCTCTCACTCACTCACTCGTATTTATATATGATACAAGGCTCCTCTGACATGCAGTGATAAGGAGAGACAGTTTGAAGTTTTCATTCACTGTGAACTGTTCACCTTAACCTTATGGTGTGAATGAAAGTCATTCAAAAGAACACGCACACTCATTAAAAAAGTCTGCTGCAAATGTGTTTGACACAAGTTGTTCCATTAATGGCCTATTCTTTTATAACTAACACTATGTGCTTTTACTGGTTCTCCAGTTGTACATGCTTCTCCACTTAATTTACAGTGCAGATGTGAATGTGTACCTTTTATTTTTTTTTCTTAAACGTCTAAATTGTAATTATTTTTGTCCCATTTTTCTCCCCGTCTCTTCTGAAGGTGCTGACTTATATTCAGGCTAAATTCACCAACACTGGCAACTGTTCAGTACCTCACCCAAGTTGTTATTCCTGATATGAGAGTCTGGGCACTGAGTGTTGGCAGGGTATTAGAGCATGCAGATATCGCAGTCAAACCCAATTCTGTCATCACCTGATGTCCATGCAGATCAGAACCAGGAGCCGGTGTTGTTTTATGCCCTTCCTTAACTCAGCGGTGCTGAGCCCAACTATAGTGCCTCAACTGCTGTCCCAGCTGAGATCATCACAAATCACGGATCGAACGTTGGTCCTTCTGGTCTGTAATGGTTTAATACCACACTGCGTGGTACTTTCACCAACTAAGCCATTTGGGGGGATTTTGATTGAATTTTATTATCATAAAGTGGGAAGCTAGAAATTTGCACAGAGTCTCTGTATCGGACACATTCAAATAAGGTATACCATCAGCTGCTAGATTCTGTGGCACATCAAGAACAATTTATGCACCAATCCCAACCAAATTCTGTGGCAAGAGAACATAGATTCTCCAGCAGGTCACGGAGAGATACTTGCCTACCAGAAGCACAAAGAGGACCCACGGTTGTCAGGGGCAGAGAGAAAGCACCCGGCTGTCAGGAGCATGGTGAGGGTTCCCAACGGTCAGGTGCAAAGAAAGAATGCAAGGCATGTCAGGGTATAGAAAGGGTGCATGGTAGCCAAGTGTACAGAGAAGACCTATGGCTCTTGGGCACAAAAGAGGGTGCAGACTCTGCCTGGATGACCTAGAGGATATAGAACATTAGTGCAGAAAGCACAAAGTCACTTTGAGTGCCCAACATCTGGTAGCTACAGAGAACACGGTGGTGGATCTGACCTGAACAAGGAAGTAGTTTTCATGTTTTTTGCTGATGAGCTTTGTGCAGTTAATTCATGACTTGGGATTGTTCAGATTTTTTCCTGTTCTCCGGTTGCTGTGACTAAGATTCACTCTGTGCTCAATTCTTGCTTACTGTTCTTGCCAACTGTAGTTGTGATGCAGACAATACCTGCACTTGCTAATGTATATGTGTCAACATAGTTGGCAAGCGCACACTTAGCAAGTGCAGATACAGTCCACGTCACAAATAGAATCAGCAGCAGCTGAACACAGACTGAATCACAGTCACAGCACCCAGAGCGCAGAAATAAAATTGCAGAACAGACATTCCAGGACAGGTTTTGCAGCTGGAGAAGGCTAGAAGGCTCTGGTATATGACCAGTTGGATTCAGGATAAAACTGCCTTTGAACTGTTCTTTATTCCTGTCCTCAGAACACCACTTCTACTGCCCAGAGTTACATATACATTCTTCACATTTACCATCCTTAAACTCTCTTGGCGATGCAACCCAACCATGGTCTACACCTCTTGATTCAAAGTCGCTGAATTCAAATGATCTGATAATTCAATTTATTTTGCATTAAATTCCCAGTTTGCCATGTTTACATTGCATAATTCTATTTATTGTATAAGTTAAATGTTTTCAGCACAAAAAACAACTTTGAAAGTTTGCAATTAGATTGTATTGTGGAATGATGGCAAAATTTGTGCTGTGTACATAAGTCTTCTAGGAAATGAGGTTTGGCTACACAGATTAATTTAATGTAGGACCTTTGTAATTGCCTGAGAGGAGACTGTCCTCCAAAGAGTTGTGGCTGGGTTTGAATCCAGATTCTGGATGCAAAAGGGCAGTGTACTAATCTGATATGCCAACTAATTTCTTAATGTAATTTATACTGAAACTTATAGCTATGTAAATGTCCTGTAGAAAGTTAGCTGCCAGACAGAATTACGGTGACGTCAAATGAAAATTCTAGCAGTGTACTCCTGTAAAGGCACTGACAGCTATAATTAGACTTTTTGTTATATATTAATGACCTGGACTTGGGTATACAGGGCATAATTTGAAAGTTTGCAGATGACACAAAACTCAGAAATGTGGTAAACAATGAGGAGCAGAGTAACAGACTTCAGGAGGACATAGACAGACTGGTGAAATGGGCAGATACATGGCAGATGAAATTTAACGCAGAGAAGTGTGAAGTGATACATTTTGGTAGGAAGAATAAGGAGGGACAATATAAACTAAATGGTACAATTTTCAATGGGGTGCAGGAACAGTGAGACCTGAGGGTATATGTACACAAATCTTTGAGGGTGGCAGGACACGTTGAGAAGGCTGTTAAAAAAGCATTTGGGATCCTTGGTTTTATTAATAGAGGCATAGCGTACAAAAGCGAGGAAGTTATGCTAAACCTTTATAAAACACTGGTTAGGCCTCAGCTGGAGTACTGTGTCTAATTCTGGGCACCGCACTTTAGGAAGGATGTCAAAGCCTTGGAGAGGGTGCTGAAGCGATTTACTAGAATGTACCAGGGATGACGGTCTTCAGTTATGTGGAGAGTCTGGAGAAGCTGGGATTGTTTTCCTTAGAACAGAGAAGATTAACAGGAGATTTGATAGAGGTGTTCAAAATCATGAATGGTTTTGATAGAGTAAACAGGGAGAAATTGTTTCCAGTGGCAGAAGGGTCGATAACCAGAGAACACAGATTTAAGATGATTGGCAAAATGGCCAGAGATGACATGAGGAAACATTTTTTTACACAGAGTTGTTCTGATCTGGAATGCACTGCCTGAAATGGTGATGGAAGCAGGTTCGATAATAACTTTCAAAAGGGAATTGGATAAATATTTGAAGGAAAGAAATTCATAGGGCTATTGGGAAAGAGCAGGGGAGTGGGACTAATTGTATCATTCTTTCAAAGAACCGGCACAGGCATGATGGGCTGAATGGCCTCCTTCTGTGCTGTATCATTCTATGATTCTATGACTGTTCACTTTCTGTTCTTCACAATATAAATGAAGTTAAAAAGATTGTTTTTTGAACTGTTTAACCCCCTGCGTGAGCCCCAATGGTTGATTTCTTTAAATATCTTTCTCTTCCTCTGCTCCTTGTAGAGCTCAAAGCCCAGGTGAGTTGCTGAGTTGAACTGGATGAGATGGAGGCAGCAGTTATGCCCTATGGCTGGATATTTCCCCACAGATTTTTATGTTGCTCATTTACCTACGTGCTCCCTTTTGCTTAAAGCAGATGAGAGGATGTGTGATGAGGGAATGATGATGCATTTCATGGTGCCATGATTTAATCAACCCTTTCAGAACCACTGTAGACTTTATAAAACTGAATACAAAATCAATAAGAATTTAACATTCTCTTTGAAATATACCTTGAAGAAATATTCTTATTCCTGCTGTTTCTACAATTATATTTTATAATATTTACCATTAGAAATTTACAGGAAGTATTTTTTTTTGCAGGTGTCTTATCTGAACAAAAACACGTGCCTGTTGAGAGGCTAAGGAAGTCTTTCAGTGTAAAGGTGGAATCCCTAAATAAGGACAGGACTGTGCTGGATTCAGTTAACTGCAGGTTGATCTCTTTCCTCAGCTGTGATTGAACTTTTAGTTATGACTCAGCAATTTGATTAGAGAGTATCTCACACCTTCTCAATACAGATAAGCTTTATTAAAGTCTAATTTTGTTTCTGGCTGAAGCGGGTGAGTTTTAAACTGAAATGAAAACTTACCCGCATAAAACTGACCTGCAATGAAAATCAGGGCCCAAAACTATTGCTTTGTGGTTTTCAGGGAAAATGGATGGAATTACAGAATCAACATTGGGAAAAATCCCAGAAAACAGAGAACTTGACTTTTTCAGTCACTGTATACCAGCAACCCTACCAATGATTTAACTTTTCCACTGTTCAGGAATCAGACCTAATTGTCACTTTTTCTGCCTTTATTTTCTTGATCACTGCAATCTTATCTGTGGCTATCAGAACTCGAGAATCTTTTTCTTGTGTCTGTAACACTGCAAAGAATGTAGAAGACATTCTTTGTTTTATTAACCACCCTGAATCCTCACTATCTCCGGACTTACTGAATTCCTCTTCTGGCCTCTTGGGGGAAATCAGTGCTGATCGAATTGTTGGTTTAGCTGTACAAGGCCAGTGGTGAAAACATTTCTATTTTACTGAGCTGAAGATGGGTTTAAACATCTTGGCATGTTATATCAGCCAGACCTAATGGAAACAATTTGCACTAACATGGATGAAATACCAGTCAAGATTGAAACCCGCCTAGCCAGCTGCTCACCTCTAGCACTTATAGTACGGGCAGGGTTGACTGTATTAAAAAGTTTATTGCTCAGCTGATCAATTGTATTCTAATATTCTGCTTTTCTTTATTCCCTGGAGTGATTTAAAAAGAAATGAATTCACTTGTATGTGACTTTATTTGAAGGATAAACCACCTTTAATGAGGATTAAGTATCCTGCCCAGGATACAGGTCAGACTGTAACTCCTAGTTAATAGTAATTGAATTTCAGGAGCTCTGGCATAACCCCCTGTGTTTTGGGCAATGGGAAGTGGAAGACAACCTCCTCCATTTGAAAAAAGGGGAAGGGATCAAGGCCTAAATCCCACAATTTATCCAAGGGGTGCAGTATACATAATGGAAGCCAGTCTTGCAAATAAGGAGGTTTACATAGGAATTAGAACACTTTATCATCCTATGTTCTTTTTGTTAAACTCCTTCAGATTGCATAATGTAGTTAGTTCAGTGATGGTGCTGATTGAAGATGCCAGCAAGATGTGGAGACTTTGTAATGTTGTATGGATAGTGATATTTTATGCTAATTTACCACTAAATTAAACCCCACTAACAGTGAGTAGTCCTGTTGCCGGTGAGATAGTCTGGCGTACTCTGTATGAAGTGCTGTTGTGGCATTTTTAGAAATGGGTATACTGTACATCATGCAGGGGATTTATTTTCTGCTCTGAACTGCTATGAATTGCTAATGAGGGTTCTGGCAGGATGTTGTGATGGATTAGTGGTAGTTGCACCTGGCATGCATGAGGACCTCCCCTACGCAATCCCACCAATAGGGGGAGGATCCAGGGGCGCTTTGTCTGCTATTCAGAAGCAGCCGTTAACCCGCTTATTTTAAGCAGGTTAACGCTTCTGTTAAAACAGCAGACAAAAGAAAGTCATGTGAATGTATTACGAGCTGATCTGTGAATATCACCAACAGTAAATTCTAGGCTTTGGTCTCACTGATATAGTATAAAAATAGCTCTTCATTACAGTAACTGGCTCAGAGCGGCATGATCTTCATCAGAAGCTGGCTCCCCACATCGGCATGACCTTGTGGTATTTGCTATTTTGTGCTTTTGGAGTTAGAACCTGATGTACTTCTTTGGATCTGACAAGGAAAGAAATCCATTCAGGTTCACAATATGAGACTTGCTGGGGGTGGGTTGGGGGCGGGTGGGAGTTGAAAATAGTTGGTTTTTTGGGTCGCGACTGCAAAATTTTTGGACTTGGCATTCCCAGTGGGAAGCCTGTACATTTCCGCGCCGACGTTAAATAAAGCCAGGTTGCGGTCGTGACCCAAAAAACAACTATTTTCAACTCCCACCTGCCCCCAACCCACCTGTTCTTGGGGTTTAAAATCACCCCCGCTGTGTTTTGAGATGAAGGGTATAGTTCTATTGTCATTTCCCTTATTTTGCCCCTTCATTAACACGTAACATTGGGGTGTAATTACTTTAAAGTGAACAACACTATATAGTTTCATCTGAAAAAATCTTAAATGGGAGCCTCACCTTCCAAGAAGGGTTGGTACAGTCAAGAGCAAAGTTTTACTGAGTCATTGATCAGATGCCAGTTTTGATTACAGAGGGGAATAAATCAATCCATGGGTCACACGCCTTTTGTAAATATCCATTTAATAGTGGGTTGGGAATCTCTTATCAGTTCACATTAATAATGCTTTACTAAATTTATGATAAGCTAAAATTTTGTTATGTAAATTCAGAACAAATATGAATGAGGATTAAGTATAGTATATAATGGTAATGTGAACTGCAAGGTAATAAAAATGTTGGTTCTACTGCAGTTGGCCTGTGACCAGAAAATGCTCTTTCTCAGGTTTTGGATCATGTTTGATTCGTGCGGTTGGCAGGAATGGGAGTTTTGGGAGTTGAGCTGGAGAGTTAAGCCACTGTAGGTGAGGGCTGATCAGTGGAAAGGATAGGGAACATGTAGACAGGATTGTGAATGCAATATGCAGCTTATCACATTACGTGACGATCTTGCTGAATGGCTCTCACAGTGGATTCTCTTTCACAGTCTCTTCAGGTTCCTCCTGCTATTTGTTTTGTTCCTCTTGTTGTGGCTGGGTGTTCTCATCCTCCATGGCCTCCATGATGATGCTTCCTGGAAGCTGATGAACTTACATGTTGCAAATATATTGTGAGCCATGGCTGCAGGGAATAGCGTAGATCATCCAAGAGCTATTGTGCTACTTGCCTTTTCAGATCAAATATTGGTTGACGGTGGACTACCTTAAATTTAAGGCGTTGTGACAACTGCCAGGCAAGCGTGGATTGACATGTATCATCTTGCGATGGGGGTAGCAAATGAGCTGAATATTCAGGGAATGGAATCCTTTGTGATTTACTGAAGGAGGAGCATTGTGCAATCCATAATCTCCTGTTGGTAATAATACAGTTCTCACTACAGAGGACACTCACCTGTCGAAAAGAGGTGGGTCCATGTTAGAATTCCAGGGGGTAGCAGTCCAAGCCTGCATGCAGCAAGACCTGAACAACATCCAGGCTTGGGCTCATAAGTGGCAAGTAACATTCACGCCAGATAAGTGCCAGGCAATGACCATCTCCAACAAGAGAGAGTCGAACCACCTACCCTTGACATTCAATGGCATTACCATCGCCGAATCCCCCACAATCAACATCCTGGGGGTCACCATTGACCAGAAACTTAACTGGACCAGCCATATAAATACTGTGGCTACAAGAGCAGGTCAGAGGCTGGGTATTCTGCGGCGAGTGACTCACCTCCTGACTCCCCAAAGCCTTTCCACCATCTACAAGGCACAAGTCAGGAGTGTGATGGAATACTCTCCATTTGCTTGGATGAGTGCAGCTCCAACAACACTCAAGAAGCTCGACACCATCCAGGACAAAGCAGCCCGCTTGATTGGCACCCCATCCACCACCCTAAACATTCACTCCCTTCACCAACGGCGCACAGTGGCTGCAGTGTGTACCATCCACATGATGCACTGCAGCAACTCGCCAAGGCTCCTTCGACAGCTCCTCCAAAACCCGCGACCTCTACCACCTAGAAGGACAAGAGCAGCAGGCACATGGGAACAACACCACCTGCACGTTCCCCTCCAAGTCACACACCATCCCGACTTGGAAATATATCGCCGTTCCTTCATCGTCGCTGGGTCAAAATCCTGGAACTCCCTACCTAACAGCACTGTGGGAGAACCGTCACCACACGGACTGCAGCGGTTCAAGAAGGCGGCTCACCACCACCTTCTCAATGGCAATTAGGGATGGGCAATAAACGCCGGCCTCGCCAGCGACGCCCACATCCCATGAATGAATAAAAAAAAGGAGAGAGAACTCCACTCCACACCAAAAATAAATTCTGGATCAAGGACCGTAGCAATTGTTTGGAATCCTCTTGTTCTATTCTCAGTAGAACTGGACTTGAATAAAATGTACTTGTTTTGGGTATTGAGAGGGTATGGTGAGATATTCTTTAACCCTAACTAACATTTCAGTGAGAACTGAAGATGGAGTGTGGAATCCAGCAGTGTCTGTTCTCATTTATCCCACACTCACCTGACGAAGGAGAAAGCCTCCGAAAGCTTGTGATTTTCAAATAAAACAGTTGGACTATAACCTGGTGTTGTAAGATTCCTTCCATTTGTTCTCTTTTAGGGATTACACTTTTACACATCTTTGACTTAGCCTCAAAATATGCACACCGGCTTTCTGCAAATTGCTAATGATAAACATTATCAAGTTATAGAAAAGGAGGAATAAAAATATTTCTTCATGATTTGCTTTGAAAAGAGCAGTTTAATTTTGCATTCTGGCACACAAATTCTACAGAGGTTCTGAAAGGGTTAATTAAATCAAGGCACCATGCAAGCCATCATCATTCCCTCATCAGACATCTCCTCATATTCTTTAAGCAAAAAGGAAAACGTAGATAAATGAGCAATATAAAAATCTGTGAGGAGATGTCCAGCCCTCGGGCTGAACTGCTGCTCCATCTCATCCAGTTCAACGCAACAATTCAGTTGGGCTTTGAGCTGTGCAGGAAGCTGAGGAAGTGAAAGCCATCATGCAGCCTTTCTCACATAGATCCTCATATGCAGAGGCCTGGGAGCAGGTCTCCTGTCTACCTTCTTGGCTACACATGATCTTCAGCCAGGGAATGCAGAGGAAATGAAATGATTTTTGCCCTCACCAAAAAAATATTAAATGAAGGACAAACAGACTGGATATGACCTCTTCTATTATGTACTTTTTAAAGCTTGGGTGATTGTACTTTTCTCTCACCCAGGGGCACAGTAACACTATTAGTGCTCTGGCTGAGATCAGCCAACTCAGCATAGGTGAGGAATTAAATTACTGGCTGGTATGTGCATATATGGCAGTTAGTCCATATTGGCTCGGCCCCACATCATGATGTGTGTTAGGCAAGGGTACTAAGAGTTATGGAACAAAGGCGGGTAGATGGAGTTAAGATACAGATCAGCCATGATCTAACTTAATGGTGGAACAGGTTCGAAGGGTTAAATGTGTAATCTAAAAATCTGTGGGGAGATGTCCAGCCCTCGGGCACAATCACTGTTCCACCTCATCCAATTCAAGTCAACAATTCCTATGTGCATCAAGACAACCCCCCAACCCTATTAGAATGAGTATCTTCCTTTACAACTTTTGTGTTACTATGTTTTGTCCCATCAGTTGTGACAGCATCAGTTGTCAGAAAGGGACAATTTCACTGAAAGTAATATGCTCCCTAGGACTGGGTTATATTACTCTGACACGAAGGATGTTCGTATTCACTTTACATGGTGGTTCATTCTATTAAACAGTCCATTGGAAATTCACGTGTAGCTGGTGTTCTATTCATTAAATGTAACAATCCCAGAACGGGAAATGGATACTTAACCAAAAGGGGAAATGATGTAGTTCTTAGGATATTCAATTAAGGTAATGATTTTTGGCACTGTTTAAAAGCATGTAGGATAGGAAACAGTTTGTTGTGTGCCCTGGCTCGCATTAGGAATAATTGGTTTAATTATAGTATAAGTTTGTGTGTGGACACAATAAAATGTAACAGATGTGAATATACCCTTGAAATGAACAAGATAGAAAATGTAAAGGATCAGAGCATGTTAATGAAGGAGCATATATACGCCATTGATAACCATTTGTCACAATCTATGTACATTGGAGCAAGATCAATTAGCAGACATTTTCCAGCAGGGGGGCACTGGGTAACACTCAGCATCAAGGAAGCCTGACTGATTTTTTCCCTCTTTAATCAAAGGGCACTGAGGGAGAAATTCAACTGGTGCTGGTGTCTGGCACTCAATGGGCAGTGCAAAGCAAACACTTGCCCGAAGACGTCGGCCCGAGGTCCGATGAAATTGAGGCCTCAGGCCTTATCTGCTTGAAACTGGTGAGCTGTGGATGACAATCGGGCACAGGATGCAGCTCCCTGGTTAGGACCATAGGAATTTCGGCCAGCTCTGACCACACGCCGGCTCGGAGGTAGGTCCAGGGGTGTGGAGGTGTGAGGGGGAGAGGAGAAGCGGAAGGGGAACGAACCTAGGCTGGTTTGGCTACTGAAGACCTGCAGCAATTGGATGGAGCGTGTGTGGCGTAAGCTCTGCCCATTCCCTGACCAATTTCAATCGGGTTCCTACAACCGACATTAGGACCCCGATTTGCCTAATGGCTGTTTCAGGCAGGTGCCCTGCACACGTAGAAATGGCGGCTTCCAATTTGGCAGCGGGCGCAGTTCCCGGGGAGACCAGGCGCTGAAGATCATAACCCGAAATTCATCTCCCAACCTTCATTTTACAACCAAAAAAGGGGTAAAACAATGTTCAATTTCTGCCCCACTGAGCCCAAATGTAGAATCCCATCACTATTCCAGGGGTGGTGAATTAACTCCGCACAGGCCACGAATCAAATCTGGATCCCTACTGGAAAGCATTCATGTGTGGATATTGGCTTGCATGTACCATATAGCCACTGCTTTTACCTCTTGAGTGAATAAGGGTATTGAGGGAAACATAGAAACATAGAAAATAGGAGCAGGAATAGGCCATTCGGCCCTTCGAGCCTGCTCCGCCATTCAATATGTTCATGGCTGACCCTCTATCTCAATACCATATTCCCGCTCTCTCCCCATTCCCCTTGATGCCTTTTGTGTCTAGAAATCTATCTAGCTCCTTCTTAAATATATTCAGTGACTTGGCCTCCACAGCCTCCTGTGGTAGAGAATTCCACAGGTTCACCACCCTCTGAGTGAAGAAATTTCTCCTCATCGCAATCCTAAATGTCCTACCCCGTATCCTGAGACCGTGACCCCTCGTTCTGAACCTCCCCAACCAGGGGAAACATCCTTCCCGCATCCAGTCTGTCTAGCCGTGTCAGAATTTTATATGTTTCAATGAGATCCCCTCTCGTTCTTCTAAACTCGAGTGAATACAGGCCGAGTCGACCCAATCTCTCCTCATACGACAGTCCTGCCATCCCAGGGATCAGTCTGGTGAACCTTCGCTGCACTCCCTCTGTGGCAAGTATATCCTTTCTTAGGTAAGGAGACCAAAACTGCACGCAATACTCCAGGTGTGGTCTCACCAAGGCCCTGTATAAGTGCAGTAAGACATCCATACTCCTGTACTCAAATCCTCTTGCAATGAAGGCCAACATACCATTTGCCTTCCTAACTGCTTGCTGCACCTGCTTGCTGAAAGATGTGAGGGAATAAATGGGAGCGCTCAGTTGGTAAAGGCAAATGGACCATTGGTCCCAAGTTCAATTCAGTCTGTGCTTATAACAGCCTGGGTGACAGTAGGGGTACTGCAGTTGGCCTTTGTGTTCTTGGATTAGGGAGGAGAGGTTTTCGGTTCTGTTCGCTCACCACTCCTACTTGAAAAGTATGTAATGATGAACACCAAGTGAGGACAGGATTGGCCACCACAGCCAAATAATTTGTCAACACTCACCGTCTGGGCTCACGGGTGAAGAATAACTAACATGGCGAGTTGACTGATATCCGTGAAACCATATCCCAGGAGAGAAGGTGAGAAATTGTCCGAAGTTTTGTTCCAGTGATATGAATGGGACTGCATTCCCGTTCACCATGTCACTGGAATGGAATTTCGTGATGCGATAGGATGGGGAGTTTTCACTCAAAATATCTGCTGCCAGGCTGCCCCTAATTAACAGTAATAAACGGGGAGAGAAGAGGGAACTGAGAGAGGTCCACTAAGTGTACATAACATTAAGAGGATTATGGGGCAATTAAATTTCCCTTTAAAGCTGACTTTATGATGCCTGTGACACAGGTTGTCGAATTGTTTCCTGTTTTATATTAATACATATGTTACAGTGTGTGATGACATCCTAGCAATGTATTTGAAATAGTTGACCAGGCAAGGAAATGTGAATACGCCAGAGATTTCTATAAATAAAAAAGATGTAAAATGAAACGGTTACAACATAGGAACATGCTGAAATTGTCTATGTATTGTAATGGTCTGAACCACATTTGTGATAAACAAAGAGGAGAATGAGGAGAATTGTGTCACAATGCTTAATTGTGTTGCAGTACCCTGTGAGATGTTTATCAGATGTAGGTAAAAACAGATCAGTCAGGGTAAATGTTGCTTGCTCCGTAGCTCAAGAGGATCTGAGAGATTACATTCGGAGACCTTTTCATCAATCACAATTCCATTCGTGGCACATCCTTGGAAATAAGCTATGCGTGTAAAACTGCAAATAGAGAAAGATAAATGTGGAATAAAAAGAGTGGTATCTACCTGGGACATGTGAGGTATATGTGTCTCAAACTGCCTTTCATCCAAAGTGAAGCCTATATTCAAAACATAAAAAGAAAAAAAAAGGACACAAATGCTGGAAATTTCAAATAAGGGTTAACATTTTGAGTGGGATCCATAATCTGCTTTTCTTTTTATTCACAACTGCAGTTCTACTCCTTTATGTGAATAGCACTGTAGCTTGCAGCGTGAATGCTTCCACCAAACTGTATAAAGTTTCATTAATTTAGGCTGAGAGCAGACTCCATATCAATGAAGTCTATTCCACTTAAAGCTGCAATTCCTTAACCTTCCATTTAAGAGACAGTTACCTATTTTCCAGCTTGTTTTCTATTCCTTCTTTGGCATGGAAATCCTTGCTGCTGATATAGCAACCGGCTTGGCAAAAATTAACATGATAGTGAATGGATCAAATCTGCCATGATCTTACAGTTTTTCCTCTCAGCCTGTAGTTATAATGACTGCACTGCTGTGACCTTTCAGAAGGTGCTTATTGTAAAATCATGGTAGACTTGATCTGCCCACTGCCAGGTTGCTGTACCAGCAGCAGTTCTTGTCAACAGGAGCTCTTGCTGTGATGCAAAGTTTTTAGGCAAGGATACTCACCAGAATGAGATGCTTCTGAAAAAAAAATTACCTTTTAATTCCATTTGACAGCGGTTTAATTTTCATTTAATTAGCTGAAATATAGTCGTTGCGAATTACTGAGCTCCTTATGGCGGTTGAGATTCCAGTACAATTATGCGATCTCATTGCATGTCAGGCTTCAGCGTGTTTTTGGGTTTAAAAAATGGCAGATGTAATGGAGCAGACAGAACACGGAACCAGTATGACAGTATCATGAATTTTTCTAAGAACCATCAAGGCAGTGTCAGATGGGAGTTGAGTTCTAGATTATAATTCAATATTTACTTGATGTTATATTTCAAATTAAAGGAATTACAAATTTTCAAATATTTTCCCAACTTGGAAAAAAAAGCTGCAGCCTATTACTGCAATATGGTATAGTTGTCATGTTTCTTTACCTTTAGAACTGTCAGTTCCTAGTGGAGGTGTGACTAGAAGCAGAGCCTGCTGTCAGATCGGAGCCTTTGATTCCAATAACTGCCACACGGTCACTGACAGCTCTAAAGGTAACTACAAAACAGAATTCAGATGAATCTAATCTCAGTAATCAAAGGAAATCTGATTATTAAAAACATTCTTGTAATATGTTGGGGTGAATTTTGTTGCTTTTTAACTTGGCAGATGTTACTGCTGAGGCGAGGAATACTGCCTCGTTTCAGTGTCAGTATCAAAAACTGCCTTTATATCGCATAAGATCCGTGCTAGTCATGGCACCTCCCGACATGTGGGACCCTGCATCCGTCAGCAACACCCAAAAGCTAATGTGTCCGATTCGCTAAGGCCGAGTATCGGAAAAAACCCTGTTTAAAGAGAAAACAGATCTTCCAAGCTGCTGGCCTTTTGCAAATCCAACATGTTTACTTTGGGGCTGCCACCAACTGTATGGGATCCACACATCAGGAGGCTTTGTCGCTGCCACTGGCGCTCAACCCATGAATGAAAGCAACTATAGAACGGAGGCCTGGTCTAGCACGGCCACCTGCAGATTAAAGCTCCCTTTACTCTGCCCCAACAATATGCTTTAAACCTAATCTCAGATGAGTGTTCCCTGCTGCAGCAGTGTGATATCTTCATTTCTCACACCTGCCACCCTTGCAACCTTAGGATATGTTCTGCTGTTCTTTGGAACACTTTTAGGTATCATTTTATTAATTTATTTTTGGGTAAGTTTGCCCAGGAACTTTGATGTACATGGGAATATAATGTTGTGGTGATGACAGAGACCTGGCTCAAAAAAGGGCAAGATTGGGTACTAAATGTTCCTGGATACAAGGGGCTCAATTTTGAAATGGTGGCAGGTTGGCAGCGGGGGTGAGGGGGGGTGAAGGTGCGCGTGCAAACCCAAATAAACAAAACTTACCGTTTCTGACGCGATCGCATTGTAATTGATTAACGTGCTCTCTGGGTTTCACGCCCAGCAGCCAGCCTGATTGACAGATCGGGGCAACATCAGGGGGGTGAAGAAGGGGAGATTGGAGAGGGAGACATCGGAGTAGGGTGGAAAGGTAGGTTGATTTTGTGTTTTAACTTAGTGCAGTGTTTTTTATTTAATTTATTTTGTTTCTTTTTGCCTGATCCAGCCCTGAATCAGAAGCCGTGGGCAAGCTGCCCAGGTAAGTTAAAAATTGTTCTAACTACCTAATATGTCACAAGTAAAGTGCCTTAAGTACCTCAGTGAGGTACATTTGGCTCTTTATCTATCATCCCGCCGTCTTTAATTGCCGGCGGGACTTCTGGATTCCGGACACCTGCGTGAAAACAGGTGCGTCCGTGGGAAACTCGGAAGTCGGCGGGTTGGAGCCAGCTTCCGAACCCACTCTGCATTTCTGCAAATTTCGCAGCCCCCCCGCCCCCAACGCATCCGCAATTTACGTGTAAAATCGAGCCCAAGGTGTTCAGGAAAAATAGGGAAGGGAAGAAAGGAGGGGGGTGGTGGTGGCAGTATTGATTAAGGAGAATATTGCAGTGCTGGAGAGAGAGGATGTCCTGGAGGGGTGAAGGACAGAACCTATTTGGTTAGAGTTAAGAAACAATAGAGGTGCCATTACACTACTGGGTGTATTCGATAGGCCACCAACTAGTGGGAAGGAGATAGAGGAGCAAATTTGCAGGGAAATTACAGAGAGGTGCAAAAGCCATAGAGTCGTGATAACGGGGGACTTCAACTACCCTAATATAAATTGGGATAGCAATAATATAAGGGGTAAAGAGGGGGAGGAATTTTTGAAGTATGTTCTGGAGAACTTTTTTTACCGGTACGTTTCCAGCCCAACGAGGAAGGAGGCATTGCTGGACTTGGTTCTGGGGAATGAGGCGGGCCAAGTGGAGCAAGTGTCAGTGGGGGAACATTTAGAGAGCAGCGATCAGAGTATCATAAGGTTTAGAATAGCCATGGAAAAGGACATGGACCACTCTAAGGTAAAAATACTCAATTGGAAGAAGGCCAGTTTGATTGGGATGAGAACACATCTGGCCCGGGTAAATTGGAATCAAAGATTGGCAGGCAATGGGCAGGCTTTAAGGAGAAGATGGTTCAGCTACAGTCCAGGTACATTCCCACGCGGGAGAAAGGTAGAGCAACTAAAACCAGAGCTCCCTGGATGACAAAAGAGATAGAGAGTAAGGTGAAGCAGAACAGGGCTTATGACAGATGTCAGGTTGATAACACAAGTGGGAACCAGGCTGAATATAGAAAGTTCAGAGGGGAAGTGAAAAAGGAAATGAGGGGCAAAGAGAGAGTATGACGATAGACTGGCAGCAAACATAAAAGGGAATCCATAAGTCTTCTACAGGCATGAAATCAATAAACAAGTGGTAAGAGGAGGAGTGGGGCCAATCAGGGACCAAAAAGGAGATCTACTCATGGGGGCAGAGGGGATGGCTGAGGTACTAAATGAGTACTTTGCATCTGTCTTTACCAAGGAAGAAGATGCTGCCAGAGTCTCAGTAAAGAAAGATGTAGTGAGATACTGGATGGGCTAAAAATTGATAAAGAGGAGGTATTAGAAAGGCTAGCTGTACTTAAAGTAGATAAGTCACCCGGTCCGGATGGGAAGCATCCTAGGTTGCTGAGGGAATTAAGGGTGGAAATTGTGGAGGTGCTGGCCATAATCTTCCAAACATCCTTAGATACGGGGGTGGTACCAGAGGACTGGAGAATTGCAAATGTTACATCCTTGTTCAAAAAGGGGTGTAAGGATAAACCCGGCAATTACAGGCCAGTCAGTTTAACCTCGGTGGTGGGGAAACTTTTAGGAATGATAATCTGGGACAGAATTAGTAGTCACTTGTACAAATGTGGAATGATTGGGGAAAGCCAGTACGGATTTGTTAAAGGCAAATTGTGTTTAACTAACTTGATAGAGTTTTTTGATGAGGCAACGGAGATGGTAGATGAGGGCCATGTGGTTGATGTGGTGTATATGAACTTTCAAAAGGCGTTTGATAAAGTGTCGCATAATAGGCTTGTCACCAAGATTGAAGCCCATGGAATAAAGGGGGCAGTAGCAGCATGGATACAAAATTGGCTAAGTAACA
This sequence comes from Heptranchias perlo, assembly GCF_035084215.1. NCBI lineage: Eukaryota > Metazoa > Chordata > Chondrichthyes > Hexanchiformes > Hexanchidae > Heptranchias > Heptranchias perlo. The sequence continues at coordinate 38,196,515 of NC_090341.1, read as the reverse complement.
GGAAATAGAGAGTCGTGGTGAATGGTTGTTTTTCAGACTAGAGGGAGGTATACAGTGGTGTTCCCTAGGGGTCAGTACTAGGACCACTGCTTTTCTTGATATATATTAATGACTTGGACTTGGGTGTACAGGGCACAATTTCAAAATTTGCAGATGTCACTAAAATTGGAAGGGTAATGAACAGTGAGGAGGATAGTGAAAGATTTCAAGAGGATATAGACAGGCTGGTAAAATGGGCGAACACGTGACAGATGAAATTTAACGCAGAAAAATGCGAAATGATACCTTTCGGTAGGAAGAACAAGGAGAGACAATATAAACTTGAGGGCACAACTCTAAAAGGGGTACAGGAACAGAGAGATCTGGGGTATATGTGCACAAATTGTTGAAGCTGACAGGACAGGTTGAGAAAGCAGTTAAAAAAGCATACAAGATCCTGGGCTTTATAAATAGAGGCATAGAGTACAAAAGTGTGGAAGTCATGATGAACCTTTATAAAACACTAGTTCGACCACAACTGGAGTATTGTGTCCAGTTCCGGGCACCGCACTTTAGGAAAGATTTGATGGCCTTAGAGAGGGTGCAGCAGAGATTTATTAGAATGATTCCAGGGATGAGGGACTTTAGTTACGTGGATAGACTGGAGAAGCTGGGGTTGTTCTCCTCAGAACAGAGAAAGTTGCGAGGAGATTTGATAGAGGTATTCAAAATCATGAAGGGTTTAGACAGAATAGATGGAGAGAAACTGTTCCCATTGGCGGAAGGGTCAAGAACCAGAGGGCATAGATTTAAGGTGATTGGCAAAAGAGCCAAAGGTGACATGAGGAAAAACTTTCTTATGCAGTGAGTGGTTATGATCTGGAATGCACTGCCCAGGGGGATTGGTGGAGGCAGATTCAATCGTGGCTTTCAAAAGGGAACTAGATAAGTACTTGAAAGGAAATGTTTGCAGGGCTACGGGGATAGGATGGTGGAATGGGACTAGCTGGATTGCTCTTGCATAGAGCCGGCATGAACTCAATGGGCCGAATGGTCTCCTTTCATGCTGTAACCTTTCTGTGATTGTCTATGATTCTATGATGCCTATTTGGTGCAGGCACTCAATTTCTTGAATTAATAACCACCTTTCATGTCAATAAGTTCTTGAACTAAAATGTAAACCTCACACTCACTTAAATATTAAAAGCAAAATACTGCAGATGCTGGAAATCTAAAATAAAAACAGAAAATGCTGGAAATGCTTAGCAAGTCAGGCAGCGTCTGTGGAGAAAGTAACAGAGTTAACGTTTCAGGTCAAACACCTTTCGTCAGAACTGGAAGATGGTAAGACCTGTATGGGTCTCAGCTTGTCTGCCTTTTTCTGGGATCTGTTGAACATTCCTTGTTCCATTCCTACACAGGTCCCCTCCCTCACCTCTTTTTCCGGTACATTGATGACTGTATCGGTGCTATTTCCTGCCGTCGCCCTGAACTGGAAAATGTCATCAACTTTGCTTCCAATTTCCATCCTTCCCTTGCCTTCACATGGTCCATCTCTGACTCTTCCCTTCCCTTCTTCGACTTCTCTATCTCCATTTCTGGAGAAAGGCTGTCAACCAATATCTATTATAAGTCCACTGACTCCCACAGCTACCTTGAATACACTTCCTCCCACCCCGCTTCCTGTAAGGACTCTATTCCCTTCTCCCAGTTTCTCTCCGTCGCATCTGTTCTGACAATACCATCTTCCCCACCAGTGCTTCCAATATGTCTTCCTTTTTCCTCAACCGAGGATTCCCCTCCACCGTAGTTGACAGGGCCCTCGACCGTGTCCGTCCTATTTCCCGCACTTCTGCCCTCACCCCTTCCCTTCCCTCCCAGAACCATGATAGGGTCCCTCTTGTCCTCACCTTCCACCCCTCCAGCCTCCACATTCAACATATCATCCTCCGCCATTTCCGCCACCTCCAGCGCGATCCCAACACGAAATACATCTTTCCCTCCCCTCCCCTTTCAGCATTCCAAAGGGACCACTCCCTCTGCGACACCCTAGTCCAATCTTCCATCAACCCTAACACCCGCTCTCCTCCCCACGGCACCTTCCTGTGCGAGCGCAGGAGATGCAACACCTGCCCCTTCATCTCCTCCCTTCCCCCATCCAGGGGGAACAAACACTTCTTCCAGATGAAATAGTGTTTTACTTGTACTTCTTTCAATTTAGTATACTGTATTCGCTGCACGCAATGCGGTCTCCTCTACATTGGGGAGACCAAACGCAGACTGGGTGATCGCTTTGCTGAACACCTCCACTCTGTCCGCAAGGGTGACCCTGACCTGCCGGTCACTTGTCATTTTAATTCCCCTTCCCACTCCCACTCTGACCTCTCTGTCGCCGGCCTCTTACACTCTTCCAATGGAGCTCAACGTAAGCTCGAGGAACAGCACTTCATCTTTTGATTAGGCACTTTACAACCCTCCGGACTCAACATTGATTTCAATAACTTCAGATCATAACCACTGCTCCCATTTCTTCGATCAGCTAGTGCTGGTAATGGTTCTGCTGCTGCCATTTACAGTTACTCCTGATCAATCTTTTGTTTCTTAACCTGCCCCATTACCACCCTCCTAACCTTGCACCATTATCCCTTTTGTCATTTAATCACTCGTGCCCTCTACCCTATCACAGACCTTCCCTTTTGTTCCCCCACCCCCGCCGGCCGGCTCTGTACTTGCTCAAAAGCTTTAACTCTTTTAACATCTTCCGGTTCTGATGAAAGATCTTCAACCTGAAACATTAACTCTGTTTCTTTCTCCACAGATGCTGCCTGACTTGCTGAGCTTCTCCAGCATTTTCTGTTTTTACTCATTTAAATATGACCTACACCGCTGTGGGATTTTACATGCTAGTTTGATTCTGTTACTGCTGGCAGAGATAAATTCTGAATCGTTACCAAAGGTTAAGTGGTTCATTCTCTGTTAAGTTATTTAACTTGCCTGATTACTTCAAATACCATCTTTATATTGCAGAATCCTTACACTTAAAGCCATCTGTAATGAGCAGTTGTAAACAATTTTACAACACCAAGTTATAGTCCAACAATTTTATTTTTAATCCCACAAGCTTTCGGGGGCTTTCCCCTTCCTCAGGCGGTGTGGAAATGACATTTTCGAATCCTTCGCATTTTAAGATCACAAAACAATGCCTGGTGATTACTGCCCGTTGCCAAGGCAATCACAGTGAGCAGACAGAAAGGTGTCACCTAAAAAGGCCACCGAATATACAAACCCCCCAAAAAAAGAGAGAGAGAGATAAGGAAGACAGTCAATGACCCGTTATATTAAAAACAGATAACATTTGTTCGCTGGTGGGGTTACATGTAGTGTGACATGAACCCAAGATCCCGGTTGAGGCTGTCCTCATGGGTGCGGAACTTGGCTATCAATTTCTGCTCGACGATTTTGCGTTGTCGTGTGTCTCGAAGGCCGCCTTGGAGTACGCTTACCTGAAGGTCGGTGGCTGAATGTCCATGAATGTCCATGACTGCTGAAGTGTTCCTGTCGGGGAACACTTCAGCAGTCATGGACATTCAGCCACCGACCTTCGGGTAAGCATACTCCAAGGCGGCCTTCGAGACACACGACAACGCAAAATCGTCGAGCAGAAATTGATAGCCAAGTTCCGCACCCATGAGGACGGCCTCAACCGGGATCTTGGGTTCATGTCACACTACATGTAACCCCACCAGCGAACAAATGTTATCTGTTTTTAATATAACGGGTCATTGACTGTCTTCCTTATCTCTCTCTCTCTTTTTTTGGGGGGTTTGTATATTCGGTGGCCTTTTTAGGTGACACCTTTCTGTCTGCTCACTGTGATTGCCTTGGCAACGGGCAGTAATCACCAGGCATTGTTTTGTGATCTTAAAATGCGAAGGATTCGAAAATGTCATTTCCACACCGCCTGAGGAAGGGGAAAGCCCCCGAAAGCTTGTGGGATTAAAAATAAAATTGTTGGACTATAACTTGGTGTTGTAAAATTGTTTACAATTGTCAACCCCAGTCCATCACCGGCATCTCCACATCATGTAATGAGCAGGGCATTGGTATAGAACTGGTTATCCACCTGCCTTCTCAGCTGCAAGAGATGTATGGTGAATTGAAACATGACAAGAGGGAACAAAGGAATTTAATATCTCAAGAAAAAAAATTAAAGCCTATCTCAATCTACCATTACACAGTCTTGTTCCTTTAATAAATGTGACAAATGGTAGTTTATTTTTTAAAATGAGCTTTAATTATCAATTTTGATGCACCTATCAAGGTTTGACATTCGTTGTTCAATGGTATATCTTTGATTGTACCCAGGTTGGATAGATTGGATTTAAGCTGTCCCTCTGCTCAGATAAATTAGTTCCACTTTGAAAGTCATTGCTGGCTTCCTGAGTATGTTTATGTCATTGACCTGGGCATAAAGATGCATGCATGGATATTCATGTGTACAATGAATCCAGTGAAAAGTGATGCAAAGTGGAGTGGATAAAAGTAACAGTTCAAAGTAAATTACTGGACTCTTCGGGGGAAACACTTCTTGTGTGACGAGCTTTGCTAATGTGGCATTTGGTGTAATGGTATCTTGATGAAGTGTGCTTGCTCGGCATCCTGCTCCATAACCAAAACTCAGAAAGGCTTGAGCTATATTGCAGCAGAGATACAGCAGAAGGAGTGGTACATCGCCTACACGAGATGGGTTCAGTCCTTCTGCTATAATGCATGTGGGAATCAGATTGTTAACCCAACACCTGAACTATTGCATCAATGCACAGCAATTACTGCTTCACATCAACACAAAAGTGGCAGCATAACTACAATATAATCATTGCATCCAATACTGGGGGGTTCTCTCCAGTGAGATGTTGCTGTATCCATTTCATAGGATTCTTGATCCTGCACTATTTTCCTTACCTCAAGTCGGACACAGTTACCAAAATTAATATTTGAAAGAGAAAACGAATGGGCTGCAATATTACTTACCATTGTTCAGGTTTACCATTTACTGTTACTTTAACTGTGCCATTTTTTGACAAAACTGAGATTTGAGGAGGTGAAAGAGTTGAAGTGAGTTTAACTTAGCTCATACTAATCAGTCTGTGTCGGAGTCTCTGGTCCAAATTGCTGCACAATCTCCTTTTGTCTGGTAAAAATGAAAGAGAAACATGAAAAGAGAGACTGAGACAGGGAGGCTGGGTTAGCTTTTAGTTCATATGGTTCTAGTTATGAGAAGTGCAGGCTGTTCTATTTCAGCTGTGTTCAACAAGTAATGCACTTTCCCTTTTGCAAAAGACTCTGGTTTAAATTATTGCTATGGTTGTGTTTCATTATATCTACATAATCGGTCGAATAGAGAATGTAGTGATGCTGCGTTCAGTGATTAACACTCCTGGATTAGGTAGAGTGCTTGACTTCCCTTAGATTGCATTCTCCAACTGTAAACTCTGAAGAAATGCTTCACTAATGTGTCATTTCTTTTTCCGCCACTTCTTTTAACATCAATTTTCTTCCCTCCTCTACCGCCCTCCCTTGTTGATTCCTTGCTGAGGTACAGTCCTAGGGGGGCTCTTGCCCTCCAGTACTTCATTCTTCATGTGTAAGCATTGAGTATTGGTAGGGTATTTATCCATGTGGGGCATTGTCAGGTGTCTTGATTTCCACACATGAGCAGCCCCAGTCATGGTCACTGGATAATAATCAGGAATGGGAACCCCGGCCAATGTTCAGCTCCTCATCCCATGGGCACTAAGGCTAATAATATTGCCTAACAGTTACCCAGGCTGAGATCAGCTAACCCATTACAGGTATGAACCAGAGTTTGAACCTGACTCTTTCCTTGCCTGTATGACTCAGCTAGTCATTAATTTAACTAGCTGAGCCATTGGGAAATCTCAACTTATTTCCGTTCAAAGTTTGAAATTGATAGATTGAATTTCAGATTTAAGGAACTTTTGTATTTTGTGCTTATGTTCATTGGTCGAAATGACCAAAGCGGCTTTATTAAATACTGTTTAATTGTCTGACAAACGTAAACTCTTATCCTGTGCTTAGCAGCTTTGAATGCAAACCTGGGTTCCTGAGATGAAACAATAGTGCTTTAAGACAAGTGCCCATACATAGTCACGCACTCTTATCAAAGCTATATTTCAAAGACATCAATTATATATTGAAAAAGATGAATGATTTCAAGATTCCAAAAGGAATCCTTCCTACCCTCCTCTCTCTGCCCTATCATTCCCCTTCTTTATTCTCTCCATCTTTCTCTCCCTTCCCCTCTGTCCTCCTCCCTTCCCTCCCCTTTTTCCTTCCCCTTCTCTCACCTCTTTTTTCCCTCCTCCCTCTGCTCTCCCCTCCCTCCCTCCCTCCTCTCCCCTCCCCTTCCTCCTCCCCTCCTCTCCCCCTCTCCTCCATTCGTCACTCCTCCTCTCCCCTCCCTCCTCTCCCCCTCTCTTCTGTGCTCTCCTCCCCTCTCATCCCTCCCTCTTCTCTCCTCTCCCCATTCCCTCTTCTCTCCTGTCCTCTCTTCTCCTCTCCCCATTTCCTCTCCCCTCTCTTACCCCTTCCCCCCTCTTTCCTTCCCTCTCCCTTCTCACCAGTTTGCAATAAATGTCAAAGGAACATGACCAGGAGATAGTGAACAGTAGAAAGCATCACTACTGCAAACAAACGGACTGTGGAAATCAATATTCACACAAAATCTGCTTCCAACTCTGCAGTAAGATTAAGTAGAGCCTGTCATTTTGTTCAGCACCTAACTTACAGTGCTTTATTTACCATGAATGGGACTAAATCTGGAACCAATTTTGGCCTCTTGCGCATCCCCGAATTTCATCATTCCACCATTGTACTATGTGAAAGGCTCTATATAAATGAAAGTTGTAAATCAGACAATGTTTGTGTCAGGCTTTGTGTAATAACTCAAATGTGGCGTAAAGGAATCGTTTCATACAATAATTAGAATTTTGGGTCCTTTGTAGCTTGAAACATTTGAAATATTTCCTTTTTATAATGTTACATCCTGACTATCATCTGCATTATCAATAACTGCAGCAGGATACACTCTTATTATTATCCTTGTTTGCAAATCCCTCCATTGTAAAGAAAACACATAATTTACAACTTTTAAAAAGAAACCTAGTTGAAAGTCCAACAGTACAGGACACCACCAGGATTGAAAAGAGTGAAGAGAAGATAAAGTACATCAGGAAGAAGTGATTAGATGACGCTTTTCAGAAGTTTTTAATTTTGTATGAGAAAGGAAAGCGTTGGAAGAAGTTCCATAGTTTTGAGGTCCTGAAAAAGAATGAGTTAGGATAGATGGTGTGATAATTCTTGATTTCAGCAGTGTGTGGATACAGGGAGGAGGAAGAATGTATAAGATGGTGCATTGTCCGCTTGGGTTTCAAGCTTTAGTAATGAGAAAAATGACAGTTGCTGTAGGAAGTATGTAGATATTTAAAGAATGTATACTGTGTGTGTGTGTGTAAAGCCCTAGTGACCTGTTGGACCACCCACTCAGGAGAAATCCAAATCTGCTAACTGAAGCAGTGTTGTGGTTGTTTCTGCAGCAGAATTTGTGAAGAAGTCTTTCAGTAGTTCATGGAAGGAAACATTTCCTTTTTATAATAATATATCCTGAGTATCATCTGCAATAATTACTGCAGCAGGATACACTCCTATTATTATTCTTGTTTTCAAATCCCTCCATGGCCTCGCCACTCCCTATCTCTGTAACCTCCTCCAGCCCTACAACCCATCGAGATCTCTGCGCTCCTCCAATTCTGGCCTCTTGCGCATCCCCGATTTTCATCGGACCACCCCGTGCCATCAGCTGCGTAGGCCCTAAGCTCTGGTATTCCCTCCCTAAACCTCTCTACCTCTCTACCTTTCTACCTCTCTAGCCTCGTTTAAGTCGCTCCTTAAAACCTACCTCTTTAACCAAGCTTTTGGTCACCTTCCTAACATCTCTTTACGTGCACAGTGTCAAATTTTGTCTGATAACGCTCCTGTTAAGCGCCTTCGGACATTTTTACTATGTTAAAGGAGCTATATAAATGTAGGTTGTTATTGTTAGCCATAAAGTTACAGTAACTCTTTTCAAATGGACACATTAAAATGTGCCACTAACTAAAATTGATCCATCAAGTGCTGTTTCCGCATTTAATTTGATTTTTTTTGTGTGCTGCCATTAAAAAATTGAATATTCATTTTACATGTAGAAACTACTTCAAAGATTCAATTTTGAAGAGGGGTTTTGCTTTTTTTAAAAAAAAAAAATTAGGAACCTGTGGCCGTAGCATCTGAGCTAACTGTAACATGGATCGGATACGGTCGATGTTCGATCCATTTTACATTTTGTGCTGCATCCTTGGGTGCACCAAGATACCCTTTTCCCAGAAGATTCTAATTTTGGTTTGAATGTGGTTTGAAGTAAAACCACAGTGACTTTGATTTTCTTCAGCATCAGCATTCCAGCTGTGGCTGTCAGTATGCGACCTTAGTCTTTGAGGAGGCAATGACAGCTTGTACATGTTATATAAATCCTGAGGAAGTTTTCACTTGTGTTGCTTACTTTCCCAGATCTACACCTGTGACCTCATCACCTTTTAGTTCTATGGCGCTTCCTCGCACCAGCTGTGGGAATGTCAGTGCTTTGTACAGCTCTTTGTTTCAATAATCCATAATAGTGGGACATCCACTAAGTGCCTTGAGTTTCTGTTTACTGCGTGACCACGCCAAGCAAATTGCATACAATCTGAAGGCATCTCAGAAATAGTCAGTTGTATGTTATGTGCTAATCAAGAAGCATCAACTCTGTGTTTTCCAAATGCTTTTGTATAAAATTTCCACCTGATGATTACTTTGTGTTCAGCAATCTCCTCGGACAGTCGTGAAATTATTATGGGGAAAATAGATCATTGTATGTTACTCATTTGTAAAATACAATAGCAGCTCCTTTTCGCACTTACACTTGATCATACTCTGTTGCTAATGCTTTCCCTATTTGCTGGCAAATCAAATATTGTCTGCTGTCTGGTGCAATGTTTAGTGACCCTGATACAGCTGTGCAGCACATTTTCTGGTTATACATCTGACACACATATTTGAAAATACATTGTGGTGACAAAAGTCACTAAAATGTGGCAAGAAGTCATGTAACTTTGGACCTGACATAGAATATCTAGAGTTGTGGAAGGATTAACAAAGTTTTCCTCTTCTATAAACGTTCAGTAGTTTTATTTTAAGCCCTTGTAGGATATCCAGTAATAAAACTTTATTAGTGTGCTGGATGCAAGCTGAGGTCCTGCACAATGAAGAATTATTGTAAACAATTTTACAACAGCAAGTTATAGTCCAACGATTTTATTTGAAATCTACAAGGTTTCGGAGGCTTCCCCCTTCCTCAGGTAAATGTCAGGAACTGACATTTACCTGAGGAAGGAGGAAGCCTCCAAAAGCTTGTAGATTTCAAATAAAATCGTTGGACTAGAACTTAGTGTTGTAAAATTGTTTACAATTGTCAACCCCAGTCCATCACCAGCATCTCCACATCAATGAAGAATTAAACAACAGGACGACGTGGCCTTGTTCTGGTTGTCACCTGCCTAGCACCTGTTGAAGTAAAGTACCTATTCAATGCCGATCCTGTTGGTAATGAATGAAACACACAAAGAAGTTTTATTCATCATCACCAAACTTCTCATCATGGTTGACACTTACCACAACTAAGTATTTGCTAAAATCAAGTGTAAATGATTAAGTGACAAAGGGGACAATGGTGCAAAGCAAAGGCGTTGGTACTGGAACAATAGAGAAACAAAAGATGGGTCCAGAGGAGGTGTAAATGGTGACAGCAGAACCATTACCAGCACCTGCTGTCCGAGAAAATGGGAGCGGTGGTTTGTCATTTGATCACTCCTGGCCTCTACCTTATCACAGACCTTCCTTTTTGTTCTTTCCTCCCTCCCCCCCCCCCCCCCATTTTTCCCTGGCTGTGTACTTGCTTATAAACTGTTAAATCTCTTACTTCTTCCAGTTCTGATGAAAGGTCATCGATCTGAAACATTAACTTTGTATCTCTTTCCACTAATGCTGCCTGACCTTTTGAGTATTTCCAGCATTTTCTGTTTTTATTTCAGATTTCCAGCATCCGTGGTATTTTGCTTTTGTTTTAGAGCATATCTTTGTGGTAGGATTCACATAACTCACCAGTGCAAGGATAAATCTAATTTTACTGCAGTTATAGCTGACCTTTGTTCTCCTGATCTGCACATTTTTGGCTCTTATTGGCACCTTACCTGCTTAAGAATTTGAATAGATCCCTGATCCCTGGCTGCTTTAAATCTGTAAATGACAGCAGATATTGTTAAATTATTCTGCTTGACTTTACTGGGAAATGTACACAATCTAATGACTTTCTTCTGAAATGTTCTTGACGTGTAATTACGCCATTGCTAAAGATACTTTTCTACTGCACAGATCCTTTAATACCTTAAAACCTTTGTAAGAATACCCTGGCATGTTAGTGTAACAATACACTATGCCATGGAGTGGTCAGGTACAGATTTATGCTGGTGTGTCCTAGTTAGTTCCTGATCAGGTGTGCTGTCAGAGGGAGGTGATGAACAGGGATAAGACGCTTACCCTCAGGAAGGAAAAGAGGGGACATTAGCCACCAAGTTACTGTGGGCACCTCCTCCAGCCAAAGAAAGAAAGAAAGACTTGCATTTATATAGCGCCTTTCACAACTTCAGAACGTTCTAAAGTGCTTTACAGCTAATGAAGTACTTTTGAAGTGTAGTCACTGTTGTAATGTAGGAAATGTGGTAGCTAATTTGCGCACAGCAAGGTCCCACAAACAACAGTGTGATAATGACCAGATTATCTGTTTGTTGGTTGAGGGTTAAGCGATAAATATTGGCCACGACACTGGGGCAAACTCCCATGCTCTTCTTTGAATAGTGCCATGTGATCTTTTACGTCCACCTGACAGGGCAGACGGGGTCTCGGTTTAACATCTCAACCAAAAGATGGTTACAGAACAGCATGGCAGAGTTCCTGAGAGCAGGCACCAGCCTGCTATGTAAACTGGGAGGATGTGTTGCCGTGCAGAGATTTTTTTTTTGTAAATGGGGACTGGGAAGAATTTTTGCATTTTAAAAACTGAATTTTGTTCTTTTAGTGTTAAATACCTCTTGTAATGATTAAGATCTTTTTAGATTCAAGAAATTACTTTAAATGGGCATCAGAAAGAAAAATAAGTCTGTAAATGTCAGACAAGATCACAGGCATATAATATGGCAAAAATAAGTGGCAGTGGCTCTCCACAGATGCAGATAAAGACACAGATCATCCAAAGTGACAGTGCCACACTCAAGATTAGCTAATCTGGAGCTGTATTCAATTATTCAATTTGCAATTAGAATGTAGTCATCCACACACATCTCCAAGAGTACAACACAGATAACAAAATCTTTACAGAATGTAATATTTCAGTGAATTTCTAGACTTGATTTTGATTTGTTGCATGTTCATTTTTCCCCCCTTTTCCCCCCCTTGTCTTATGAAGCCACTGACTTATGCTGGCCTGTGCTTCCATTGACACCAGCACCCAAGCAGCAATTCTTCATCTGTGAGCATAGATAGTAACTATTGGCAGTCTACTTGCTTCTGGAGGGGATTAGTCTTCCCAAGAGCATTCTTAACTATAAGATTACTAATTAACCTTGTCTCATTACACAATAGTAGATCTAAAATAGCCTGCTCCCTAGTTGGCTCCTCGACATATTGTTCTAGAAAACTATCTCGAATGCATTCCATGAACCCGTCCTCCAAACTACTTTTGCCAGTTTAGTTTGCCCACCCAGTCTATATGAAGATTAAGGCTTAGTCACTAATGCTCTATTACCTTTGTTAAACTCAAAACCCAAGTTGAAATCTCAGTCTCAACTGGTATTTACACATGGACTTCCTCTGTAGAAGGGGTTTGAAGAGGGGCATCTATCCACAATTGGATTGTCTGGGAGAAGTTGCAGTAGGGGGGGTAGGGGGTGGGGAGAACCAGAAACTGGTGGAAACCTCTGATGTGGTCAGAATGTATAGGATACAACCTCTGGCACTCATGTTCAATGTATTACAATTTGGGTTTGCTCTTAATATTTTTTTCTCATTCTCATCACAAAGGGCAGCATGGATAAGTGAGCCCACACTGCCCCTATTCTGGAACTTCATCTTAGGCATTTAGCATTTGGGATACAAGTGCCACAGGGCAAACAATCCTCCCTCTAATTGCAGGCTTGCTCACTGAATGATACATAGCACTCCACTGTGTCTCCCATCACTTCGGGAACTTAAAAAAAAAATTCATTCATGGAATGTAGGCGTCGCTGGCAAGGCCAGCATTTACTGCCCATCCCTAATTGCCCTTGAGAAGGTGGTGGTGAGCCGCCTTCTTGAGCCGTTGCAGTCCGTGTGGTGAAGGTACTCCCACAGTGCCGTTAGGAAGGGAGTTCCAGGATTTTGACCTAGCGACGATGAAGGAACGGCGATATATTTCCAAGTCGGGATGGTGTGTGAGGGGAACGTGCAGGTGGTGGTGTTCCCATGTGCCTGATGCCCTTGTCCTTCTAGATGGTAGAGGTCGCGGGTTTGGGAGGTGCTGTCGAAGAAGCCTTGGCGAGTTGCTGCAGTGCAACTGCATAACATCAGCCATGCTTGACACTTTTTTTTAACAGGTTAAACTATTAAACAGGCTTTTTTCCCAAATAGAATTATTTACAAGCACAATAGATGAGATATTGAACAGTAACTGATACCAGAACTGAACGGTTGTAACTATCAGGAAAGACTGTTCCGGCTGGGGGTCTTTTCTTGAGAAAAGAGAAGGCCAATGGGTGACCTGATAGAGGTCATTAAAATTATGAAGGGATTTGATAGGGTAGATGTAGAGAAGATGTTTCCAGTTGTGGAGGAATCCAAAACTAGGGGTCATAATATAAATTGGTCACTAATAAATCCAATAAGGAATTCAGAAGAAACTTCTTTACTCAGAGTGATTAGAATGTGGAACTTGCTGCCACGTGGAATAGTTGAGGCGAATAGTATTGATGCATTTAAGGGGAAGCTAGATAAGTGAGACTAATTTACCCCTATATGCCATGTTGAACAAATATGCTGATAAGTGAGCTACTTAAAACTGCTATTTAAAAACTAAGTGAAAAACAGAAAAACCTTGAATTAAAAAATCTTTTTTTTAATAACTGTTTCAGATAATTAACTGAACAATCAAGTGACTGGACTGGGTGATGCAGTGGGTTAGTGAACACTGTCCTAGGACCTAGGTTAGAACACAGCCTGAACTGATGGTGTGAATGTTTCCTCCCACTGCAGGCTGTAAGACTCCTAAGTAAAATGGGTTTGGACATACCATTACAGTTTCTGATAGGCACAAGTCTACAGCATAAAACTACGCACAATTGGTGTTCATTGTCAGTCTTATTGAAGGCCCTTTACTTTTCTCTGGGCTGGAACCCCTGGTCCTGAGATAACAACTTATGTACATCACTCCATCATGTTTACATGTTTCAGTGGAATGGGCCTCTTTGTAGGTTTGCTTTGGAATAGGAGTCTTGCTTAAACATGTATGTGCAAATGTGCATGTATGTCTGCAGAGTCTAAAGTCATGCCATCAGTATGTAGCCATGCTAAATCTGACTTGGTGGGTTTAGTGAGCAGGCTCAGGAGCTGTGGGAACTGCTGGCAGATCAGGAGATCCAGTATAAACCAGGTTTCTGATGCTGCATGATGTAAAAAACCAGGTATGTTCATCTTCAGCCATGCCCCTGAGTGAATGGCACTTGTACCTTGGGACTTGTCATTACTATCACAGTGTTAAAACACCTTGAGGTAGGCCACAAGGATAGCTGGGGCGTGAAAAGAAAAAATCACATTGGTACAATAAATTCTAAGATCAATGATAAAGAGACATTTCTGGCAGTGTACAGGGAATTTTACTCTATTTAATCCATGATATACTTGACATGCAGTGCTGGATGCTACAAGGTGATAAGTGTTCAGGCACTATCATGAGTACAAAAATTCCTCTTTCACAAAAAGAAGACAAAAACTGTCAAATGGTCAAACTAGATGCTGCATTTTCACCTCCTGGTTTTGAATCCCTCAAGGTTTCCTCCATCTATTGGCCAGAAAGCTCCGACATGAAATGAGTTTGGGCAGCCTCAGCCTCAGTTCCCAATCAATGTATGTTGCTTTTGAAAGGAAAATGGAATGTATTGATTTTCCAAAGTGACTTTCCTAATTTTGAAAATACATAGGTCCTCATTACTTAAATAAAAACTCTGAGCATCTCACTTTACCAACCAATTACACCACTGTACCTAATGATACAGAACGAAAAATACCACGCAAGGGTATAAAATGAGAAATGACAAATGATGTGACCAACTGCTTGAAACTGTCTAAAACCACTTTGACTAATGGTGCAATCTGAGTAAGAGGAAGTGACTATTATTGCATTTTCCTACCTAAATGGTGTCTTCAATGGTTTCTATGTTGTAAAATTGTGCAGTTAATGTTAAAGCAGCAAAGATCAACAAATTAAGCCATCAATTCTCACACCATCAGTTGAGGTAACACAGCAAGTTAGAAATCTTATCCACATAATATATCCCCAATGATTACTAATATTTTTTTTTAATTAAAAAGGATCTTTATAGTAATAATTAAAAGTGCAGATGGAAATATGTAAGTAACAAATTTCATTAGGAAAGTAGAATTCATTATTATTTGAAAATGAAAATTGATAATATAGATTTATCCCCTCAATCCAAATTTGCAATATATGCAAACTCCATATTTTTCTAAAAGATTTATTTTTTGTTACTAACTGTATATGATTTAAGGGGTTAAGTGTTATTACTTATGATGCAAATTTAAGAAGCTTTCTGCTTCCTGCAGCATACTTGATGATTTTAAGTCCTTGCATGAGGACAGTTAAAAGGAGAGTGGGTGGATGTTAAAACCAATGACATAAACTTTATAGAAAGCCAAAGGCAGACAGGATAGAACACCACAGCATGCAGCTACAGAGGACTTCAGAAGATCTAATCATAGTGACCTCATTGTTGCCTTAAGCCCTGCCTTGATGGCTGAAACTTAAACCAAATGGCAGCTGAGTTTTGGGAGTTCTAAACTGTGTAGCTATGTGGAACCTCTCCATCCATATTAAAAACTAACTGGTACTGTGTCCATCATTGACTGTCACCATTATTGACAGTGAAGTGAATAAGTAACTGGGCTGTAATCAAAGGATAATTATGGACAATCTCCTGTAAGAATACCTTTGAGAGACCTTTGCAATGTCAGAATTATGATTTCCTCCTTTTCACTTATTGTACTGACCAAGACCAGCATTTAATAGCCATGATGTGGAGATGCCGGTGATGGACTGGGGTGGACAAATGTAAGGAATCTTACAACACCAGGTTATAGACCAACAGTTTTATTTGAAAATCACAAGCTTTCGGAGATTATCTCCTTCGTCAGGTGGGTGAGTGAGTGAATGAGAGGTTCTCAAATCGCATATCTTATATTAGGCTGGGACACCATCACACCAATCAAAGGTGTCGTTGGTGTTCAGACAGGTTAGCCACGGAAAACAGTAGGTCCCAGTATACTGAATACACAATGGGTCAAATTACACAGACAAAGAGAGAAAGGGACCCGAAAGGCAGAGAGAGAGAATGTCCAGTTGCATTAAAAACAGATAACTTTTTTTTTCCTGCTGGTGGGGTTACGTGTAGCGTGACATGAACCCAAGATCCCGGTTGAGGCCGTCCTCATGGGTACGGAACTTAGCTATCAATTTCTGCTTGACGATTTTGCGTTGTCGTGTGTCTCGAAGGCCGCCTTGGAGAACGCTTACCCGAAGATCGGTGGCTGAATGTCCTTGACTGCTAAAGTGTTCCCCGACTGGGAGGGAACCCTCCTGTCTGGCGATTGTTGCGCGGTGTCCGTTCATCCGTTGTCGCAGTGTCTGCATGGTCTCGCCAATGTACCATGCTCCGGGGCATCCTTTCCTGCAACGTATGAGGTAGACAACGTCAAAGCTGCCACTCTCCCCATCGAAGACATTCCCGCACTTACCTGCACCACCATTCCACTAGCGACGGAGTTGGACTCCTCCGTCCTATCCGCTATTGTGGAGAGTGTGCATGACACAATCTCATTACCTCACAAAAGTGCAGCTGTACCTCGATCATTCTCATTCTCAACGATGGCCCCTGGGTTCAGCATCTGTGTCCAGCTTGAAGAGGAGTGCGTCCCCCCGACACGGACTATCCACAGCTGGCCCTGCCACCGGTATCTGCTCGTGCACACTTGTGAGTGTTGAATTACTAGGTGACAACCTAACTAACCAACTATCTGGTTAACAGGACTCACCGAAGTGCCGGTATCTGCGCTGGTGCATGGCTGGCTGTGATGTGACGGGGTGCCCTCCTAGGAATTGAGCTCCTCTGAGGAATCGCCTTCTTCCATTGTGGCTGACTCTTCATCAATCCGTGAAAGCCCTGGAAGACTACATAAACCAATATTAAGTATTGATCAGAGAAGTGACAATCTTTCCAATGACCATTCTGAGGTGTGGAACAGTTCATTTATTGATAACATCAATTCATGATGTGTGTGAAGGATGTTAAAGTTCTGTCACCAGCCATCTGCGGGTTGTCAGTCTCTCCAACTCCGACAGCCAGGCATGCAACCATCCGACTGATGTCCATGGCCTCCTCCTCCGCATCTGTCAACGGTTCTATTTGTGGTGGTCCACCTTCAGCTCTACTCCTCTCCCTTGCATTTTGCGCTCTCTCCTACAAGGGGAGAAAGAACAGACCTGTGAGTGACTGAAGGTGACATCTTCACCCGATGGATACATTGCTTTGGGTGAGGCTGACAATGAAACAGATGCAGGAGAGGGTGACTATTAGACAGATTCATCACATTGCATCAGGATTGGGGTGAGTGGAAGTGGTGGGTTCACAAATGGGGAGGTGAGGAATTGCACAGAAAGTGAAGGTCAGTTGATGACGATACTGAAGTAGGTGTGAGGAGTGATGTGATGGAGCAGGCTTACCAACATTGAGTGGGGGGTTCTTTTCACAGGATGTGGGTGAATCACCAAATGAACTCACTTTTCCTGACCTGGTTAGATCATTGAACCGCTTTCTGCATTGCACCCATGACCTGGGCCCCGTGCACCTGCTGCTGAGCTCCTCTGCCACCTCAAAGCACAGCTTCTTAGTGGCAGAAGCAGGTCTCTTCCTCCTGACAGCTGGTTACAGGACTTCCCTCCAGCTTCTCACACCAGCCAGAAGCACCTGAAGGGAAGCATCGCTGAAACGGGGTGCTGCCTTGGCCCAATGATGCTGCTTTCTCGATGCTCCTCCTTTCTCCTTCAAAATCCATTTTTGCACTGGCCTATTAAATACTCCAGTTCACAGCACGTCATACGGGTGCGCAGTATGCCCACTACGCAGCTTGGAGATGCGAAACCTGAAAGTAAAATTAAGAGCCTTCAATTCAGTTGTGATCGCTCAAACCCACGTGATTAATCACCCACCTGCTAACTTTCCGCCGCCATGCTAAAATCATGCCCCATAAATCATAAAGTCACCATCCTGGATTTTGCTTATAAAACAATGGAAAGAACCAGATTGCTTTACATTCTTAATAATGACAATATTATTTTCAGAATACAAAAAGCAATAACAAATCCAAACTTCATAATAAACATAACTTAAACAATATAGTAGTCATAAAGGTTTGAGTAATTATATTCCAACATAATTATATTTCTTTCTAAACCCTATTTTTTTATTGTGATGGCTATTGAGCTTCCACACAGCCCTGACTCAGATGGGTTTACAACCATATGGAAAAGAGTAACTATAGCATGTAATATTCAGACTAATGAGACCAATTTTGAGCTGGAATGCAGTTGGATGAAGGCTGTTGTGAATGATTATATTATACTGCAATTCAATTATACCTGAAACCTTCAGTTTCCATGCGTGGGTTTTAAATCCATTGATGCATATGGGCACGAGTACAAACAACTGTAGAAAAAAATAGAAAGCAGCATACTGGAGTTTCTGTGAGTCAGAATTCATTACAACTCTATCTTTTCATTTTGTATCATGTATTCAAATCTAGCCCAGACAGATGGGATAAAAGTCCCCACTCTGTAGACTACAAAGCTCCTAATTGGCTTAGAAATCCATAACACATGTACAGGTCACTTACACATATGTTGTGAAGAAACTCAAAGCAGTAAATGTCCATGGGGTACCAGCACCAGGTGGAATACATCTTACAATCCTCAAGAAAATGCGTGTGGAATTAGGGAAGCTTTTGGTTAATGTTTTTTGGACTCTGTACATACAGGAATTGTACTTACGGGCTGGAATGTGGTTCGTGTAATCCTGATATCCAAAACCAGATGAAACACGAGTTAGAGAACTATAAATCAGTTAGCTTAGCATTGCCAGTGGGAAAAATGCTTAACAATATTTTGTGGAATGGTATTAATTTCATCTAAGAACATGGATGCTGTAAAGGAAAGTCAGTATGGTTGTAAAAGCAACAGATCATATCTCATCAATCTATTGAAATTCTTTGCTGAGGTAACCAAGGCATTTAATGAAGTTCTGCATGTTAGGCTTTGAAAGAAGGGTGAGGCATTTGTAATTTATGACAAGTAGCGAAGTGAATGGTTGCTTGCCAAAATAAATCAGAGGAAATAATAAATGTAAAAGGTTCTAATTGAGGAGCCATGTCTAATTGAGCTTTGCAAGGGTCTGTTTGAATTTTCTGCTGTTTGCACTATTTATAAATGTTATGGAGGAGATTACTTCTAGAAAGCAAAATTGCCTTTCACTCTGAGACACAGGTGCTGGAATGAGGGTTTGAATTCAGCCCCACACTCATGTAATAGTTCCTCTCTGGTAGCTGTAAGATTCCCAGTTTGATCAATCTGAACCGAGTTCCCAGTGTGTATGGACCTATGACACAACTCAGCACACATTGGTATTCAATCAGCAATCTCACTTTGAGAGATTGGAACATTGGTTGATGTGGGAAATGGAAAAAAAAAATCACACTTGTACAGTGGTGACTGTCTTCTGAGGCTGGTGTTATGTTGCATAATAGGATTTGGCTACACACTACCAGTCTTTGTGTGCTTTATACTGACACTGCTCGCCTGGAATGGAGAAAAGATTTATTCCCAAGTGCTCACATACCTCAGCTTGATAAACACAAAAGAAATTGAATGGTGGAAACAACAGGTCCCTCAGAATACCTGTGGTTTCTACCAATGGTCACTGCCCTAGTCAGAGCATTCCCTTTTCCCATGTACATCTTCTTGACATGCACTGTGGTTCCAGCACATATAAAGGCGAATTGTGGAAAGAACAAATATGCCTGCTACATTTACCTTTTGGGTTACCTTGGGAACAGAACATTCCATTGGGCCTTCAGTCTGTTCTGTTTGTATGGAGGAACAAGACATTCAGATCAGAAGGGTTGGTACATGATTGTTCCATATCAGGTCCTGATTGTATGATATACTGTTAGCGGAATTTCCCGTTACTGTCGCTACAAAAGGGTTGTTAATCCTTTAATAATAACTACCACATGATACAAGCCCGAGTGGTTGTAAAATAGCAAGCTTTAATAGATTGACTCACAACAGTATTATAGTTATAATACAACTGTCTTCAGATTACATTAAATGACAAGCAATCAATACATCCTGGTTTTTCCCATGAATTCAGGGTGATCAGACCTGACCTCCGTGGATTGTCTGTGGCAAAGTACTTCCAACCATCCACTCTCGAGAGCTCAAACTTTTGGGAGGGAGCATGCCCTGTCTTTATACTATTTGGCTGCGTTGTTCTGCATGTAAGCATCTCTGTCCTTCTCTCCTGGTTGTAAAACATCACACTGTCCCGATTCTGTCAAAAGCCACCAAGGATGGCCATACTATATTAGTGTGGCTACTTTATCCCTTATCTCTGATGCATAAACAGTTTGTTCCACATCGGCCTTGCATAGCTCCTGCGATGTCTACTGTTTATGTAGCCTTTCACTGTTATTAGGTCTTAGTATGTGGTTTCTTAGCAATTATCTGGTACGAACTGGCTCCTGACTTTTAGTTGTTTTTCACCATTCTAATGCCTCAGCATTCTATCAATGACCTCTTGGGTTTCTGTAAGTTATCTTTCTCACAGAGAAGCTGAACTTCGTCCCCCTTTCACATCCGCCCTCTTGCTAAGATGTTTGGTGCTATGCGAGCCAGTATTCTTGTCTGTGCTTATTTCAAACCATATTCTTACAAATACTAATATCAGTGAAGATGTTGGGCATAATATGGGAAGTATTCTACTTAGTCTATCAGAATGATCTAGTCCAAAGAGATCATACCATTCATTCTGGCTATCTTGGAACAATCACTTTGCTACAGTTCCCGCACTGTACCCTTGTAAATGCTAAAGTCAAAAACTCATTCAATTTTTCAGCTATGTCCACATCTTCACTAATCTGAATACCCTTTTCCGAAGTCAGTGGCCCAATACTCTTGTATATTTTTCCTTCTCCCCTATGCATTTGAAAACCGTCTTGTCATTTATCTTAATTTCTCTAGAAATTTTGAATTACTATGTCTGCTTGGCCATTTTAACAGTATCACTGTCTTCTCCAAGTTCTACTTTATACTGGCACTATTGCATCCTCTGTTGAAAACAACTCATAGAATTTTTGAATGTATTCATTTTAGTAATAACGAGCTTCCCTCTCATCCAAGTTGGTCTTCATTGTCCATTATTATTCCTACAACTCCTAGTTATACATCCTGCCACTACCTTCTCAATTATCTTTTCAGGTCTTCCATTTAGCTACCACTTCATTGTGATGGTATGGTCTTTCATCTGTTTCTGTGACAAAATAACATGGGGAGAAGATTTCCTTTGGTTGGTATATGTTAGTGACATCATAAATATAATGAGGAAACATATATGATGTTTGCTATTTCTAGTAAAATTGTGAATCCATTCTAAAAGTACACGTTTACAGTTTTGCTAGAAATAAATATCAGGTGGATATTTATTATATCACTAACATAGCAACTGGAGGAAATTTTCCCCAATAGTTGTTAGTTTTGATTGTGATAAAATTATCACAGCAGATTTAAAACTTGTACTGTTTAATTTCACAATTAAAGACAGTCATTAATTGAACATTTGTTCTTCCATTCCAGTATTTTGTGAGCTATGGGAAAATGATAATGCTGTCTATTTTTGGTTTTGTTAATCACAAGTCT
The DNA here is from genome assembly GCF_035084215.1 of Heptranchias perlo. Classification (NCBI taxonomy): domain Eukaryota; kingdom Metazoa; phylum Chordata; class Chondrichthyes; order Hexanchiformes; family Hexanchidae; genus Heptranchias; species Heptranchias perlo. The sequence goes on along the minus strand of NC_090341.1, from coordinate 38,175,094 downwards.
TGGTGCTGGTTTCATATGGACATGGTTTTCTACATCACACATTTAGCCATTTTCTCAACCTAACAACACCATTTACTTTACTGCTCGTTTGTTCTTATATTTTGTTTTGACCCAAGGATGCAATTCTGTTTTCTGTGCTCCAGCACACGTTCAATTAGGATACCTATTTCTGCATTTTGGGGTGCCCAACATTCAATGACTGTATTGATGGATACATGGTGCTGCAGCGTTTACATTCCAAATCCAACCATGTCACTTCTCATTGGCTATGTACAACAACCAATGAAACAAACTATGAATCGTACAATACAGGATCCCAGCATTTCTTTTTCTCCTTGCACCTCTGTGAAGCAACTTAAGACATTTATCTACATTAAAGATTCTATTTAAATGCAAGTTGATGTTGATGTTGTACAGTTAGACAGGCCCTCACATATTGTAGTTATGCCATTGTGCTTGCTGCCACTACCTACTTTGAGAGTTGGAGCCTTTGTATTAATCCTCTGCCAAAGTGAGGTACGGCATCTCTGACTGAAGATGAGAGGGCACAAAATGCCTCTGGTGCAGCCTGATCTGCTTAGAATCCTCTGCTGATTGTCTTCTTCCGCCTTCAAAAAGCTCATAGATATAGGGATTCCCTTTTGGATTCCCATTGGTGGCATCAATGGAGTTGTAGAAAAAAAGAAGCAGCATAATTATCCCGAAGGCGCACAGAAGTCGAAATTATAGCAGAAGAATAAAAAAAAATAAGAAAAACAATCCAAAAATGTCCTCAAAACTGCTAACTGAATCTTCTTACAGCGCCCTTTAAATGAAATTCTATCTACAGCTGGTCCCCAGCAACTCTGGGCATCCATTATATATGGGCATGATGTGTGCATGGCATTCTGCACGCTTGAACATTGAAAAAGAGCTTGGGGGATGAAATGACATCATCCCATTCTCATTTTAATATTTTAATGAAACTCCCACTGTTTCCACCCCACTTTCTGTCTCCATGTGTGTCAGTTTACATGTTGTAACAGATATAAACTCATGGGCCATAATGTTTGTATGAAATTGGCACATTTCATATATTTTACAGTAAATTGTGTATATAATGCCAATAGAATGTAAGTACCCAATCAATACAAAATAAAGTATTTTTCAATTTATCTGCAATATATTCAGATGTATCACACCACCATTCCCTGTAAACTGCACGTGTGTGCGTGACACACCGTCCGCGCACACGCACCAAACCTGGGCCAGGACTCCCAGGAGCTGGATTATCATATCCAGTGAGCTGGAGTTTTGCAGGCCCTGGTCGTCCTCGTGGTGCTGCCCGTGTTCAGAATCAGATCTGGCTCTGTGCACACCAGGGAGCATCAGTGCGAGGTGGGGGTTTGGAGTGGGAGTCAGGGCGGGGGTCAGGGGCACGCGATGTAATAATTAATCGTGGGCAGCATTGAATGGTAAAGCTGGGTGTCCTCAGCAAGCATATGGAAATTATTCCCATGATTAGGTATATAATGGCACCAGTTGCCAGTAAAAGAGGGATAAGAAAGGGGAGAAGGGGGTCACTGCTAGGCTGTAGCAGTGTGAACAGTAGCTATTGCCGGAGTTACACAAGCTACAACGGGGCTAGCAGGAAGACAAACCTAATACATAAAGTTCACTGGCAAGAATAGGTTGTGGAGAAGGTCTGTGTAGTGAACTATGTCAAGCGCCATTGTACTCTATTCCTCCATTTCGAAAGCCAAGATTCCTGTAGGCTTTTTAAACAGTTTTTCAACTTGTCCTGCCATCTTCAAAGATTTGTGTACGTGAGCTCCCAGGTCCCTCTGTTCCTGCAACCCCTTTAAAATGTTGCCATTTAGTTTATACTGGGGGGCTGGGGGTGGGGCCTCTTTGGGGCTGGGCTGAGTTTTGCCCTTTGATGTATTTAAGATGGTGATTCTTGCTGTGGTGATGGTTTCACCTGTGTAAGCTTAATCATTGGGGACACTGGTGGCTGGACTGAGTTTTTGTTGGGGACACCATCAATGATACATTGCTTGTATGTGTTCACCAGCACCTACAGCTAACAAAGCCCCCTTCCCAACTGTGTGTGATATATATATGTATATAAAATGTATAATAGGTATTTGATTCATGGTTATCTGAATATCACTCTTGTAACTACAATCACTCCTGCTTCACTCTTGTAGATTACAGCATTGTCTGAATTCTGAGGTACATTATTGGCATGCAATCAACTTGGAGTTCCATTATTATTTTAGATTCTAATTTTAGGATTACCCATAGTGAAGTGTGTTTGCTTGTTGTGTTTATGGGTGTATGATTGCTTTTGCCCTTTGGTGCCCTTGCGATGTGGTTTCACGTGTGTAAGTCTTATCGTTGAGGGTACTGGTGGCTGGGCTGAGTTTTGTTGGGGACACTGGCTGGGCTGAGTTTTGCTGGGGACACTGGCTGGGCTGAGTTTTGTTGGGGACACTGGCTGGGCTGAGTTTTGTTGGGGACACTGGCTGGGCTGAGTTTTGTTGGGGGCACTGGCTGGGCTGAGTTTTGTTGGGGACACTGGCTGGGCTGAATTTTGTTGAGGACACTGGCTGGGCTGAGTTTTGGTGGGGACACTGGCTGGGCTGAGTTTTGTTGAGGACACTGGCTGGGCTGAGTTTTGGTGGGGACACTGGCTGGGCTGAGTTTTGGTGGGGACACTGGCTGGGCTGAGTTTTGCTGGGGACACTGGCTGGGCTGAGTTTTGGTGGGGACACTGGCTGGGCTGAGTTTTGTTGGGGACACTGGCTGGGCTGAGTTTTGTTGAGGACACTGGCTGGGCTGAGTTTTGTTGGGGACACTGGCTGGGCTGAATTTTGTTGAGGACACTGGCTGGGCTGAGTTTTGGTGGGGACACTGGCTGGGCTGAGTTTTGTTGGGGACACTGGCTGGGCTGAGTTTTGTTGAGGACACTGGCTGGGCTGAGTTTTGGTGGGGACACTGGCTGGGCTGAGTTTTGGTGGGGACACTGGCTGGGCTGAGTTTTGTTGGGGGCACTGGCTGGGCTGAGTTTTGTTGGGGGCACTGGCTGGGCTGAGTTTTGTTGGGGGCACTGGCTGGGCTGAGTTTTGTTGAGGACACTGGCTGGGCTGAGTTTTGTTGAGGACACTGGCTGGGCTGAGCTTTGGTGGGGACACTGGCTGGGCTGAGTTTTGTTGGGGACACTGGCTGGGCTGAGTTTTGTTGGGGGCACTGGCTGGGCTGAGTTTTGGTGGGGACACTGGCTGGGCTGAGTTTTGGTGGGGACACTGGCTGGGCTGAGTTTTGTTGGGGGCACTGGCTGGGCTGAGTTTTGTTGGGGGCACTGGCTGGGCTGAGTTTTGTTGGGGACACTGGCTGGGCTGAGTTTTCTTGGGGACACTGGCTGGGCTGAGTTTTGTTGGGGGCACTGGCTGGGCTGAGTTTTGTTGAGGACACTGGCTGGGCTGAGTTTTGTTGAGGACACTAGCTGGGCTGAGTTTTGTTGGGGACACTGGCTGGGCTGAATTTTGTTGAGGACACTGGCTGGGCTGAGTTTTGGTGGGGACACTGGCTGGGCTGAGTTTTGTTGGGGACACTGGCTGGGCTGAGTTTTGTTGAGGACACTGGCTGGGCTGAGTTTTGGTGGGGACACTGGCTGGGCTGAGTTTTGGTGGGGACACTGGCTGGGCTGAGTTTTGCTGGGGACACTGGCTGGGCTGAGTTTTGGTGGGGACACTGGCTGGGCTGAGTTTTGTTGGGGACACTGGCTGGGCTGAGTTTTGTTGAGGACACTGGCTGGGCTGAGTTTTGGTGGGGACACTGGCTGGGCTGAGTTTTGGTGGGGACACTGGCTGGGCTGAGTTTTGTTGGGGGCACTGGCTGGGCTGAGTTTTGTTGGGGGCACTGGCTGGGCTGAGTTTTGTTGGGGGCACTGGCTGGGCTGAGTTTTGTTGAGGACACTGGCTGGGCTGAGTTTTGTTGAGGACACTGGCTGGGCTGAGCTTTGGTGGGGACAATGGCTGGGCTGAGTTTTGTTGGGGACACTGGCTGGGCTGAGTTTTGTTGGGGGCACTGGCTGGGCTGAGTTTTGGTGGGGACACTGGCTGGGCTGAGTTTTGGTGGGGACACTGGCTGGGCTGAGTTTTGTTGGGGGCACTGGCTGGGCTGAGTTTTGTTGAGGACACTGGCTGGGCTGAGTTTTGTTGGGGGCACTGGCTGGGCTGAGTTTTGTTGGGGGCACTGGCTGGGCTGAGTTTTGTTGGGGACACTGGCTGGGCTGAGTTTTCTTGGGGACACTGGCTGGGCTGAGTTTTGTTGGGGGCACTGGCTGGGCTGAGTTTTGTTGAGGACACTGGCTGGGCTGAGTTTTGTTGAGGACACTAGCTGGGCTGAGTTTTGTTGGGGACACTGGCTGGGCTGAATTTTGTTGAGGACACTGGCTGGGCTGAGTTTTGGTGGGGACACTGGCTGGGCTGAGTTTTGTTGAGGACACTGGCTGGGCTGAGTTTTGGTGGGGACACTGGCTGGGCTGAGTTTTGGTGGGGACACTGGCTGGGCTGAGTTTTGTTGGGGGCACTGGCTGGGCTGAGTTTTGTTGGGGGCACTGGCTGGGCTGAGTTTTGTTGAGGACACTGGCTGGGCTAAGTTTTGTTGAGGACACTGGCTGGGCTGAGTTTTGGTGGGGACACTGGCTGGGCTGAGTTTTGGTGGGGACACTGGCTGGGCTGAGTTTTGTTGGGGACACTGGCTGGGCTGAGTTTTGTTGGGGACACTGGCTGGGCTGAGTTTTGTTGGGGGCACTGGCTGGGCTGAGTTTTGTTGGGGACACTGGCTGGGCTGAGTTTTGTTGGGGGCACTGGCTGGGCTGAGTTTTGTTGGGGACACTGACTGGGCTGAGTTTTGGTGGGGGCATTGGCTGGGCTGAGTTTTGTTGGGGACACTGGCTGGGCTGAGTTTTGTTGGGGACACTGGCTGGGCTGAGTTTTGTTGGGGACACTGGCTGGGCTGAGTTGGGTTGGAGCTTCTATGTAAGGCAGGGAGCAGTTTGGTCATGAACAGTGTGCACAGTGTGCATGACCAAACTGCTCCCTGCCTCACTTAGAGGCAGCCAAAACTAATGAGACCTTCAAGATGTATAATGGAATGCAATAATTTTTTAAACCCCACTGAGGATTCAGTGGAGGCGGGGGGTAGGGGGTGGGGGGTAGCTTTATTTAGACTGTTCCCTATCCCCAAATTTACACTGACTGATTTGACAGCTGTTTTGTATTTCTGAGTCAATTTAAACATTCTGATTGCACACGATTTATTTCTGTTTGAATCAGAATCATTAAGCTGATTCAACGAAAAGCTTGTGAGTCATGAATCACTGCAACACCACACCGTCATACCCATGTTTAAGCGGAAGGTGAAAGCAACAGCCAACAGTGGAGTCAGTGCTAAGAAAAAAATCCTGTCTCACATCCAAAGAACAATGGCTGGATGAAATTATAGAGGCGGAATCTCATGAACCAAGAAGCAAGATCCGTGTACAACTGAGGGAGATATTCCAATATAGTGCAGACGTGGGCTTGACCTGCAAAATGTGCGCTGGATCAAAAATATCAGGTGATTTCTCCACGGGCAAGAAATGGGAAGACAGATGGAAGTTAGACAATATGAAGAGGCATTTATCAAACAAATCACATGAATCTGCTGTGGTTGTTCTTAGAAACAGGAATTCTCACCCACTGGGATTCGGCTAGCAGAAAATGTTAACAGAAACTGCTGCTGACAGAGAGAATAGAATGGACCTGATGGAGAGACTGTGATCAAAGCCAGATGAAATAAAGATTCTCATGGACAATGTAATGCTTGGAGTACAAATGAACAATTTCATGCACTCTGTGCAACATATACACGACCACATGGCCGAATATCTCCAGGTACCAACGAGCTGGCGTCGCAAACACAATGGGCCCGATTTTAGCAGGGGTGCGGGTTCTCGGCGGGTGGGCTCGCGGGCGCGTGGGTAACGTGCCCGGTGAAATTAGTGGGTTTCCCGTGCGATCGTAGCAGGCAACCCACTAATTGGAGCCACTTACCTGCTCCTCCGGGTTCCCCGCTGCTGATCTGCGCGTCAGGCGGTAAGATCTGTCAGCTGGAGGCGCTCTATTTAAAGGGGCAGTCCTCCACTGACAGATGCTGCAACCAATAGCAAAGATGACTGCATGGAGCAGCCCAGGGGGAAGGCTGCTCCCAGTTTAATGATGCCTCACCCCAGGTATCAATACATGGGGTGAGGAGGAGGGGGAGGACAGAGATCTTCCACCCGGCGGGCGGGAGGAAGTGGCCTGCCTCTGCCACCAGGAAGGCCTGGCTCGAGGTGGCAGAGGGGGTCACCTGCGCCACCAACATATCGCCCACCTGCACACAGTGCAGGAGGCGGTCCAATGACCTCAGTCGGTTAGCCAAAGTGAGTACACGTAGTCTTTCCCCTACACTCCGTCTGCCACATCACTGCCCCCACCCCACATCTCCTTCGGCACTGCCAACACTACTCTGTCACATCACCCCTCATACCCACTCAAACCCCATCCTCATCTTACCTGCACCTACTCACCTCGCCAGTACTCATCCCGCCACTAACACGCAACCCAATCCTCATACAATCTCATGGCTCTATCCCATACTCACCCTCTCGTGCATCTCTCTCACGGCCAGCCTCACTCAACCTGCCACCACCTGTGCTGCAGCCACAGGGCATGTATCACATATGTGCAGTAGGCAGCGTAAGGCAAACGTGTCGTGAGCATGAAGGGGGTGCACAAGGGTGTTTGAGGGCTTGTCATGGTTGTTACTTCTATTGAATTTCAGAACAACTCACATCACACATTATATTGGCACCACTACTGCCATGTCTTCACAAATCCTGTCCGGTTTGTGCAATAATGCCCGCTCCTGGGTATCACTATGAGGACCCACCACTGATGCCACCCATTGTGTCACTGCAGAGTGGGTGTAGGTGTATTTACAGGGCTCTTCTGCGCAGACGACTGAGAGACATCGGCGATGTCTCCGGTTGCACCCTGGAAGGCTGTGGAGGAGAAGTTCGGGAGGGCAGTGGTGACTTTGACAGTGACAGGTAGGAACGTGGTGCACGGGCCAGCCAGGAGCAGCTCGGCATGAAGGAGGCTGCAGATGTCGACGACTACATGTCGAGTGACTCTGAGCCTCCGTGTACACTGCTGCTCAGAGAGGTCCAGGAGGCTGAGCCTCGGTCTGTGGAACCTGTGGCGAGGGTAGTGCCCTCTGCGACGCATCTCTCTCTGCGGTAGCCCTCCCTCCTCCTGTACAGGTGGATGTGTCACAGCACTGTGTTGTGGAGCTCCACGTGTCAGAGGTGGACGGCGTGGATGGTGAGGCTGGTGATGCTGTTCGCCCTCCGAGGAGGTCATGACTGCAGCTACGGCGGCCCCCATCCGCAAGATGTACATCTGAGGGGGTCCGCAAGGTAGGTACATGTCTCCGGACCCCGGGGTAAGTGTGCAGGTTGGTCACTTTGACCGTCAGGAGGAGGGTGGTGGAGGCCAAACTTTGTCCCAAGTGACAGAGTGGCCTCCCGCAATGGGTGAGGGTCTCCCCCCCCCCCCCCCCGCCCCCCCCCCCCCCCGCCCCCCCCCCCCCCACCTGTCAAATGGACCTTTGCAGCTGCCACAGGCTGACAGCTGCAACACGTCCATTCGATCTGGGAGTGTTTCCCCCAGTGTGGGAAACAGTCCCATGTTGATCCAAAATCACACACTGTCCCTTAATCAGGTCAGTGAATGACCTGAAATAGCTAAATAAATACATTCAAGTGGCATCCCGCTGGCTTTAATTGCTTGCGGGATTCCCACCAGCGGGGGTTGCGCGTGCACGCTGGTGCGTCAGCGGGGAACCCGGATGTGGGCGGGATCGAGGCGGGATCCGTTTGGGAACCTGGATTTCCCGATTTTCGAGGCCCCCCCGCCGAGAACGCACCCGATAGCGGGTGGTAAAATCGGGCCCCATGCCTTTGAATTTTTGGAATCAATCAACAGTGTCGTCCATGCAGAAATTATGTCGGAGATTCACCAATCTTTATTTCATACACTAATTATTGATAAGAGCACGGATATTTCAATCAATAAGATGCTTATCATTTATTTCAAGTTCAGTGAAGCGGCTTCTGCAGTACACGAGACAGAGTTCGGTGCAATTGTTGTTAACTTCTTGCAATGGCTATCAAAGACTTCTACACTCTGAATCAGCTGGACATGATGAAAATGGTGATTTTTTACTTCAGATGGTGCTTCTGTCATGCTGGGAAAAACAATGGCATTGCCACATGGCTTAAACAGTCCATTCCACGTTTAGTAGAGCAACACTGTGTGGCCCATCGAGAAGATTTGGGAATTGTTGATGTCTGGACAAAGTACCAGTGATGAAGGAAATAGAGATATTGCTGAGAACCATTTATACAGTCTTCTGCAGATCTTCAGTTCAAAAAGGACAATTTGAGGAAATTGCAAATATCACAGAATGTGAAGCTGTGTCCTTTCGACTTCTAAATGAAGTGAGATGACTTGCGAGACATTTTGCTGTTGGTGCTCTGATGCGCAATCACGATGCTCTTCTTCAATACTTTCACTCACTCACCTGACGAAGGAGATAATCTCCGAAAGCTTGTGATTTTAAAATAAAATTGTTGGACTATAACCTGGTGTTGTAAGATTCCTTACATTTGTCCACCCCAGTCCATCACCGGCATCTCCACATCATCAATACTTTGAGCATGAAAATACAGAGAACAATGACCCAGTTGCCAAGTATTGCCTGAAGAAGCTCTCAGACTCTACTTATCGTATCACCATAGCGGCATTGAATGATATTCTGTGCGAACTAGCAGAATTGTGCAAATGCTTTCAGAAGAGCTGTTTAACAACAATCGAAGCTGTTCAGTTAACAAGAGCCAAGATCCGCAGGATCAGAGGACAGTATCTCAGCGAGACAGTCTTTTGGTGCAACACAGTGAAAAACCTAATTGCATCATGCACAAGAGATGAACCATTCAAGGGAGATTCCATTCTGACATTCGTATCCTTACTATGTGATCATCTGGAAAAAAGGTTCCCAGAAAATGAACTCAATGAACGGTCTGCTTTCTTCGATTTTGCTTCAGTTGCACCACAACAAATCAGCTATGAGTTTGGCACTGAGAATATTGAAAAGTTGTTTGACAAATCCTGATCCTTGGTCAAGTCAGGTTTTCTGGACAAAACATCATGGATGAGAGGGAGCTCATTGTGAGCCAATACAATGACTACAAGTACTTAATTGCAGAGAAGATTGAAACAAAGTCACTGAAAACATTTCAGGACATGGTGACTTTCACTCTACAAAATGCCAAATGGGACAATGTGGTTTCACAACTAGTGGATATATGTGCAACGTTTCAAGCTTCAAGTGCTGATTGTGAGCGTGGCTTCAGCCTTCTAAATAATATAAAAACAAAATCACGAAAAGGTTTGAAGGAAAATCACCTGGATATGCTTATGCAGATCAAATCTCATCTGTCAAGTGGTAGAGAAGTAAACCTGGACAAAATATATAAACACTGGAAGAGAGGGAGAGACAGAAGAGGAAAACATCCAAACCGAGACAGTTACCCTCTTCTCCACCATCTGACCTGTCATCTACAGACTCTGGGTCTCAATCAGGATGTTCCCATTCCTCTGGTGGCAGTGTTTACTTCTGAAATTTCTATAACCAGTTTTGATTAATTAAAAATCCATGACAGCTTGCCTTGTTACAATTATCCATTATTTTGTACATTTGCTCTGTTTGTTATATACCCTGAATAATGTTTCCTAAAAAGATGTTCTATTCAAAGTTGTGATTATTTTTTACGGTGGTGCACACAGCCTTTATATTGGTGCACAAACCCAAATTCATTCCGCACATGGCCGAAAAAATTAGAGGGTACATTGTATCACACGATAGTTTAATTAAAGTGTTTATCCATTTGCACCATGTGTGGAATGTATTATAAAAAGGAATAATATTTTGAGATTTTTATTTACCTATTTGGTCTGGAAAGGATTTTTATATTATGATGTTGGATTGAAGTTAAATTCAGTTCGTGAACGGTTAACTCACACAAACTATCTGGGATGTGTTTAGAACAAGTCAATTTAAATACCAAATGAATCTGTCATCAAGGGTGTGTACTCTCACATACAGCATCAGTTTTGAGATAATGGGGGTTGTCTAAACCATCCCAAAGCTGTTCACACCTTTAATGCAAGAATGGTTTTCATTCAAAGTGCGCAGAAGGGAGCTTAGCTGAACGAACAATGTAATTGCCACAGCTCACCCACCAATGGGGGGAGGGGTGGAGCGGTTTCTTATTCAGAGTGGCAACTTTGACTGGTGGCTTGGCAAGCAAAACCTCAACATAGACCGCGATGGGAGGGGTCGGCAGGTCAGCCTTTGTCTCTCTATCTGGAGAAAGCAAGATGTAGCAGTTTGAGGCTGGAACAATCAGTGAGACATGGAGGTATCACTTTCTATGGTTAGTGCCAATTGGTACAGGAGTGCTCACTTGTGAGTGAGTTCAATCTGTAACAGAGGGGAACAGTTACCCAATGCCAAATATACAATAGAAACAGAAAATGCTGGAAATACTCAGCAAGTCAGGCAGCTTCAGACGAAGGGTCATTGACCTGAAATGTTAACTCTGTTTCTTTCTTCACAGATGCTGCCTGACTTGCTGAGTATTTCCAGCATTTTCTGTTTTTATTTCAGATTTCCAGCATCCGCAGTATTTTGCTTTTGGCCAAATATACAATGATGTCACCTTCTGGTGATTGTCCTTCAAAAAGGTCTGGTTTGGGAGCTCCCAAAATTGTTCAATTGATAAATGCTAATCTCAGCTTGGGTGGAAGTCGGTGTGATGAAATGGATCTCAACACCCCTGAGATTGGGAGAATCAAAATTCAGACAGGGGCCCTCCTCCCGATTGCAGATGATTGGGATTAGGATTGTGCTTGTCTAAGATGCTCACAGTTGAATAGCTTGCCAACACTCACTATATAATCTCAAAGAAATGTCCACTTGGGCTCGATGTTGCAGGGTGACTTTCACCTGGGGAAACCCTCCCTCAGCTGTCAATGTGGGTAATTTTCAGCACCCTGCCTGGGCCTGGTAATCTGGTGGAGCCGATCGCTCGCTGATTGTCAAACCTGCCTAATTTTCAGCCCATTGAAATCAGATTACTGCCCAAATGGTGAAAGTGAAAATAATCCCCGTTGCCTTCAAAAGAGGAAGAGGAGGTGAGTAGTGGAGATGAATTGCCAAAAAAACTGCAATTTCAGTTTTATTATGTAATTTGTATGGTCTCATAATTAAGCACAGCAGATAATTTCTGGAGTACTACTCAACTGCATTTACTTAAATTGTTCCGGAACAATTGTTTTTCAGTATATATTCTGGGCATCAACAACAACAACAACAACTTGCATTGATATAGCACCTTTGATGCAGTAAAACGTTCCAAGGAGCTTCACAGGAGCGTAATCAAAGAAATTGACACTGAGCCAAAGAAGGAGACATTAGGATAGATGCCCAAAAGCTTGATCAAAGAGAAAGATTTTAAGGAGCTTCTTAAAGGAGGAGAGAGAAGTGGAGAGGTTTATGGAGGGAATTCCCGAGCTTAGGCCCTACATAGCTGAAGGCACGGCCCCCAATGGTGGGGCAAAGGAAGTGGGGGATGCACAAGAGGCCAGAATTGGAGATGCTGATAAAGACTTGGTTACATCAATTAATCTTTGTATTGGAAAGGTTTATTACACAACACTCACCATAGAGCCCTATTTTTTATTAATAGCACATCTGGACAAATGGTCCCTTAATGTTCATGTTACGGTAAATTATTTTTGACCTCAGGCTTGAACTGGAATCATTAACTACCTCAGCTGTCTAATACATCTATAGTTTCTTAATATTTAATGAGTGCTGAATTGGACTATGTCTGCTATGGATCATTTTTTTTATAAATAAACATTTGCCACAAACAGGTGTTTTATTAAAACCGTTTTTGTGCATTAGTTCGAAATAACAATATTACAGTGCTGATATGAGTGACTTCAAATGTTTCTTAAGCAAAACAAAAGCCCTGCAAATTGGTAGGACCCTAGCAAGCCTATATTTGTGATTCTTAAACAGTGCACCTACCAATAAAAAGGCAGTTTTATCTTATTTCAGAATAAAAATATCTACTGTTTACTTTTGTTTTGCAATTATTGTACTAGTACTAAGATAATTTCTTAAAATCTTTACTATGTTAAAATCTCACGATTCTGACACTTATTACCCTGAAATCAATGGGCAACACTGGAATAATAATGGTAGCCCCTGCTATTTTTACTTCCTCAAGAAATGGCGCTATTACCTCAAAGAACCAATATTACAAGAAGTCTTGTTATTCTTAGTTGCTCTAGTGGTGGTGCAGTAATCTCTCTTAGCCCATTACAAGAAACACAGTTAAAAGATATACCATTTCCATGGACTTAACCGTGAGCGAGACCATGGGAGATTGACCGGTATTTTATTAATTTTTATCCATTTTATTAAAGGTGTACGAGAACAAAATTATAAAGTGGAGTAATTGTTTGACTTTGTTCCTTAAACAGAAAATATTTTTTTAAATCATCAGCATGATGTGCTAAACCTTTTTTAAACTGCTAGCACCATCATATTTTTTGAACTACAAATCATCTGCAGTGAATTCCCAAACCTTCAGGAAAGAATGGTGTTGCTTTGGAATGCTTTTGGGATTTTTTGACTTTTTTCCCATAGAAAGGATTTGCAAAAAAATGAGTTACTTTTAATGTTGGGTTTTTAAATCAAAGCATATTTACTCAAGTTAATAAAAAATGTATTTAATGATGCTAATGGAGGTTGATTTCCTTCAAAGTCTGTAAACAATAAGCAATTTGTTATCTTGTCTTGGTAATTAAGAAAATCCCGATGCCTATTGTGTTGGGAAGTTACTGGTCCCGGGCACTCAGCAGGGGGTCTAGCAAGCCTTCCCATCCAACTGTGAACAGAGGGCGGAAAACACAGAGACAGGCAGGCAGTCAGGCCCACAAGGCCTGTGTTCTTTATTTTGTTTTATTACATGAAGACAGGTTGTACTGATTGAATTAAATGATTCTGATCATAACTGCTGTTCTATACGTTCACTTTACTGTGAAATAAAGCAGCGTATCGATTCGTAGCTGGCCTTGGCTTACTAAGTGTTTGCTTGGTCTACCTTTTGGAGTGATTGAAGAAGCACAAGTGCAAAAGACACCACTATCCAATTCAAGACACAAAAGCACACTGTTGCCAGCCTTGGCTCAGCGGTGGCACTCTCGCCAGAGTCAGAAGGTTGTGGGTTCAGGTCTCGCGGCACTGTTTGAGGTGCTGTTCTTTTGGATGAGACTTTAAACTGAAGCCCCGTCTGCCCTCTCAGGTGGACGTAAAAGATCCCATGGCACTATTTCGAAGAAGAGCAGGAGAGTTGTCCCCGGTGTCCTGTCCAAAATTTATCCCTCAACCAACATCACTAAAAAATAGATCATCTGATCATTATCATATTGCTGTTTGTGGGACCTTGCTGTGCGCAAATTGGCTGCCGTGTTTCCTGAATTACAACAGTGACGACACTTCAAAAGTACGTCATTGGCTGTAAAGTGCTTTGGGATGTGAAAGGCGCGATATAAATACAAGTCTTTCCTTTTCTTTCTTTATTGTTACACCCCGAGTTTACGCAATCCTACAAGTACACATAAGACATTGTGAACCAATTCACATAAAAATAAGATATTTCGGCTTCTTATGGGAGCCACTGATGTTATTGAATAGAGAAGGTATCTATGGTGAATCCAAATTTGTAACACATGGGCATTGGTTCTAGTCTACCGTTTGAACAGCAATTGATTGAGGAAGACCAGCAAGAATAAGAAAGGGCAACCCATGATGTAAAGTGCCACAGTCCTGTCAGTACACAGTGTATTAGGCTTATGATTCCTGGCATAACTATCTGGAATGATTAAGAAGCAGTGCCCTAGGAGACTGAGGCTATGCCAGGAGGCTGTGATAGAACTGTATCATCTCCTCAGTGAAGATGTACAGGAATGATTAAATATCCACGTGGCTCTACAGTGGAGACAGAAGCATAAAATTACAGAGAGATATTAATAGATTAAGTGAATGGGCAAAATTGTGGCAAATGGATTATAGTGTAGGCAAGTGTGAGGTCATCCACTTTGGACCTAAAAAGGATAAATCAAAGTACTTTCTGAATGGTGAAAAGCTTGAAACAGTACAGGACCAAAGAGACTTAGGGGTCCGTCTACATAGATCATTAAAATGTCATAGACAAGTACAGAAAATAATCAAAAAGGCTAATGGAATACAAGAATACTAGACTACAAAGGGGTAGGAGTTATGCTACAGCTATACAAAGCCCTAGTTAGACCGCACCTGGAGTACCGTGTTCAGTTCTGGACACCACACTTTAGGAAGGATATATTGGCCTTGGAGGGAGTGCAGCGTAGATTTACTAGAATGATACCTGGACTCCAAAGGTTAAATTACGAGGGGGGATTACACAAACTAAGGTTGTATTCCCTGGAATTTAGAAGATTGAAGGGTGATTTTGATCGAAGATTTCAAGATATTCAGGGGAACCGATAGGGTACATAGAAGCTATTTCCGCTGGTTGGGGAGTCTAGGACCAGGGAATATAGTTTAAAAATTAGAGCCAGAAACTTCAGGAGTGAAGTTAGGAAACACTTCTACATGCAAAGTGTGGTAGAAGTTTGGAACTCTCTTTCACAAATGGCAGTTGATGCTGGCTCAATTGTTAATTTTAAATCTGAGATTGATAGATTTTTGTTAACCAAAGGTATGAAGGGATATGGGGCTAAGGCAGATATATGGAGTTAGGTCACAGATCAGCCATGATCCCATTGAATGGCGGAACAGGCACGAGGGACGAAATGGCCTACTCCTGTTCCTATCTTCCTACGTTCTGTGATTAGCCCTGCAATTTACCACAGCTCTGAATTTCTATGTGTTATGGTCTTTCCAGGCAAGCGCTGGTGATACATGCAATGTCAGTCAGTTTGTTATACACAGATGTATCAAGGAGATGACTGGTGCCTTATTTTGTATGGTCAACAACTTCATTATGTTTCCAACTGACCAACAGCATTGGCACGAGAGGGCAACATATTTCTATGTACTGCATGCTTCCCAAGATAGTGTGTCATTGAAAACACATATATTGCCACTCAGGCACTTGTTAACACTCCTTTATTCATTTTAAGGCAAGCATCCGTGGCATTATTATTTGAAGAATGGATGGTTGGCGTCAGAGATACTTAGCTTCATCAGCCATGGCTCGTAACACCCTTGTGGGAAACATAAACAGAAGAAGAGTGCAGGTACAATGAGGTTTGTGCCACAACAAGAAAGATTGAAAAGAAAGAATATAGTACCTTATCATATCCTCAGGATGATTCAAAGCACTTCACATGCAGTGAATTATTTTTAGAAGTGTATTAATTTTCTGCAGGCAAACCTGGAAGAGAAGGTGTGCACAGCAAGGTCCTGCAAACAGTAAGTGAGATGAATGACCAATTAATCTGATTTTGGTTGAGGAAGAACGTTGGCTAGGTTACCATGAGAATTCCCTATTGTTCTTCAAATAGTGCTAGGGATTTTTTTCATTCACCTAAACAGACAGGCAGGGCTTCAATTTAATGTCTGATCTGAGACAGCTCCTCTTATAGTTCAGAAATATCCCCTTTTATATTAATCATTCATTGCCCTGGTGATCTCAAGGTAGTACTGTGATGGTTAGCATCCTGATACTGTTTTTTGGAGAAGCAGCAAACAATAAGAAGTTTACCACGCCTAACTTTTGCGCGTGTTTACTGATGACAGGTGCATGTCACGTACATTGGTATTATTGACCTACTTTAGTGGCTATCTTGAGATCTGCCATCTTCCTGACATTCTGTCAGGTCCTGCGGGTTCTGGAGATAGCATTGTATGGTCAGCAATTGTTTCCCATGTTTGATGAACCAAGCTCTGCTGGGAGGTAGGGGTTGCCCTCCTTGCCATATATAGTCTCTTTCCTTTTTCTCACTCCTCAAAGTCTCAAATGCCTGGCTGTCAAAGGAGGATTTCTTGTGCCTGGTAGGCTCCATTTCTTGGAGAATTTGCTCTACAAAACAGTTACACTGGGCCATTTCAATGTTTTTAAGTGGCTACTGCACACTTGATTATTATTGCTCCTTTTTCATTGGATATCCCATTGTGCAATTGTTATGGTCCACAAGAAAATCAGGCTTTAGGAGTGTTCTTTGCAATATTTACAAACCTGAAACAACACTCAGTTAACTTTTCATTAACCCCAGACCAGTCATTTCTAGATTTATAAGCCTTATAAAAGAGCTACAGCACAGTTCCATGGGCACAGGCCTCCTGCCAGTACCTCCTGCCAGGACCTCGAACGATCTTCATATATGAACCTAGACATTGACTGGGGGTAACATAGCTCAGCCCAATCCTGTCCCCATCTGATTTCCAAACACTTGCATCAACAGTTAACTGATAGTAACGTTTTTTTAATAAAATGAGATGTTGATGGGAATGCTCATTCTTTAAATTACACTGTGTAGCATTTGTTTTTACGGTCAGATAGTAACAAACTAGAAAAAACTTAAAAACTTCAAAACACATGCTAGGCATTTCAACTCAACTAATCAGCTATTTCACTAGACTGCATGCCATGCAGTTGTCTATCATACAAGCGCTTCAAGGTCAGGGAGAGCAGTCAGGGAACTTCTTGTACTTGACTATGGATACATAGTTACAGCAATATAGCTGCGTATTGTTTTTAATCAGTGGAATGAGCTGCTTGTATCTATTACTCTGGAACATGCTAGTTGTGCTTGATTCACCAGTTAGTTTGAATGCTAACCAGAATAAGTGATAAACTAAATGAACTCCTTCACCGAGTGCTATGAATATGTACACATTTGGCCACGATAGCATTTTTGCACCCCCTTTATAAAAAAAAGTTCAGATTAATCTATAAAATGAGACATATTTTTATATAAATATTACATCCTTAATACTCCCAAGACGTTAATTTAAAGTCCTGCAGACTCACATCTGCTCAATGTTACAAATCATGTTGTTTCTTTACAAACAGGCTGCTGCTACAGGGCTTTAGGTAAACCCCTGTTAGCACAAAGCTGTTTGATGGTACAGCTGCTGAAAGACTGACCTCAACGGGGTTCTCGAATTTAGTCACTGTTTCTTTTCCTGACCTTCACTTGTGGAGTTTGCTGAAAGTTTTGTCACAATATTTACCAAAGGATGACTTTCCCACCATGGCAGAATGTGTTTTGTGATCAGTATAGTAATGATTTCCAAGTAGCTTCCACTCTTAAACATCCAGCTCAGAATGGCAATAGATTGTCTCCTCCGGTGAAGCAACCACATGGGTCTAGAGACTTCCATCACTCCACAAATACATAGAAAACCAGTAAATCTTCAGTCAAATAAATCTTAGCGCATAGGCATTCTAAGCTGCAGCAAAGGAAATCCATGTAATCTGTAACAGATTTACAATAGGGAAAGAACTATTGGATTGCTCAATAGAGTGAGGTGTTCACTATACTGCAATGTGATCCATTCCTGATGTGTTCCTTGTGGCTGGTATATTAATTTTTAACTGCTCCCAAGTTAAAGCTACAATTCTCTTCTGGAGTTTTTATTTTATAAAATTACGGCACAATTACTATTCAAAAGTTATGGAATTTCCATGTAGATTTTCTACACCAGTTGAAACCTCTTATCATTTTACACTATATTTTGGATAGTCTACCGCAGTAAATAAGCAGACTTGTAATATTATATTAGTTTGAAGCTAGTTTGCCAAACCACCAAAATATTATAATTAAATTGTCTCTCTTTGGCTGTCAAAAAAAGATTGAATGAATTTCAGACTTCCTCCGGATTAGGTTGTCTATAAAATAAAATTAATTTTACTGAGCAAGAGATACTGAAGGGGAAGCACCACAGGCCAGGAAGTGGCAGGCTTCATGGGTAACTCAGTGTCATAGACTGGGAATCAGAAAGAACTGATGTGCTGGGATACTAAGAGAGGCAAGAAAGCAGCAGAGAATTAGGAGAAGCAAAGTGATCAAAAAGGAACCGGTCTTTATTGCGCCAGTTCGTTTTTTTTGCTTGCACTGTACATAAATCATGTTATATTGATTAACAGTGGTATGTTTAAGATGCTTGAAATGCTGCTGCATTTTAAACAATTATGCTTTTTTCTGTTGAAAAATTGTTGTGCAAAACAATAAGAAATGATGTTACTAAGAGGCGCTCAGGGTTTTAAGAGTGATGTGGAGTAAAATTGAAAAAATTGAACAGAAGCTGTGCTGTCGACTTGTAAGATTGAGTTGGGAATGGCCTATCGGCAATGGTGGAGATGTGTTGGAAGTGACACGACTGAGAACTAGCAGTAAATCATATGCAGTGTGAAGTTATGGCAGCAGAGATTTAAGAAAGCAAAAAGAAAGACTTGCATTTGTATAGAACCTTTCATATCCTCGAGATGCCCCAGAGCACTTCACATGAATTACTTTTCAAGAGTTGCCATTGTTGCTTTTGTAGGGAAACATGGCAGCCAATTTGCACACATGGTCCCACAAATAGATGAATGACTGATTAATCTGTTTTAATGGTGTTACTGGAGGGTTGGGCATTGGCCAGGATACCAGGAGAACTTTTAGCTCTTCTTTGAAAAAGTGCCATGGGATCTCTTGCATCCATCTGAACAGACAGACGTGGCCTTGGTTTAACATATCATCTGAAAGGTGGCACCTCTGACAATGCAGTACTCAGTCAGTACTGCACTGAAGTTTCATCCTAGATTTTGTGCTGCAGTCCTGGAATGGAGGTTGAACTCACAACTTACTGATTCAGAGGCAAGAGTGCGACTACTGAGCCAGGTTGACATTTAACAAAGGTATATCCGTTCCTTTGTTAAAGCTGAACTTCTCTGTATAGTCACATAATGATTCCTGTTATTTAACTATTTGTATACTCTGGAATGAGTTTAAATATCTCGTCCAGTATCATCATTTGAATCAATCATAATCTTTAAGAACCCTGAGATAGGCAGATATTCCACTTCTACTATATTTGACTATCTCTGGAACCTCTTCCAACCCTACAACCCTTCGAGATCTCTGCGCTCCTCTAATTCTGGCCTCTTGTGCATCCCCGATTTTCACCGCTCTGCCATTGGCTGCCATGCCTTCAGCTGCCTAGGCCCTAAGCTCTGGAATTCTTTCCCTAAACCTCTCTGCCTCTCTACCTCTCTCTCCTCCTTTAAGACGCCCCTTAAAATCTACCTCTTTGAACAAGCTTTTGGTCACCTGTCCTAATGTGGCTCGGTGTCAACTTTTGATTGATAATGCTCCTGTGAAGCGCCTTGGGACGTTTTACTACGTTAAAGGTGCTATATAAAAGCAATTTGTTGTTATTTGATTCAAAATGTAAACTCTGTGGGGTGGTGATTTGGAGTAGCAGGTGTAAGTTCACAGAGCCCAGATTTCACAGTAAAGAAAGCAAGTTTAGTGTTTGCTATTGCTGTGGATCGTTCTCTTCTACCCCTTCATGTATATTATGGCAGAGCAGCTGCTTTCTTACAAAACCAGAACCTGACATGGAGAGAAAAAAAAGAGCTAGTGCAAAATTGAAGACTAAATCAACATGATCCCTCAGGTCATGATGGATTGGGAGGACTGCAAATGCAGTTCAGTGATGTCTATAAGTAAATTGCAGAGAGGAAGACAGCCTTGACAGAGCACTTGATGGCTGCCAGCCTTGACTTTATGACCAGTTTTATCACCTTAGATAAAGTGAAAATGCTACTTACTTTACCATCTTCCAATCTCTGAGATTATTTGAGCAGAGAGGTTGGGAAAGACGGAGAGTGAACCTCTAATGGAGTGAGGGGCTAACAGTGTGAGGACTTTCAACTGGGAATTTGGTGAGTGTGGGGATTAGGTGCAGAGGGGGAAGGAGGTGCTAAGTGATTTAAACCAAAGAACTACGGACTAGGACTGAGCAGAGCATAAAGGGAGCCACACAAGGAATCAAAAATCAAGAAAAAGTCAAAAAGTGACATCATAAGACAAGGAGGAGCGCTGAGGGTAAGTCAGTAAGCATTCAGTTCATTGGTTAGTGTTTTTAGTAGTTATTGTTTGTAGTGATTAGTGTCTTCAGTGGTTGGTTAGAATTTTTTGGTGGGTCATGTTTTAGTGTTTGATAAACGGTAAATTGCCTTAAAGCTAAACAAACAGTTTAAATAACTGTTAGCTAACATGGCAGGACAGCTGGGGCCCATCACATGCACATCCTGTGGGCATGTGGGAACTCCAGAACTCTTTGTGTGTCCTGGAAAACCACACGTGCAGGAAGTGCTGCCGACTGCTTGAGCTCGAGCTCAAACTCAGAGTTTCTAAGCTTGAGGGGCAGCTGGTGTCACTACAGTGCATATGGGAAGCTGAGAGTTTTGTGGATAGCACGTTTCAGGAGGTGGTTACCCCGCAGCTGCAGAGAATTCAGGCAGAGAGGAAGTGGGTGACCACCAGACAGACTAGGAGGAACATGCAGGCAGTGCAGGAGTCCCCTGGGAGCGTGGCACTCACAAACCAGTATTCAGTGTTGAAGACAGTGAGGGTGTTGACACCTCGGGGGAGTGCAGTCAGGAGCAAGTCCACGGCACTGTGGGGGACTCAGCTGCACAGTGGGGCAAAAGAAATGCAGTTGTTATAGGGGATTTGATAATCAGTGGGATAGACAGGTGTTTCTGCATTCGCCAATGTGAGTCCCGTATGGTGTATTGCCTCCCTGTTGGCAGGGTAAAGGACATCACTGAGAGGGTGCAGAACATTTTGAGAGGGAAAGGGGAACAGCCAGAAGTCATGATCCATGTGGGAACCAATGACATAGGAAGGAAAAGGGTTGAGGTCCTGCAGTCAGAGTTTCAGGAGGCAGGGAGGAAGTTAAAAAGCAGGTCCTCAAAGTTAGCAATCTCAGGATTACTCCCAGTGCCACGTGCTATTGAGTATAGGAATAGTAGAATAAGACAGGTTAATGCATGGCTGGAGCAATGATGCAGGAGGGAGGGCTTCAGATTTCAGGGGCATTGGGACCAGTTCTGGGGCAGGAGAGATCTGTTCAAGATGGACGGGTTGGACCTCAAAAGTGCTTGGGACCGGTGTCCTCGCGGGGAGGTTAACTAGTGCTGTGGGGAGGGTTTAAACTAATTTGGCAGGGGGATGGGCACCAGAATGAAACATTAGAAAAGAGAAACAAGGTGCACAGGGGACTGGGAGGGACAAATAGCACTAGAGTAAAGAATAGTTCAGAAATAGGAGGGATCAGACAGGGGGCAAATGCGAGGCAGAGTACGATGAGATTGGAGTGCATGTGCATAAATTCACGTAGCGTGGTGAATAGGGTTAGTGAGCTGCAGGTTCAAGTTGCCACATGGGAATATGATATAGTGGCAATAACAGAGATCTGGCTCAAAGAAGGGGAGGATTAAGTACTTAATATTCCTGGCTACAATGTATTCAGGAAAGATAGGGAAGGTGGCAGTATTGATCACATAAACTATTATAGCACTGGAAAGGGATGATGTAGTTGATGGGTCAAAGACAGAATCTATTTGGTTCGAATTAAGGAACAATAGAGGCGCTATTACGCTACTGGGTGTATACTATAGGCCACCAAATAGTGGGAAGGAACGAGAGGAGCAAATTCGCAGGCAAATTACAGAAAGATGAAAGAACTATAGAGTAGTGATAATGGGGGGCTTCAATTATCCCAATATAGACTGGGACAGTAACAGTGTAAAGGGCAAAGAGGAAAAGGACTTCTTGAAATGTGTTCAAGAGAACTTTCTGGATCAGTGTGTTTCCAGCCCAACCGGGAAGGAAGCAGTGCTGGATCTAGTTCTGGGGAATGAAATAGGGCAGGTGGAGCATGTTTCAGTGGGGGAGCATGTGGGGAGCAGTGATCATAATATCATTAGGTTTAGAATATTTATGGAAAAGGACGAGGAACAGTCAAATGTGAAAATGCTTTATTGGAGGAGGGGAAATTTCAGTGAGTTAAAAAGGGATCTTGCCCAGGTGGATTGGAAACAAAAATTGGTAGGTAAAAGAGTAATTGAACAGTGAGAGGCCTTCAAGGAGGATTTGGTTCGGGTGCAGAGTAGACATATCCCTACGGGGGGGAAAGTAAGGGCATCCAATGCTAGAGTTCCCTGGATGACTAAAGATATAGGCCCTGATATTAACGGGGAGGCAGGATGGCAGCGGGAACCCGGCCAATAAAAAGTGTCCGTTTCCCACACGATCGCGGGTCAATTGGAGCCACTTAACGCGGCTTCCAGGTTTGCCGTCCGAAAGCTGCGCAGCGGGCGGACTGCGCACCCGCATCACAGGCTGTCAGCTGGAGGAGCTCTATTTAAAGGGGCAGTCCTCCAATGGCTGCTCCTGGAGCAATGACCCACACACCACAATGGAGCAGCACAGGGGCAAGGCTACTCCAAGATTCAGTGATGCCTCACTCCAGGTGCTACTGGATGGGGTGAGGAGGAGGAGGGATGTCTTCTACCCGGCGGACAGGAGGAAGTGACACCAAGAAGGCCTGGCTTGAGATGGCAGAGGAGGTCATCAGCAGCAGTAACATCTCCCGCATCTGGATCCAGTGCAGGAAGTGCATCAATGACCTAACTAGGTCAGCCAAAGTGAGTACACTTGCTGATTCTCCTACATTCTGTCTTCCACATCTCCGCCCCCACCCCAAAACTCATTCTGCACTGCCAACACTATATCACATCACTCCTCACACCCATTTAAGGCTCATCCTCAACTTACCTGCACTTCTTCAGCACTTCCTCACCTCCCCATTACTCACCCCACCACTACCACTCAACCCAATCCTCATACAATGTCATGGCTCTGTCTCATACTCACCCTCTGATGCATCTCTTTCATGGTCAGCTGCACCCAAGCCAATACATTCATCGGTTGGCCATGACACTATCATTCACTCACACGTCTGTACTTTCTCCCCTTATAGGAGAAGAGAGCCCAAAATGCATGGGAGAGGGCGAGGACCGGAGGGGGGCCGCAACAAATCGTTGTCCTCACAGACGCCAAGCAGGAGGCCCTGGAGCTGAGCCGCACCCTCGAGTGCCTGTCTGTCGGGGATGCCGAGACTGGCACCCAACAAACGTCTAGTGACAGAACTTTAACATTCAGCACACACAATATGAATTGATGTTAACATGCCTTGCCATCTTCAGCACCTCAGTATGCTCATCGCAACATGACTCATCTGTGATCATGCTTAATATTGCCTTCTGTTCTCTTACTGGGCCTTCAGCGACTGCTGTGATGGCAGAGGGCGATTCCTGAGAGAACCTGCCGGCCTCTGAGGGTGCACCGTCAAATCTGAGCGAGCCATCCACCAGCACAGATACTCACACCTCGGTGGGTCCTAGTCCTCAGTTAGTTTGAGTCGCACATGGTAAGTTACCACAAACGTGAGCACGAGCAGACACTGGTGGCAGGGGCAGCTGTGGTGAGTCCGCATCAATGGGAGCACTCCTCTCCGGGCTCTGCTCAGCTGGTCACGGATGCTGAAACCTGGGGCCATCCATTAAAAGTAGAATGATCGAGGGGCAGCATTTGCGAGGTGCTGGAACAGATGCTACGTGCACTCTCCACAATAGTGCAGAGGATGGAGGAGTCCAACTCCTGCATGAGTGGAATGGTGGCACAGGTACAGGAGGGAATCTCTGAGATACTGTCACAGGGATGTGAGGGCATCTCTGAGATACTGTCACGGGTATGTGTGGGAATGTCTGCAATGAAGGGAAGGCTAGCCTCTATTGAGCTTCAAGCACGGTTCACAAATGAGTCCATTCATACCCTGATAATGGCCATTCGGACTCACAGTGAACAACATTCAGCCACCTTAAACAGGCAGGCAGATACACTAGCACTGGCCTTACAAGGCTTCACACATGTCCTCCAAACTGTTGTCCAGCAGAGTGGTAGGAGTGGTGTGGGCCTGGCCGAGGGGAGGATGTGATGGTGAAAGGGGACATGGAAGTGGGGATGTTACTCAAAGCGCTCCCACGTCTCACCCGTTGCCCCCCTCTCAACCAGTACCCGCAATGCTGCTCTCTTTCCAGTTGGCCGAGTCTGCCCCTGCACAGGTGCAGGTGGAGCAGTCTTTGGAGGGGTCCTCACAGGCATCAAAACCCAGAGGGCATAGGTCCAAAGCATCTAATCGGTCAGGGCATGAACAAGAGCAACCTGCCACTACCTCTGCTGCAGCCACAGGGGATGCACCACGTAGGAGTAGTCGGAAGAGAAAGGCGAAGGTTTTGTAAGCACAAAGGGGATGCACAAGGGTGTTTGACAGTTGGTCATGTATTTTATTTATATTTGCTTTTTGTTAAACTCACATTAAATATTATTATTGTCACCACTACTGCCACGTCATGCCATTCTTGACTGGCTTCTATAATAAGGCCCTTTCATGAGGTTCACCATGAACGCTGACATTTGATGCCACCCATTGGGTCACTCTACAGTGGATGTATGTGTAGTTGCAGGCCTATTTTGTGCAGGGTGGGTGGGGGGCTGCTGGTATGGGCACTGCTCTATCCAGGTGGTGTGAGGACTGGACTCTTCACACTGTCTGATGTTAGGAGAACCATTTACATATCAGTGACTCCCTGGCCTCACGAGCAGCCAGTTGAGCCACTGCTCTGCCCGTGGGTTCTCCTTCTCCTCCTCCTCCGCCCCTCCTCCTCAATGTGGGTGGCAGGTGTGTATGGGGCCTCCTCAAGC
This sequence comes from Heptranchias perlo, assembly GCF_035084215.1. Lineage (NCBI taxonomy): Eukaryota > Metazoa > Chordata > Chondrichthyes > Hexanchiformes > Hexanchidae > Heptranchias > Heptranchias perlo. The sequence continues at coordinate 38,150,072 of NC_090341.1, read as the reverse complement.
AGCACCCTTCTCTGTTGTGCCATGTTGTGCAGGGCACAACACACGACTATGATGCGTCCCACTCTGCTGGTGCTTTTGATCAAGGCACCAGAGGTGCATCTTGAGCAGCCCTATAGCATGCTCAATTGTAGACCTGGTGGCGATGTGGCTGTCGTTATATCAACACTGTTGCTCGGTGATGGGGTTCCTCAGAGGTGTTAGGGGTATCCCTTGTCCCTAAGGAGCCAGCCCTTAAGGGTGTTCAGTGCGTGAAAGAGGGGCGGGATGTTGGATTCCTGGAGGATGAAGGAATCGTGGCAGCTGCCAGGGAATCTGCGCACACGTGAAGGAATCTCTTGCGGTGGTCACAAATGAACTGAGTGTTGATGGAGTGATAGCCCTTCCTGTTGATGAACAGTCCAGGCTCGTGTAGAGGTGCTCGTATTGCTATATGGGTACAATCGATTACACCCTGCACCCGTGGAATCCCACTGCCCTCTCCGTCTGGCTGGGGTTATCCATGGGGAAGTTGACATAGTGCGAGGCCCTGCAAAATAAGCCGTCGGTGACCTGTCTTTATGCACTTGTTTGCAGACGCCTGAGAGACCCCGGCGATGTCCCTGGTGGCACCCTGGAATGATCCGGAGGCAAAGAAGTTGAGGGCAGTGGTAATTTTGACAGCGACAGGTAAGGAGGTGCAGCTCGGCCCAGCTGGGAGCAGCTCGGCATGAAGGAGGCTGCAGATGTCTGCGCCTACCTGGCGACTGATTCTGAGCTTCCATATGCACTGCTCCTCAGAGAGATCCAGGAAGCTGAGCCTCGGTCTGTAGACCCTGTGGCAAGGGTAGTGCCTCCTGCGACGTCGCTCTCTCTGTTCATAATACAGGAGAGAACCTGGCTGAATACAGAAAGTACAGAGGAGATCTAAAAAAGGGAAGATGCGGGGCAAAGACAGAGTATGAGAACAGATTAGCGGCTAATATAAAAGGGAAAACAAAAGTCTTTTATAAATATATAAATAGTAAAAGTTAGTCAAACGAGGGGTGGGACCAATTAGGGACAAAAGATCTTCTTGTGGAGGCAGAGGGGATGGCTGAGGTACTAAATGAATACTTTGTATCAGTCTTCACTCGAGAAAAGGATGCTGCCATTGTAGCAGCAAAGGAGGAGGTAGTAGCAATACTGGTTGGATAAAATTAGATAAAGAGGGGGTACTTAAAAGATCGGCAGTGCTCAAAGTAGAAAAGGCACCTGGTCCAGATGGGATGCATCCGAGGTTACTGAGGGAAGTAAGGGTGGAAATTGCAGAGGCTCTGGCCACAATCTTCCAATCCTCCTTAGATATGGGGAAGGTGCCGGAGGACTGGAGAATTGCAAATATTACACCCCTGTTCAAAAAAGGGAAGAGGGATAAAACGGCAATTACAGGCCAGTCAGCCTAATGTCGCTGGTGGGGAAATTTTTAGAAACAGAAATCCGGGACAAAATTAATTGGTACTTGGAAAAGTATGGGCTAATAAATAAAAGTCAGCATGGATTTGTTAAAGGAAAATCATGTTTGACTAACCTGATTGAGTTCTTTGATGAAGGAACGGAGAGGGTTGATGAGGATAGTACGGTTGATGATGTGTATATGGACTTTCAAAAGGCATTTGATAAAGTACCACATAATAGACTTGTTAGCAAAATTAAAGCCCATGGGATTAAAGGGACAGTGGCAGCAAGATGCAAAATTGGATAGGGGGTAGACAGCAAAGAGAAGTGGTGAACGGTTGTTTTTTAGACTGGAGGGAAGAATACAGTGGTGTTCCCCAGGAGTCATTATTAGGACCACTGCTCTTTTTGATATATATTAATAACCTGGACTTGGGTATAGAGGGTATAATTTCAAAGTTTGCAGGTGACACGAAACTTGGAAATGTAGTAAACAATGTGGATGATAGTAACAGACTTCAGGAGGACATAGACAGACTGGTGAAATGGGCAGACACATGGCAGATGAAATTTAACACAGAGAAGTGTGAAGTGATACATTTTGGTAGGAAGAATGAGGAGAGGCAATATAAACTAAATGGTACAATTTTAAAGGGGGTGCAGGAATAGATACATATACACAAATCTTTGAAGGTGGCAAGACAAGTTGAAAAGGCTGTTAAAAAAGCATATGGAATCCTGGGCTTTATTAATCGAGGCACAGAGTACAAAAGCAAGGAAGATATGCTAAACCTTTATAAAACACAGCTTCGGCCTCAGTTGGAGTATTGTGTTCAATTCTGGACACCACACTTTAGAAAGGATGTCAAGGCCTTAGAGAGGGTGCAGAAGAGATTTACTGGAATATACCAGAGCTGAGGAACTTCAGTTATGTGGAGAGACTGGAGAAGCTGGGGTTGTTCTCCTTAGAACAAAGAAGGTTAAGGGGAGATTTGATAGAGGTTTTCAAAATCATGAACGTTTTGATAGAGTAAATATGGAGAAACTGCCTTTCCATTGGCAGAAGGGGTGGTAACCAGAGGACACAGATAAAAGGTGAACATCAAAAGAGCCAGAGGCTACGTGAGGAAACATTTTTTTTACGCAGCGAGTTGTATTGATCTGGATTGCACTGCCTGATAGGGTAATGGCATAGATTCTATAGTAACTTTCAAAAAGGAATTAGGTAAAAACTTGAAGGAAAAAATTTACAGGGCTATGGGGAAAGAGCAGGGGAATGGGACTAATCGGATAGCTCTTTCAAAGAGCCGGTACAGGCATGATGGGCCAAATGGCCTCCACCTATGCTGTAACTACGATGATACTATGAACAGAGACTACAACCTTCCATTAAAGTATGAGGAAAATGAAATCTAAAAATACTTACTTTGGGTTGTACATTGTCTGCAAAACTAGTTCAAAATTCAGGATAAATATGTAAATGTTATTTTTCGATATCCCTTCACTGTGAAATGGCACTTACCCTCCACATCATTCTCTTCAAAGCAGGAAAATGACCCATTTCTCTTCATGCTCATCATGTACCAGTGCAGTTCTATGACTTGCCCAGTCAGAGGCACACTTTAATGCTTGAGATGAGAAGATTATATATTTTTCCCTGTTGGATAGGCAATCTCATTACACTTCTAATTAATGGGTTGGAGTAACAGCCTTTGCCAAAATTTGAAGCACTGATGGTGGAGGCGGTATTAATTAAGTATTTCAAACGTTGCGAGAACTGACCTGAATTTATAATTTCAAGTGGCCAGTTGGATTATTTTAGATTAATTCAGATCATTTTGTTCTGGGAGGTTGAATGAATCCTTGGGCATTTTGTGTTTGTATCCGTATCTGTGTATTAGTGACAGATGATCTTATTGACAGGGTATCTCATTGGCAGCGTTGGTGGCCGTATCAAATTGGATCTGGAGCCATTGTTTCACGAATGTTGTATGGCTAGGTATAAGCCTGGTTTCCCAAATTGTGGGGGAGGATGGATCCATGTTCCCTGGGGAGAATGGAAAAACTTGCACAGGTGGACAAAATTGGAATCAGGGTCCTGAATTTACTTGCTCTTTTTGACAAGTTTTTTTTTTATTCGTTCATGGGATGTGGGCGTCACGGGTGAGGCCGGCATTTATTGCCCATTCCTAATTGCCCTTGAGAAGGTGGTGGTGAGCCGCCTTCTTGAACCGCTGCAGTCCGTGTGGTGACGGTTTTCCCACTGTGCTGTTAGGAAGGGAGTTCCAGGATTTTGACCCAGCGATGATGAAGGAACAGCGATATATTTCCAAGTCGGGATGGTGTGTGACTTGGAGGGGAATGTGCAGGTGGTGTTGTTCCCATGTGCCTGATGCTCTTGTCCTTCTAGGTGGTAGAGGTCGCGGGTTTGGGAGGTGCTGTCGAAGAAGCCTTGGTGAGTTGCTGCAGTGCATCCTGTGGATGGTACACACTGCAGCCACTGTGCGCCGGTGGTGAAGGGAGTGAATGTTTAGGGTGGTGGATGGGGTGCCAATCAAGCGGACTGCTTTATCTTGGATGGTGTCGAACTTCTTGAGTGTTGTTGGAGCTGCACTCATCCAGGCAAGTGGAGAGTATTCCATCACACTCCTGACTTGTGCCTTGTAGATGGTGGAAATGTTTTAGGGAGTCAGGAGGTGAGTCACTCGCCGCAGAATACCCAGCCTCTGACCTGCTCTCGTAGCCACAGTATTTATATGGCTGGTCCAGTTAAGTTTCTGGTCAATGGTGACCCCCAGGATGTTGATGGTGGGGGATTTGGCGATGGTAATGCCGTTGAATATAAAGGGGAGGTGGTTAGACTCTCTCTTGTTGGAGATGGTCATTGCCTGGCACTTATCTGGCACGAATGTTACTTGCCACTTATCAGCCCAAGCCTGGATGTTGTCCAGGTCTTGCTGCATGCGGGCTCGGACTGCTTCATTATTTGAGGGGTTGCGAATGGAACTGAACACTGTGCAATCATCAGTGAACATCCCCATTTCTGACCTTATGATGGCGGGAAGGTCATTGATGAAGCAGCTGAAGATGGTTGGGCCTAGGACACTGCCCTGAGGAACTCCTGCAGCAATGCCCAGGGGCTATGATGATTGGCCTCCAACAACCACTACCATCTTCCTTTGTGCTAGGTATGATTCCAGCCACTGGAGAGTTTTCCCCCTGATTCCCATTGACTTCAATGCTGTCATAAAATCAATGTACTGGCAATTTGGTAGGTGGATTCTAGGGTGGGACTCATTTCTGCCAGGTTTCCACCCTGTAATGGCTGCCGTGTAGTTCTCAATGCAATTTGGGACCTTCCTTGTGCGTGCTTGCTGGTGCTGCTCGGTGCTCATTATCGTGTATCAAAATTAGTAGCAACTGTGGTGATGTCCCCAGTTCCTGTTACTTACAGTCCCATCGCACCAAGGATAACTTAGAATGAAATAAAAGAGGTTTACCTGCTGCCAGTATCAGTTGGTACTGGCATAAGTCTTTTACCTTGGAGCCTGCCATCTGAAGAAACTTTTGAGAGAGATTGTAGGAGTTAGTTACCAAAGAGCTTTTAAAGTGTGTTTTTCATTTGCCTAGCTCTTGGATTGAGCTGGACATGTCTCTGACAGCCTAAGGACCTCTGAGACCTCCTGGAAATGATTGCCTCAGTGGACTTCGAAAAAGAAGTGAGGGCATTTTTGGGGGAGGAGTGAAGATGAGGTTGAAATTAAGTTTTTAGGAGGGTTTGGAAGGCAGAGAGAGTGGTAATATGGTATGGTGATTTTGGAAGAGAATTCTAAAGAGCAGGGCACAGCGGATGAACTATCAATCTCTGATGTAGTCTGGAGAGCAAGCACTGTGGGTTGGGGCCGATGACTGGAGAAGATATCTCAGATATGGTGGAGTGAGACCATGGAGGGATTTTAAGACTAGTTTGAGGACCTTGAAGTTGTTTTGCTTGGGCACAGCGAGCTACTGGAGCTTGGGAAGAATACATGTGGTTGGTTTATGAGGGGAACTTATTTTGAACTTTCAAGAAGCATCTTTTTTTCATTTCTGATTTCCCCCCATTTTCTGTAAATTGAAACTGTTTAACATCAGCCTGGTATTTGAAGATATCTAAATAAATGGGCTCTTAAAGTCTAAAGGTGCAATTACAGTATAATGATTCGGAAGCAACCGTTAAGTATCATTCAACACTATATCACCCTAACTAAGCCAACTACCATATTTGTAAGAAAATAAATTAGCCTAAAATCATTGAGCTCCTCATCTTATTTTAATAGATTTTCCATTTTGATTACAGCAGCTAACAGCTTGTTCAATTTCATCACATTCAACACCTGCCAGGTCATTACAGACTGAGGGTTACGTCGAAGGAAATCTAAGTCACATATTTATGATTTAGATTAAAATACAAAATTATTAAAATGTACTTTTTGATTTTAGTTTCTATTTCTCTCCCTCACCTGAAGGTACTGACTCATTCTGGGGTACTCTTCTATGGACTATAGACATCCTTTGGTACTTTGTCAAAGTGGCCATTTTTAGCATGGGAGCTAGTTAATATGGTTTGGTGAGCTATTCAACCTTGTAGAACTTCACAGTTGAGCCTCATACTTTCCTCATTCGATGTCCAATTTTCATCAGAGGTCACTGTGGAAACCTTTGACTGATTTTTGTTTTGTCCCAGGAGCCCTTAGACCAATTGTAGCATCCTCCTGCTGCCCTGACTAAGATGAGCCATCTCATCATAAATTTGAGGATCAACCCAGGGACCTTCCTGTGTGTCTCAGTATCATAGTGAACAGTGCATCTACCTACTGAGCTACAAGTTGATCATGCAACTATATGCTTAACAAGTCCAAATATAAATAAATACCACCCATGTAATATTATTAAAGTGATTTGTAATGATAGATTTTCATCTGACAATCATACTATTCCTTTCAAATGGCATTTTTGATTTATCGGAACCAATGTTGCAAACTGCCTGTGGTCCATGAGTGTACACCAATGCACATTGTTTGTAACGTGGTCGAACATGGGAGCTTCCTGATCTGTATACCTCAGGAGGTCCGTACTGGGCAGTGTATTCATGAATGGAGCATTGATTTATCATTATGCAGGGAATTTCACAAGAACGAGTAGATAATGAATATTTAATTTTGCATACTTTTGTGGCATGTTTATTTAAAACTGATTCGTCATTGTTTAATTATACAATATTTTGGCTTCAATTCAGTTACTCTCAGTACTGTTTATCACATGATTTTTCTTATCTTCATCTAAATCTTGTGGTTTACTGGAATGTTATTCAGGTACAACATGCTGTGTAGATTTGGCACAATGCACTTTGTGGTTTAGGTATCTGAAACACTTGGTAAGATGCCAAATATCTTGTGCTTGATGCTCATCATTATAACTGCGTTCTGCTGAAGTCTGGGGAATTAAATATAATCTTCGGCTAGGTGTTTGAAGATGTGGCTGTCCCCTTACAATAGGAAACAGGAAAACTATACACATATTATTGAAGTGCATTATGGGAACTCTGAGAGAGTCGGATTAGGAATTCCAGGAAAGTCAGACAGATATGAAAGTATTAGAACAGTGGATCTTCTTTCTGTCAAACAATATGATTAAATGTTAAAATCTCTGGAACATAAATCTTGAAATTGAGTCTTTTATTTTTTTTCTCACTCCATATTCTTTTTAAAAATTTGTTCATGGGATGTGGGCATCGCTGGCGAGGCCGGCATTTATTGCCCATCCCTAATTGCCCTTGAGAAGGTGGTGGTGAGCCGCCTTCTTGAACTGCTGCAGTCCGTGTGGTGAAGGTTCTCCCACAGTGCTGTTAGGAAGGGAGTTCCTGGATTTTGACCCAGCGACGATGAAGGAACGGCGATATATTTCCAAGTCGGAATAGTGTGTGACTTGGAGGGGAACGTGCAAGTGGTGTTGTTCCCATGTACCTGCTGCTCTTGACCATCTAGGTGGTAGAGGTCGTGGGTTTGGGAGGTGCTGTCGAAGAAGCCTTGGCTGCAGTGCATCCTGTGGATGGTACACACTGCAGCCACAGTGCGTCGGTGGTGAAGGGAGTGAATGTTTAGGGTGGTGGATGGAGTGCCAATCAAGCGGGCTGCTTTGTCCTGGATGGTGTCGAGCTTCTTGAGTGTTGTTGGAGCTGCACTCATCCAAGCAAGTGGAGAGTATTCCATCACACTCCTGAGTTGTGCCTTGTAGATGGTGGAAAGGCTTTGGGGAGTCAGGAGGTGAGTCACTTGCCACAGAATACCCAGCCTCTGACCTGCTCTTGTAGCCACAGTATTTATATGGCTGGTCCAGTTAAGTTTCTGGTTAATGCTGACCCCCAGGATGTTGATGGTGGGGGATTCGGCAATGGTAATGCCGTTGAATGTAAAGGGGAGGTGGTTCGACACTCTCTTGTTGGAGATGGTCATTGCCTGGCACTTGTCTGGCGCGAATGTTACTTGCCACTTATCAGCCCAAGCCTGGATGTTGTCCAGGTCTTGCTGCATGCGGGCGCGGACTGCTTCATTATTTGAGGGGTTGCGAATGGAACTGAACACTGCAATCATCAGCGAACATCCCCATTTCTGACCTTATGATGGCGGGATGATCATTGATGAAGCAGCTGAAGATGGTTGGGCCTAGGACACTGCCCTGAGGAACTCCTGCAGCAATGCCCTGGGGCTGAGATGATTGGCCTCCAACAACCACTACCATCTTCCTTTGTACTAGATATGACTCCAGCCACTGGAGAGTTTTCCCCCTGATTCCCATTGACTTCAATTTTACTAGCGCTCCTTGGTGCCACACTCGGTCAAATGCTGCCTTGATGTCAAGAGCAGTCACTCTCACCTCACCTCTGGAATTCAGCTCTTTTGGTTGGTTTGGTATTTTTGGAAGGTTTTCAGAGACCACAGTAAAGAGGTTTTGTGGCTGTACATGCTGTAGGATGGCTTGTTTTCCAGATCTCTTACAACGGTGATCCGGTCATAGCTTGTGAATACTCAGAATCCATTTCAGCATCCTGGAGGTTTAGTCTCTATCACAAGTGTAGAGGCCATTGTGGCTTATTCATCCAGAATTTAAAAAAAAACTTATATTCCTCCATCACTACATCTTGTATACTTCTAAAAGGCTCTTTGTAGTTGATTCCTATCAAGGCTAATGAATCTTGTTTTTCCAGTCCTTCCTCACAACTTAATCCTTTAAGGGATCAGTCTTGTGGTTCTTCTCTGCATGGGAGGTTTGTTTCCATAGTTTGAATCTTTCCCTTTTATCTTGATGACCAAAACTGAACACAATTCTCAAGGTGTGGTCTGACCAGGGCACTGTACAGTTTTAGCATGCCAGCCTCCAACTTGCACTCAAATGACCTAGCAATATGTTTCAGCATTCTATTTGCTTTGTTTATTTCTGCCTCATGGCGATTTGAGAGGTTGGGGTAGAAATTGCTGTACATGCGTTTCGTGCGCAGAATGGAAGCACGTGCCCAATCACATGACTGCAAAGAAGGTTCCAAATTCGTACCCCTCATTAATTTAAATAAAATAGGCAGGCTCACACACTTCACTCCACCTCCTTCAGCTCCTACTGCAGCACTCTGCATTTGCTACTCTCCTACCATTTCCCTCACCTCCTCAAACCTCTTCCATCTTTCACACACCAGCAACACTATTCTATCCTCACATACACGTCCTCAAAACTTCTCGCTACTCTAACACTGAGACACTTCCTTCTTTCTTGCAAGTTACACTCACAAACAATAACAGGGAAGAGACAGCCACTGGAGGAGGGCCACGATTCATTCATGTGCTGTCCCGACTGGACGAGCTGGTGATCGACATATGGGCAGGGGGCTGGTCAGGAGCATGACCTCTGGCAAGGCTGGAGAAGTCCTCCAGTGTTTTAAACCATCTTTCCCTCCTTCCCTTCTCACTTAAATGTCATCCTTGCACAAGATGCATGACAAATTGCTGCTGCTTTCAGAAGCCACTTACCCATGCCAATAAATGCTAACTCTTGTTCCTTTTTTCCATTTCAGCTCCAGTCAGCCCTCAGGAAGCAGAAGAAGGCAGCACAGCACAACAGGAGCATCACTCAACCTCACACCTGTACACACCAGGCTCAGAGACGTCAATTTAATAATACGGCCCTGATTCAGGTGCAGGATAATGATTATCATTTTTAGATGATGCCTGCGCTTATTGCAAGCGGCCGCCATGGGCCCCGATTGAGCGCCAGGACCAGTGAGGCTCACTTAACGTCACGCTACTGTATTCGACTACGGTGTGCCCTTTTTGGACCCCAAAAACGTGCGAGGCGCATTGCAATTTCTCTCCCGGTAAGTGCCAAATCTACTAATGCCCCAAATCCCTTTCCACTTTAACTTTAGCTATTTCTGCCCTATTCATAGTATACTTGTGACAGCTATTTTTTCCTTCCCATGTCTAATACCGTGAACTTCTCTGTATTGAATTCATATTCAATATAATTTTGGTCTCCTTACCTAAGAAAGGATATACTTGCCATAGAGGGAGTGCAACGAAGGTTCACCAGACTGATTCCTGGGATGGCGGGATTGTAGTATGAGGAGAGATTGAGTAGACTAGGCCTGTATTCTCTAAAGTTTAGAAGAATGAGAGTTGATCTCATTGAAACATACAAAATTCTTACAGGGCTCGACAGGGTAGATGCAGGGAGGATGTTTCCCTTGGCTGGGGAGTCTAGAACCAGGGGTCACAGTCTCAGAATAAGGGGTCGGCCATTTAGGACTGAGATGAGAAATTTCTTCACTCAGAAGGTGGTGAATCTTTGGAATTCTCTCCCCCAGAGGGCTGTGAAGGCTCAGTCATTGAGTACATTCAAAACAGAGATCGATAGATTTCTAGATATTAAAGGCATCAAGGGATATGGGGATAGTGCAGGAAAATGGCGTTGAGGTAGAAGATCCGCCATGATCTTGTTGAATGGCGGAGCAGGCTTGAGGGATTGGATGGCTTACTCCTGCTCCTGTTTCTTATGATTCTTATGTTCTTATTTACCACTGATTTTACTCATTTTCAGATTTTACCTTATTCGCTGGTTCCTTCCTCTGACTTGACTGCTGCCCCTACCGCCATTAAATATAATTTTTGAATTCCGTCACTTTATATTCAGAGTAGGCCTCAGCATTTTACATTCTATTATCAGACACTTTCTCTACACAAGAAAGCTCCTAACTGATAGATGCGAATTCCAGCTCATGCATGGATTCTTCAATAACTAAATGAATTCAGATGAGCACATTTGACACGAGTATGTTAAAATCTTTGTTCTTATGATTATTCCCAACTACTGCAGAGGAATATTGTTTCTTTGTGCATTTAAAATTGTTGTTGTTTTCTTTGCCTGCAAGTCTTTATTGATCAGTTATGAAGTTTTTGTATATCGATTTTGAGAAAAAGGCTGTTCCCAAGCATTCATGAGTTAACTTCAAACATGGCGTTCTGTGGAACTATGTATGGTTAAACCATAAAATGAAAATAATAAACAAAAAAAGTCATGAAATGGTCAAATTACGAATTATTAATAAGTACTTTATTTACCCAGCATTAGCATCTTTTGGATTTAGGATCTTCCTGGTTTCCATGGGAGTGGACCATTTACCCATTAAGCTTTGGCAGATTTTGCCTGGGGTTTCTTCCATTCAACTCAATATTATCACCTTCTTCAGCAGAAGCTGGCCTAGAAGCATAAGTGCTTTACCTAATACTTTTTTAAATACTGAAGATACACATCTGAGACCAGAAGAGGGCAAGAAATTATGTCATTCTAGACTGCAGCTGTTAAGACAGGAAATTACCAAAACAAATTGAAGTGAAATATTGTTCAGTAACTTTATTCTTTGTTTCTCTGGTGTTCTTAGGAACAGCCAAGTTGTCAAAAGCTCAATCCATCTTTTGGAAAGTTGATCACATTATCCTCCTTCAATGCTTCTCTTCTGTTATTTAGCTTGGTGGGACTGCCCTCACTTGGTTCAACTCTTATCAATCTGATCATAGCCAGAGCAACTCTAGCGGTGGCTTATCTTCCTGGCCTAGCACTGTCATTTATCTTGTGACGTTTGCAGACTCTATGCAATGCATCACTGATAGGCGTCCGATATTAAGACTCTCCCTTGGGTAGCATAAGCTTAAAATTACATAACTACTTTTCTCAGTTGGCAGGTTGGTTGTGGCATTAGATAGTTCTATCTTTCTCTGTGATGCTTTGGTCTCACCTCTGGTGTACATCTACAGGGAGTCATCATCCATAGTTAACATCTTTCTTCGCTCAGCATCTTCTCTTCCTAATGTTACATGTACTTTATTTTTTTCATTGTCTGACACATTGTATCTTTTGTATTAGAAGCTTATGCTATTGAATTAATTGTTAGAATGCGCTTTATATTCTCTACTTCTATTTCAATCTAAAACAACTCAATCTTTCTTAAACCTTCTAACTCTACATTCTTAAATCTTCTCTGAACTTTCAAAAACCTTCTTCAGTTTTGAAACCCCCTTTCTGATTTAGATGAGTGATGTCTGACCTTAAATGCCTTAAACCACTACAAATTCAGCTAAGTGGATCACTTTTGAAGAAGTCATAAACTAAACAGACATGTGTTAAAAACTATAAGTACCAAATTGTAATTAGTTTTACAAAAACCTCATTTCCAATTAGTTTATTCCTCCTTTTTCCAAAGGAAGGTACGCAACACTGGTCGTGTCCTCTCAAGGCATCTTGTATCTGCGCTATCAGACCAAAGACCATGGAATATAAATCTCCTCTTGTGCTTTTCAGTATTGACAGCCCCCTGGTTATCCTGGTACATGTGTAGAAATGGGCAACAATAGCTGCATCAAATCATATGAATCCCTTGTAAGAATTAAATTTTGAACTCAAGTATATTTAACATAAGTCTGGTGTCCACAATTCTGATATGTCCAATGTGGAATGAGCATCCGTTACAAGCTGTACATTTACATCTTATACCTCAACTGAGGTGAATGTAGTCAGGTTTGAAGGGGCTAGAGCCAACCTTAATGTCGGTCTCCTTAAGTAATTACAGCAGATGGCAGAATCAGCATTTATTTCTGAGCTCCTCTGGATTTCAGTTATGGTTCACATCCTGAGGGCATTCTGAAATAAACATTCAGGAAAACCATTCTGACAGAACACTCCTTTGAGCGTCTTTATTTCTTTGTTTTACTGCAGCATAGGACAATGTTTTTTGAGAAATGGTGTGTTCTTATCAATTAAATCATCACCTCTGTCCTTGTGTGCTAATGTTCTTCCATTTTTCAGTCTCACTGATGAACTTTGCAACATAGTCCAGCATGTAACTGTGTTAACCGGACAGCAAGCCAGGTGCCAAAGCTTTGTTCTCCTCTGTGCTACATACTTGTGCATTTTTTTGTACAATTTACCTATTCCATGTGCTCTATTGCCTCAAATTATGCAGCCTTAAGACATGTTGATAAAGAATGCTGCTGTACAATATACATGAATTGTAACCAAACTCAGCAAAGATAATACATACAAAATGTATGCAGAACGGTCATTCTAATCATGAAAATATACACACAGTGGTTCAATTATCCAAACTGTTAAACCCCAGCTGTTTTCATTTTGATTTTTTCATCCATATTAGAACTATTTTAATGTATGACTATCTTTTGCAGGATGAAAGAAGTGAAGCTTTGGACCTACCATGTTGTCTTAGCAACAATGTCATATCAGTGTGATTATAAGATTAATCTCATTACCTTCCCCCTGTGATAATCAAAAAAGTCTTCTAATATCTCATCACTTGTGATTACTCCAAATGGAGTCATAATGGTAACCTTATTTTTTTGACTAAAATTTATAATTCACAAGACAGCATAATTAAATTGCATTCTTTCCAGTTGTGATAATATGCTGTTATTGTTTTGAATAACACCCTTTTGGGAGCTGCACATTTCTGTGTGAATATGCACTCAACCTGGTAGCAATTTGCACACGCAGTATTTCGAGAAACCACAAATCGGTTCTGCATATTCAGTTTTAAAGATCACCTCCCCAAGTTTTCTTCGCTTTTCTCCCGAAGACATCAAGTTATACTGGGATTTGGATCCATCGATGCTGGCAGCTATTCTTCACATGTAAGGCAAGACACTGAGCATTGGCAGATTATTTGACACAACTGAGCTCAATTGTCTGATCACCCAATGTGTATATGAACGCATTATGGGAGGCGTCCTTGTCCTTCAAGGATTAAGAAGATACAACTATCAGGAAAGACTGAACAGACTGGGGCTCTTTTCTCCAGAAAAGAGAAGACTGAGAGGTTGCCTGATAGAGGTGTCTAAGATTATGAAAGGGTTCAATAGGGTAAATGTAGACAGGATGTTTCCACTCATGGGGGAGATCAGAACTAGGGGCCATAAATATAAGATAGTCACTAATAAACCCAATAGGGAATTCAGGAGAAACTTCTTTACTCAAAGAGTGGTGAGAATGTGGAACTCGCTACCATAAGGAGTAGTTGATGCAAATAGCATAGATGCATTTAAGGGGATGCTAGATAAGTACATGAGGGAGAAAGTAATAGAAGGATATGTTGATAGGGTGAGAGGAGGCATAAACACCGCCATAGACCTGTTGGGTCGAATGGCCTGTTTCGGTGCTATAAAATTCTATGTAATTCAACTAATACCCTCATATCGTCTGAAATTAGACAGCCATTTTCACAATCCTATGTCAATGTTGTGTGCTGTTGCTGCTGCCATTTCTGTCCTATTCCTTATATCACCCCAGCCACCTTTTCCTTGGTCTTGCTCTTTCATTTCTTCAAGCATGATCAGAAGTGGGAGGAGAGAGCTGTCAGAATCAGGATTGGGATGAGAGAGCTGTCAGAATCAGGATTGGGATGAGAGAACTGTAAGAATCAGCTCCTTTCTTAGGTGCTTTCTTTCTCCTCTGGCTACATGCATTGGAGTTTCCTTCTTTTTAAATCTTGATTCAGCATCATTCTCATGGTTCTTAGCTTTTCAAGAACCCATTCATTATTTCTCTTTGCAGCCCATGAGATCCTGAGGATCTGTATCCTGACACCTCCAAGGCTGGTAATATGTCTGTGTCCATGCTTTGCATCTGTAGGGCTTCTGAGGTATACAGGTTTATGATGAAGACTACATGACTGGATGTATTTTACACCTCTGTTGCCCTCAAATGGCTACGAACAGGTTTCCAAGCAGGTTAACAGTAAGTGAGCCCTAAAGTTGCAAGTAGATATTTCCCTTAATTCTTAACTGGAGAAAGGAAGCAAAACTCGAATACACAATACTGTTATTTTGATAACTCCAGAATAGTCAGTGGTATATGCAGGTATATGGTGTACAGTCACTTTAAATCATTTGGAGGCAAACAGGGGCCCACTTTTTAGCTACTGTAAACCATGACATACACTTGCCTCAGTCATTGTCTTGACTGAGCAGAGTAACTTTTACTGTGAAATTTGAGAGCTGGTTCAGTCAACTTTTATAGTTAGTCCGGGGTTAGTACAGAAGTGTTGTGTTGTTTCTATTCTAACTGCAGCACTTCTGTTTTAACTCAGATACCAACTGGAAATGCCGACTGTACCAGTGCTACTGCCTTTTCTGTCCCTGATTCTGGCAGCTCTGTCTCTGCTTCTACTCCAGATTCTGACAGCTCTCTCCTCCCATTCCAGATTCTGACAGCTCTCTCCTCCCATTCTTGATTCTGTCAGCTCTCTCCTCCCACTCTTGATTCTGTCAGCTCTCTTCTCCCACTCTTGATTCTGACAGCTCTCTCTTCCCACTCTTGATTCTGACAGCTCTCTCCTCCCACTCTTGATTCTGACAGCTCTCTCCTCCCACTCTTGATTCTGACAGCTCTCTCCTCCCACTCTTGATTCTGTCAGCTCTCTCCTCCCACTCTTGATTCTGACAGCTCTCTCTTCCCACTCTTGATTCTGACAGCTCTCTCCTCCCACTCTTGATTCTGACAGCTCTCTCCTCCCATTCCTGATTCTGTCAGCACTCTCCTCCCACTCTTGATTCTGTCAGCTCTCTCCTCCCACTCTTGATTCTGACAGCTCTCTCCTCCCATTCCTGATTCTGTCAGCTCTCTCCTCCCACTCTTGATTCTGACAGCTCTCTCCTCCCATTCCTGATTCTGTCAGCTCTCTCCTCTCTCTCTTGATTCTGACAGCTCTCTCACACCTACAGCCATTCAGTTTTTCACTCTTTCCCTTTATTCTACCTGTAATTTCCTCCCTTTCCAACTCAAGTCATCATCTTCAGGCGTATACCTTTTATGGGAACAGCCCACCTTCCAGTACCTCACCTATCTTTCCACTGTTTGTGTGAGCCTAGATAGTGAGGCTCAGTAGGCTATTCTGGCATGAAGGACATCACAGTCAAGAATAATTCTATCATTATCCAATGCGCATGCAATTTCTAGCAGTGATTGATGCACAGCCAATTGTACTCTCTCTGAATGTCAGCCATGGCTCAGTGGCAGCACTCTTGACTCTGAGTCAGAAGGTCACTCGTTCAAACCCCACTCCAGGGACTTGTGCACATACATTGTAGTACTGAGGGAGTGCTGCACTGTCTGAGGTGCTGTTTTTCAAATGAGACTTTAAACTGAGGCCCCATCTATCCTCTCAAGCAGCACTATACAAAGAGCAGGGGAGTTCTCCTGGCGTCCTGGGCAAAATTTATCCTTCAACCAACACCACAAAGATGGAGTATCAGGTCATTTATCTCACTGCTTTTGTGGGACCTTGCATGGCACAAATTGGCTTCATTATATTGGAACAGGGCATGAAAAGCGCGATATAAAAATAAAATATGTTTCTTTCTTTACCTCCATCCTGACTGAGATCATCTAACTTAGCACTCACTGGGGATTGAACCTACATCTTTCTTGAGCTATATGGCTCAGTTCCACTTGTGTAGCAAATCCTAGCTTTTAAAAGTATTTAAATTCTTTTTTAAAAATTCTTTTCAATCCCAATTGCCATGATAAGGTGAAATTAGTTTTATTTGAAAGTCAAACAAAATAGGAATTGAAACATGAGGACAAAGAGAAAATTGTCCAGAACTTCTGAATATAATAAAATAAAAAGAACAACCTTTTTTGAAATACGGTATTGATATCTCATCTTAATATGAGATTTGCTTGCCTATGACACTGCTATTCATGTTGTAATGAGTTTATTCAAGCTCCCTTTTGAATTGTGAAACTGTACAAATAATGTAACTAGCTCAATACTGTCCAGTAACACACTAATAGAATGAATTGGAAGGAGATCATGTATACTTTTAGAATGTGAAATGGGGTTATTTATTTTTCACTGGAGTAGTTGAAAGGAACATCGTCACAAAACCAAATAATTTCCAATTCTTTATTATGTCATCAGCTACTTGTAAGTTTATGTATGTGTGTTTAATATTTTCTTTGATACACAGTAGAATACTAACATTCTATCTGATGTATCAAAGCCTTAAGGTGAAACTCAACAGCCAAATGTGTATGTGAATGTGAGGTGCTTCAAATGCAGAAGGTACTCAGATTCATTGGCTGTAAAGTGCTTTGGGACGTCCTGAGATTGTGAAAGGCACTATATAAATGCAAGTCTTTCTTTCTATAAGATGTGTTTCTAAGGATTCACCTACTTATAAAGGAGAACAATTTTGATAGAGGGTAAAGATAGATTACAATCCTTATTGTATCTCATGGCAGTAATGAACCTGGCTATTACGATGACTTTCTTTTGAACTGAATTGAACAGAATAGTTTGCATAAGCAAAGTGAACACATATGAAGGTAACTAGAGCTGAATCATATCTAAAATACAGGGAGAAGTAAAATCATTCCTCCTGATAGTGGCTGGCACTTTTTATAGTACACACACACTTTCCAAAGCTCAAAGGTTTCTTCAGCCTGTAATCTCCTATCATCTGAAAGAGATATCTTCAGTTTTAAAAGCTCATGATATTATTTTAAAGTCAGTCTTTCACAAGCAATCAAATTCATACCTTTCTGACTGACATGATTTAGTTTCCTGTTTGATGCTGCTGTGACCTCATCCTTTTTGTTATCTGCCTTAGATCTTCCTAGTGCTGACTAGTCTGCTAAATCTGCACTTAAAACGATTTACTTCTGCACCAAGAAGTGTTGAACAAAGAAATGCCTCCATGCAGCTGCATATTTAAATATATTTTTTCCCAGGTGCATCTTAAATGGACCCTTTCAATTTTACTAAAGAGGCTGGATTTTAATAGAAAATGAATTTCTCTCCTCTGCAATGGTGCTGCTGGGAACTGAGCTGCTTTTATATTAAGAAATAACAATTGTAATTTTTGTGAATACACATGCAAGAACTGTCCAATATATTCAAATCTTTAATTTTGTAATGTTTGCATTTTCCTGCAAAGCAACTGGATTTTGAAAAAAAAACCCCAGGTAATCCGTATTACTGTGAATTTAATCATTTCTTGACTGATTCTATAGATTGTAATGTTAATGTGTCTGATATGCTAACTCTAAAAGAGTTTTTAAGCAATAAATAATGCAGTTGACAATAAGTGGACTGGTTGTATCTTGCTGGTCTCTTTGGTTAGTTTGCTCTATTTAGGAGTGAAAGTTTCTAGTGAAACTAATCGGTGAGCCATAAAATACAACAGTGAATTAAATTTGCCTTTGTGGATAGGCATGTACTTTTGTGATGAAGTCAAATTATGTAATTTCATAGTTCGGAATGTGCTCAGGGTGGAAAAATAGAACTCAGGTAATTGGGTCAGTGATTTTCTTTTCAACTCTAACATATCAATGTTGATTAAATGAAAATATCAGAAGCAAATATAGCAACATGGATTTAAATAAATATTGCATGTCATGATTAAGGACTAGATGGAGAGATTCTCCTATTAGACACTAGACTTCTACCCAATGCCTGGTTGAAGAGTGATATTGAGAGAGGCTTGGTAATAAATTGTCCTTCTACCCCCTCAACTGTAAGAGATGCATGGTCTGTAAGTCTTGTACAATGAGAAAAAGTATTGGGGTTTCATAACATCAAATAAAATGGGTACATTTGTAAATGCCTCCTTCAGGATCTTCAAGACATACCTCATGAGAATTTACTTTCTTTAAAGGTAGGACAAGAAGAATGGGTGTCTCCTAGCGAGATGTTTCCTATGCTGAAGACAGTTACATGGTTTATCATGTATTTCCTGACTGTACAAAGTGGGCACTGGATGATAATGTGATAAAGGGTTGGAATGGTTTACAACTGGAACAAACACCATCATGTTCAATCAAAGGAGGAAGGTAACGGCAGGAATCACTGTTAGAACTATTGTAACACGAGTTACGATTTTTATGTTTTGCATCAACAGTAGAGATTATAGGATTTACAATGTACTTTAATCAGTTGCTGGGATAGTGACAGGGAGGGCTAAAGGTAGAGTCACAATTTCTACTGGGCCTGGAACCATTTGTGTGTAGATATTTATATAAATGGTGATCATACAATATATACATCATATCATTTCCTTGTGACATTCAGCAACATTCCACTTCACTGTGGTATGTGTTATGTTGTACAATAAAATTCCAGTTTTGATCACGTGATAGTTTTGGGTATATGTCATTTAGTTGAATTGAAACAACCTTCTTGCCCTTCCCCTCCCCATAGTTTTCGCTCCTCATCTCCTGAAGGTGCTGACTCATGTATGGTTCCATGAGTACTGATAGTTCTCTGGTGGCCATTCTTCATCTATGAGCCTACACAGTGACCATTGGCAGGCCATTTCACTATAAGGGCACTACAGCCCAGCCCGAATCTGTCTTTGCCTGACGTCTATATGTGCGCTTTCCAGCAGGGGTAGTTGTTGTTCTCATTAGAGAGAACTGTTTCACTGCACAGACCAAAGATCTTCCCAGTCATTCGGGTTCAGTACACACCAAAACTCTCTCAGTGAATTTCAATAGTGCACTGTCATTCTTGCTTCATGAAAAAAAAATTAAAGTCAAGTTTAAAATGACTAAAAATGCACTTCTGATGGTGCCAGTGTAAATTTAAACTAAGAGGACAGTGGTACTTCAGTTTTCCCATCCAGAATCTTAAGGAGTCAATTCCACTGCAGAGTTTTCTTCAAGATTAAGAACTTCACTATGTGGCACCAAGGAGCCCTAGTAAAATTGAAGTCAATGGGAATCAGGGGGAAAACTCTCCAGTGGCTGGAGTCATACCTAGCACAAAGGAAGATGGTAGTGGTTGTTGGAGGCCAATCATCTCAGCCCCAGGACATTGCTGCAGCAGTTCCTCAGGGCAGTGTCCTAGGCCCAACCATCTTCAGCTGCTTCATCAATGAGCTTCCCTCCATCATAAGGTCAGAAATGGGGATGTTCGCTGATGATTGCACAATGTTCAGTTCCATTCGCAACCCCTCAGATAACGAAGCAGTCCGTGCCCGCATGCAGCAGGACCTGGACATCATCCAGGCTTGGGCTGATAAGTGGCATGTAACATTCGCACCAGACAAGTGCCAGGCAATGACCATCTCCAACAAGAGAGAGTCTAACTTCCTCCCCTTGACATTCAACGGCATTACCATCGCCGAATCCCCCACCATCAATATCCTGGGGGTCACCATTGACCAGAAATTAACTGGACCAGCCACATAAATACTGTGGCTGCAAGAGCAGGTCAGAGGCTGGGTATTCTGCAGCGGGTGACTCACCTCCTGACTCCCCAAAGCCTTTCCACCATCTACAAGGCACAACTCAGGAGTGTGATGGAATACTCTCCACTTGCCTGGATGAGTGCAGCTCCAACAACACTCAAGAAGCTCGACACCATCCAGAACAAAGCAGCCCGCTTGATTGGTACCCCATCCACCACCCTAAGCATTCATTCCCTTCATCACCGGTGCACTGTGGCTGCAGTGTGTACCATCCATAGGATGCACTGCAGCAACTCGCCAAGGCTTCTTCGACAGCACCTCCCAAACCCGCGACCTCTACCACCTAGAAGGACAAGAGCAGCAGGCACATGGGAACAACACCACCTGCACGTTCCCCTCCAAGTCACACACCATCCCGACTTGGAAATATATCGCCGTTCCTTCATCATCGCTGGGTCAAAATCCTGGAACTCCCTTCCTAACAGCACTGTGGGAGAACCTTCACCATACGGACTGCAGCGGTTCAAGAAGGTGGCTCACCACCACCTTCTCAAGGGCAATTAGGGATGGGCAATAAATGCTGGCATCGCCAGCGATACCCACATCCTATGAACGAATATGTTAAAAAAATTTAACACACCTAAGAGTGTGTTGCAAGCCATAAAAGTCACTAAAGTTCAGGTGGCAAACTGATGTTCACTCTCCTGGTTTGTTATTTTATCTGAACTCACTTCTAATTAGCACACTTCTATGTGTTATTTTATATATAAATGTTAGGCTGCTTATATTTTCTTCCTTTCCTAGCTTCTGGCATTATAACAACAACAACTTGCATTACATAGCATCTTTAACATAGAAAAATGACCCACAGACATAATTTTAAAAAAAATGAACAACAAGTCAAAGCAGATATTAGGAGGGGTGACTAAACGCTTGGTCAAAGAGATGTGTTTTAAGGATGGTCTTAAAGGAGGATGGAGAGGCGGAAAGTTTTAGAGAGGGAATTCCAGAGAATGGGACATGGGCGACGGAGCATGGTCACTAATGGTGGGCGAAGAGAGGGGGTGGAATGCAGAAAAGGCCAGAGTTAGAGGAACAAAAACTTCAGGGGGACTAGAGGCCAATATAGGGTGGTAAGGATATTGGAGGAGAGGGGTTTGAGGAAGGTGATGTGCTCGACCATGTCAAAGACTACAGAGAGGTCGAGGAAGACATGGAGGGATAAAGCATCACAGTCATAGAGGATGTCATTTGTGGCTTTGGGTTGGGTCATTTCAGTGCTGTGGCTGAGGGGATATCTGGTTGGAGACATTCAAACATGGAGTTGCAGGAAAGATTGGCACTGATTTTGGGGGTGACAACCATTTAACGACTTTGGAGAGGAAAGGAAGGTTAGAGATGGAGTGGTAGTTTGCAAGGACAGAGGGATCAGGATGGATTTTTGAAGTGACTAAGCTAATAAAAGGATCACTGTTAAAGGTTAAGGAGGAATCATAACATATTTCAGTTTTCTCCATTGAGAAATTTCCTGTAGGATCTTTAACTAGACTGAGATTTTGTTTCTTGGCTCGCATTCTTTGCCTGCAGGACTAATAATGTCCATGGACCAGGAAGCAGAAAGTTTTACCAGCAGGCAGCCTCACCTAGATATGTTGGTCTGGAAATTGGTTTGTGCTGGCCTGCCGGTGCAAACTGTATGCAGGGAACGATCCCTGCACTGGAACGGGTAGACCCAAGGCCCACCTGATATTAAGCCTCGTTAACAGACAGCTCGCTGGGAAGAGGATTTCAATTTCAGGCCACTGCATCGCCTCAGGTAGGTCCTGAGAAAGGGGAGCAGCGATTGGGAGAGGGTGAGGGCAGTGATTGGGAAAGGAAAGGGTAGCGATCAGGAGGGTGCTGAGCGGGAGCTTCTAAGTCTTCTGAGCTACAGCGGAGCTGGGAGGAGCACTCCTGCACCTCCCGACTCCACATTCAGCCAAGTATATTTTACAAAACTTATCTTTTTGGTGGCGCCTTTGAGGACCGCTGGTTAGGCCGCATATAGACCATAGTTTTACTGGTTAACTGGTGCCGGCTGCACTCAGGACAAACCAATTTGGTAAAGGTGGCCTCAGACAGTTGCTAGGCCTCTAATTTACATATGTAAAGGACCTAACACTTGTTTCAGGTGTGGGCCCTGGATGCCTATACCAATATGGTGGGTGGCGCGCTTCCGGCGCAGAATGTGCGGGCGTACGCCGCCCGCCATGTTGGATGCTTTTGCTGGAAAAATTGGTGCAGATTCATCAAATTTTTAGGCCTTTGTGTATTGGTATAATTTGCATATTGTTATAATTTGTTTTCCCATAGAAAGGTCCATTTGACATGAACTAAACGTTTAAACTGAGGTCAATTTTCCCATCTATCTTCTTCTAGTGCAGACCATTGTGTGCAGTGGTTATACATCAGTATCAAGCTAGCACAGTAATATACAAATAAAATCAAGAGTTTTGCTGCCAGTTGTTAACTGTGTCCAGCTGTGGCCTGTCATTTGTGCATGACATGAAAGTGCATAGAAGTGTTTTATGTGACATATGGCAGTTTACATAAGTTAATGAACTACCGTAGAACTAACATCAAACATTTCATTTAGCCATAATTTACAGGGTCTGTGTAAATCACAGATATAATTCATACAGATTTTCTGGGGAAAAACTTCACCTAAAATTAACTGTGAATATTGAGGTTACTTCTGTGTTAAAAGGAAAAAGAATGTTTTCTTCAGCAGACAGTGGCTTTGCCTGTTAATCATTTGTACTTAATTTGCATAAAGAGAAACTTAGTTAAGCACAGTTAATTATATACATGTAACACAAGGGATTTTATTTGGCTAATTGTGATAATGATTCACTTGAAAGAAGTGCCTTATGTTGGCAATTTATTCAAATCGGGTAAGTAATTGGTGTAGTGGGTACGTTTAGATGACACAGAGGTCATTTGTGAGAATGGTCTCTTGAGTGTGTTCTGCTGGTGTTGCTAATCAGATGAGATGAATAAACTATAAACTAGATGATGGTGATGTTGGACTGGGAATGGAGGTAAGGGCAGATAGAACATGCAAAACTGGTGTACGGTCTTCAAGCAGGTATGATTTTGTACTTTACGGTAAATGCGCAGATCCATTATTTAGTGTCATTAATCCTCTACTGATTGTAAGATTGCTGCTGTTTCCCTGACCCAAAGGAAATCTTAATGCACATCTGCACATGTTGCTCTGTGCAGCACTAAGCAGTTAATGGAAATCTTCATTACAGGGACATTTGATGAGGCACAAATCTCCTGTATATTATAGAATCTTGCACCACAGAAGGAGGCCATTCAGCCCATCATGCTTGTGCCGGCTCTTTGAAAGAGCTATCCAATTCGTCCCACTCCAATTCGGCCCTGCAATTTTCTCCCCTTCAAGTATTTATCCAATTCCCTTTTGAAAGTTACCCTTTCAGGCAGTGCATTCCAGATCATAATAGCTTGTTGCGTTAAAAAAAATTCTCCTCATTTCACCTCTGCCTCTTTTGCTAATTACCTTAAATCTGTGTCCTCTGTTTACTGATCCTTCTGCAAATGGAACTAAGTTAGGAACCCCAACAAAAACCCAGCTCAGTTCTTATTTGGTGGCTTTAATTTAATGGAATGGACTGTGTTCCTGTTAGGTGGCATGACTTTGCCCTCAAAGTGCTAATGGGAAGACCGAAGTAAGTGAATGTAGCCCTATTCATCTTTTTACGTGTAGATGGGATTTTAATGCATTCTCTTAATAGCAACCATTACATTATGACAACTTGCATTTAAATAGCATCTTTCATGTAAAAAAAATCACAAAATGCTTCACAGGTGGAAATAGAGCAGGAAGCCATGCAATGGAGGGAGAGATTGAGAATGTTGACCAGAAGCCTGGTTGAAAAGATAGGTTTAGAGAAGGCTTTTAAAGGAGGAGGGCGAAGTGAAGAGATTTAGGGAGCGTGTTCAAAATAGAGGGTCCAAAGTGTCTGAAGACTCTGCCACCAATTGTGGGTTGAAGGAAGGGGGGTGATGCAGAAAATGTCAGTCAGAGGACCAAAGGGTGCGAAGTGGTGAGGGGGTCGGTGGTGGTGGGAGTTGCAGGGATAGGTGGGGCATGGCTCTTGAGGGATTGAAGAGGACGAGTTTAAATTTAATACACTGGAGAACAGGAAGCCAAAGCAGTTCTGTGATATTGGGGTTGATGGGTGAGTGAAAATCTGGAACTCTCTTCCCCAAAAAGTTGTTGAGGCTAGTTCAATTGAGAATTTCAAAACTGTGATTGATAGATTTTTGGTTGGCAGGGGTATTAAGGGTCACGGTACCAAGACGGGTAGATGGATTTAAGATGCAGATCAGCCATGACTAATTGAATGGAGGAACAGGCATGAGGGGCTGAATGGCCTACTCCTGTACCTATATGGTACTAGGTTACAGGTGATTGCATTTTAGATAAGTTGGAGTTTGAGGAGGTTGGAAAATGGAAAACCATAATGGAGAGCATTGGAATAATTGAGTCCAAAGGTGACATAAGCAGAAAGAAAAAATATTTGCCCACTTTGGTGTATTTTATTATGGTGCATTGTTTTAACCCTTTATTTAAAAAGACTGAAATGATACAAAGGAGCCTAATCGCATGAAGCAAATCTCTCTGAGTGACTCAGCCTCCAGTAACGTGCTCAAGGTTTACAGGAATAGCTGAGATTACTTGAGTGGCAGGTGTGATGCATGTGTACTGCCTTCTTGACGGAGTTGGCAAAAACAGACTTGTAGGTGTTTATAAGCCTAAAATGCACATTTTTATTAATAGAAAATCTAGCTTTGTGGCCAAAAGCGATCAAAAGGTTCAAAGAAAAGGACTGTTCGGGAGGAGGGAGGCAAGCAGGTTGAGCAGACAAATGGAAAAGAGGAGTTCAATGAGAAAGAATGAATGGTAAGTGTTAGACAAAGGGAAAGTAAGGCAAATTCCTAAATCAGAGATTTGAAGAAAATGGCAAAATAATTGACAGAAAATTGTAGGAGGCAAGCAGAAATAGAGACTAGAGATAGAGATAAGGACTTCAGTGAAGGAAACAACAAGAAATAAGGAAAGACTTAAAGTTCTACGGAAGGGAAAAAATTGACTGCCAACTTCATTGAGATGAAAAAGAAACACAAGGGAATGGAATTGAGAAGGAGAGCACAGAAAAGGCAGGAAGAGCAGAACCACTGTAGCTCAACTCTTGGGGTGATCTATTGAGATTTAATGTAATAAATAATGCTGATGGTGCAGTTCTCTTTGTACATTTGTTATTATGACTAAAAATCACAATAAAATATTTAATGTACACGAACAATGTGACGCTACCACAAAACATTCCAACACCTCATTGCTATGATATAAAGACTTGCTTTACATTACCAAGAGGTGGTCATCAAATGATTTAAAACAAGGTGAGAAAATACAATTCAACTTATCAATAAAATTCTATCCTCCCTTCCTTCCAAAAATATTAAACGACCTCCCCTGTGTTTTGTAAATTTTCACTTTTTTCTGCCTTGTGTTTCCTCTGGTCACTTACCATTCCCCAGCTGAGATGATATGCAGACAACATGTTCCATGGCCTCTCTCAGTGCTCTTCTGTGATTTTCCAGGAGGTGCATGATTGGCCAAGAGTGACTGATTTTGTAATTTGCTTCCCCCAGGGCCTTTTTTTTTTTATTCGTTCACGGGATGTGGGCGTCGCTGGCAAGGCTGGCATTTATTGCCCATCCCTAGTTGCCTTGTGTTTATGTATACTCGCTGTAAGCTCATCTCACTTACAAAACACTGTAAAATCTTGATCCTGTTTAGCTCCCACCATAAACTTTGTGCCTCCATTATCAGAAAGTATCAGATAAATTCAGGGCCCATGATGAGCTTTCTAAAAACAGCTTATTTGTTAATCTGCATACTTTTTATAGTGCACGATAGATTATTTCTATATTGTATTGCTTCATCTAAGGTTTTAATCTGATCTAAAATTCAGGTTTGTATTAATATAAGGGAGTTGACTTTTGTCTTCAGGTTTCAGCCAGTTTGAATTTGGTTAGCATTGTTTCAATACCCATCTGAACTCAAGTGTAAATAACAGTGCATTCGCTTGTCTGAGGTCATTTGAATAATTATTCAGATGGTTCTAGGGATGACACCACAAGTTGGAGAAGCAAATTGTGTGAAAGTAAAATTTAATGGTTTAGGGGCAATTAAAGGGGGAGTGTCACAAGAAGGGGACAAAATTTCAGAAAGCTTCTGGAGAGCTGGAGTGCTTTAGTTGGCTCAACCCAACTGCAGCCAGTCCAAAGGGGGATTTAGAAGTTCAGGCCAAGGTGAAGGGAAACAGACCCATAGGTGCAAGCATGAGACTGTGTAGCCCAGCACCTGAGCTCCTCTTTGATGGCTTCTGAAGTCAAAGTCTTGCTGCGTCAACATTATAGGTTAGCACTGCAAGAAAATGCAGCCAAGTTTCAGGCCAAGGCTGAATGTTATTCCTCTGTACATGGGGAATCTCTATGCTGCATACTAGTTATAGTGTCTTTACAGTAGATGTAACAGCTTGGTATCTACCCATCTGTTGACCCATAACCTGAGTAGCCAGGATGCCATAGTCATTCCCAGGTAGGTTCGCCAAGACCTACAGTAACGGTTGATAGCTTTTTGGCAGATGTGACCAAACAGGCAAAGCTGCCTCCTTATCACTCTGGAATGTTTTCTTTCATGCTGAACCAATGTAAAGCATGACGTGCTGTAATTGGAGTGCCATGCAAGAACCTTCCAGCAGAATAGTCAGTCTAGCCCTCAAATTTCAAAATATCACCACCAGGGATCTACTGCTTTCGGATGAGGAGCCGCCACCAAATCAACATCTGACGAAGTGAAGTGCGTGACCTCTTCTTGCAGATGCAGGGGTGGGGACGTTGGCCGGAGGGCACATGGCATCTTTTAGGCAGCCTGACGTGCCTGGCATCCTTCCACAGCTTCTCTACTGGACGTGTCAGCTTGGAGGATCCCTACTGGCTTATCCACTGGTACCAATAAAGGGAGCTCAAGGCAACGAAATGAAGAAATAATGACAATTGCACAAAGGCTCATGAAAGCCTAAGTGGCAGCAATAAAAAAAAATCCCAAAAAGGAATTACAATAACAGCCTTTAGAAAGGCCTAATACACTTACGGTTGAAATCTGAGGGCCTCTTATATGAATCCGATTTAACCAGAACAAAAATTGAACTAAACCTAGCAATTATCAGGTGTTGTGTGTTTTTTCTCTTCAATATTTCTCGCCTACCCTTCTCTCCTAAAGGCGTAGACTCCTTCACTGGATTTTGGTTCCATGGGCACCAATTACCTCTGGTGCCTCTCCCAAGTGGCCACTATCCGTGTCCAAGCCTCGATAATGTTACCAGTAAGAATATCACAGTCATGCTCACCTGGCATCTACACACGGACATTTTCAGTAGGATGCATATAGTCATCGAATAACTGATATTTACAAATAATGTTGATGTAGTCTAGTTATATTGCAAGGGAAACAGATGCAATAAGGAATGTTCGGTGATGCACGTAGTGAGCTCAGTCCGTAGGACAGGAGGGCATTGATAGTTCTCAGTTCATCAGTCTTCCTGAACAATATTTGGTGTGGCATATAATCTAACTCTTTAATTAACCAGCATCATTCTTTTGAATCCATTGGTTCTTAGATTATGGGATTATCTCCTCAAAGAAAGAAGAAAAAACTTAACATTTATATCGCGCCTTTCACGTCTTCAGGATGTCCCAAAGTGTTTCACGGCTAATAAATGGCTTTAAAGTGCAGTCACTGGTTTTATGTAGGCAAACAAACGCAACAGCTAATTTGTGCACAGCAAGGCCTCACAAACAGCAAATGAGATGAGTGACCAGTTAATCTGTTTTGATTGAAAGATGAATATTAGCTCAAATACTGGGAGAACTCACTGCTTGAACAGTGTTGTGGGACCTTTTGCATCCAGCTAAGCAGGCAGATGGGGTCTTGGTTTAACCTGTGAGAACGCTGCGACAACATTCCCTCAGCAGTGCACTGGACTGTCAGACTTGATTATGTACTTAATTCCTGAAGTGGAGATTTCTATGAACCCAAAAATAAGTAGCAGTTAATTCTGCAGATGACTTGCTTTCCTTGTTAAACAGCAGTGTCTCAAACTGTTTTTGGTTACAGGAGGTTGTAATTGAACAGGTGATAAACCCATTAGCTCTGCAGTACTGTGCATCTAACAAGCTATGGGCATATTCAGGCCAGCAACTGAAGCATAGGGAGGAAACTGATTATAATACCCTGCTTCTCCTGACCGAATGATTTCTGTACAAGATATGTGTATGTTGAGGAGAATTTTGAAAAGCCTATTAGTTTTAAGAAACTCCTGAAACTTCATGATTATTTTGAACAACTTGATCCTGCTTATATAGTACTTTAAAAAATAATGACAAATGACTTGCTCTGCTCACTAGCTCTAATCAACATGGTGGTGACAAAACCATTTGTCATTTGCAGGGTGTTCATCCTGCAGTCATATTTTAAAGTTGGCTAACACTAAGGGAACTCAAATAAACAATAAACTGAGCAGTTAATTTAGGGCTGCGGGGATCAATTCATTGCAGAAGAGCAGTAATCTGTCTCAGTGCTCTGACTTACTGCTGTTACTTCAAACTAAGGAAGATGAAAGGTTTGCTAAATTCGGTCAAATGAGACATCATTTAAGGCATTCTAACAGTCAGTCATTAAACCTGTACTATAAGGTATTGGTTCTCCAATTAATGCCAAGAGTTTCACACCTATATTGGGTAAATTGAAAAACACAGGAAGCAGGAGCAAGTTAGTTTGCGACTATGAAATTGAACATATCCAAACTGAATAAAGTTTGGTCTCACACTCCAGGACTACAGCCTCAGTCCAGAGAGCAGAGTAAGTTCATGTGCAGTGTGACAGTTGAAGGCTTTGTTTTGTTTTAAATGGTATGAAAATGACTAACAATTCAAAGCTTTATTCCAATCCACAGAGTTAGAGTGAACCAGGAGCTGTAAGGAAATGAGCATTGTGAAGGCTCCATTGACATCTGTATTTGGTCCAATCTTTGAATCTCTGTAGGGTCTTATTACTTTTACATCTTGCAATGATACTTTTCCTTGCAACAAGTGTAATTATCAAATCTAGGCAGATCATTTTTCCCTTAAGGCCGTTCAAATCAACATTTTAGCAAACAGCTAAGATATTTCACATAAGAATAAAATTAATGGACCAAGTAAAGCAATCTATTAGGAAGCTAATATTCCACTGAACCAAAGGATAGAACCAAATGATTTGGTTAGTTATGTCTTCACTTTGGATCTTATAAAGAAGCTCATGGGACACAGGAATATACTTGAGGTTTGGTGGGCCAAAAGTGACTTAAGGCTCACTTCCTGGCAAAGAAAAGGGAGTTTAATATGCTAATATCTACTGAATGCTGAATTTTTGGTGTCAATCTGTTGTGTAGTGTTCTTGACAGCTGGCTGGACAAAGTATTAATTTCCAGCAATCATAGATTATACAAAATAGATTGGGACAAACATCCTAGGTAATGAGAACCTGTAAATGGTTGTTAACCTAAGGTAATTATGGGAGAATTATCTAATTGCCCAATGCTATTTGATTAGGTATATTATCAAAATATGATGAATGACCTGTCTGACTTAATGTTGATGTGGAGATGCCGGTGATGGACTGGGGTTGACAAATGTAAAGAATCTTCCAACACCAGGTTATAGTCCAACAATTTTATTTGAAAATCACAAGCTTTCGGAGATTATCTCCTTCGTCAGGTGAGTGAGTGTGGGACTCCTTGAACGTTTCGCATTTATAGTCAGAGAACAATACCTGGTGATTACAGATAATCTTTCCAACTGCCCGTTGTCAAGGCAATCAAAGTGTTCAGACAGAGAGGTGTTACCTACAGGACCACCGAATACACAAACGGCCAGAACACAAGGCAGAGAGAGAGAGGGAGAAACATCCGAAAGGAAGAGAAAGACAGAGAATGATCCGTTGTATTAAAAACAGATAACCTTTATTCACTGGTGGGGTTACGTGTAGCATGACATGAACCCAAGATCCCGGTTGAGGCCGTCCTCATGGGTGCGCACTCTGCTTATCAAGGGCATTCGTATGCAGCACATGACATACAAGCTAAAATATAATGGCAAAGATTCTCTGTCTGCTCTTTGGGTCTCACTGCACTTACCTAGATTATAAGCAGCCAGAACCCCACTCTGGCACATAGGAGGCACACGGCCCACTTACGGGAGGGGTCATTGATGTTGAACTGAAGTAGTATATCAACTGTAAAAAAACAAAAATGTAAACCAATCATTTATGATTGATGTGGATGCTTCCCAAAGCTCAACATTTTACATGAAAAATGACTATGTACAGAATCGGGGCCAGAACCAGAGCGCTGTCAGCAGAAATCCAAGAAAGGTGAAGTATTGTTTTTGGTAATTCAGTGGCCAGTTGGGGTTGGATTATGCTGGATCAGGCCTGACATCTCTGTGCAGTTGAACCCTGGGGGCTGCTGAAACTGAAAGTAATTGTACATTAGCAAGATGCAGCCAATGATAAATGCATGGTTCTTTCTCCATTGATTGGACTCCTAAATACACTTTATTCTGCAGCTGGACTATGATATACCTGAACGAGAGATGGTTGTTACAATGGGTGGCAAAAATCAATTAAGCGTTCCATTCCACAGCACAGACATCAACAACAAGGTTTCTTTAGTATCAGACACATGATGAGTTGTACATAGATAGATTTTATATGTTTCTATAAAAAGGGTTCTTAAAGTTTATTTTTGTGGTGAAGCTGAAGGCTTCGATTTTAAAATTCTCATCCTTGTTTTCAAATCCCTCCATGACCTGGTTACAAGCGTACAGTTTTGGTCTCCTTATCTAAGGAAGGATATACTTGTCTTGGAGGCAGTGCAACGAAGGTTCATTAGATTAATTCCAGGGATAAGAGGGTTGTCCAATGAAGAGAGGTTGAGTAGAATGGGCCTATACTCTCTGGAGTTTAGAAGAATGAGAGGTGATCTCATTGAAACATATAAGATTATGAGGGGGCTTGACAGGGTAGATGCTGACAAATTGTTTCCCCTGGCCATAGAGTCTAGAACTAGGGGGCATAGTCGCAGGATAAGGGGTCGGCCATTCAAGACTGAGATGAGGAGGAATTTCTTCATGCAGAGGGTTGTGAATCTTTGGAATTCTCTACCCCAGAGGGCTGTGGATGTTGAGTCATTGAATATATTCAAGGCTGAAATAGATAGATAGATTTTTGGACTCTAGGGGAATCAAGGGATATGGGGATTGGGCGGGAAAGTGGAGAGGTCAGGCATGATCTGATTGAATGGCAGAGCAGGCGCAAGGGGCCCTATGGCCTACTCCTGCTCCTATTTCTTATGTAACAACTTACATTTATATAGTGCCTTTAACGTAGTAAAACGAACCAAGGCGTTTCATATGAGCATTATCAAACACAATTTGACACCAAGCCACACAAGGAGATATTAGGACAGGTGACCAAAAGCTTGCTCAAAGAGGTAGGTTTTAAGGAGCCTCTTAAAGGAGGTGGAAGGGGTTAGGGAGGGAATTCCAGAACTTAGGGCCAAAGCAGCTGGAGGCATGGCTGCCAATGGTGGAGTGATTAAAAGTGGGGATGCGCAAGAGGCAAGAATTAGAGGTGCGGAGCGATCTTGGTAGGTTGTAGGACTGGAGGAGGTTACAGGGATAGGGAGGGGGGAGGCCATGGAGGGATTTGAAAATCGAAGCCTTCACCTTCACCACAAAAATAAACTTTAAGAACACATTTGTAGAAACATATAAAATCTATCTCCGTACAGCTCATCATGGGTCGGATACTAAAGAAACCTAATTAGCCATCAATTAAGTTACATGGTACTCAGTAAATGATTTGATGTCTGGATACAGTGTGTTGCCAAATTGAAGTGATAATCACAGAGCTTCTGTTCTCCAAGGGCCCGATATTACCATGGCGGCGGGGCGTCTATTGGGCGCGTGTGAAACGCGCCCGGTGAAATCAGTCAGCTCTGCGCGCAATTACAGGATAATTGGAGCCACTTACCTTTGGTTCCGGGTTTCCCACTGCTAAGCTGCGCGTCAGGCGGACTGTGCATGCGCAGTAACGTCTGACAGCTGGAGGAGCTCTATTTAAAGGGGCAGTCCACCAATGCTCCTCCTGCTGCAAACAACGAATGCGACATCATGGAGCACTCCAGGGGGAAGTATGCCCCAAGATTCTCGGACTCCTCACACCAGCTGCTGCTGGATGGAGTGAGGAGGAGGAGGGAAACATTGTTCCCATCGAATGGGAGGAAGTGCCCTCCCTCCACCACGAGGAAGGCATGGTTGGAGGTGGCAGAGGAGGTTAGCAGCTGCGGCAACGTTGCACGAACCTGGGTCCAGTGCCGCAAGAGATTTAATGATCTAACCAGGTCAGGCAAAGTGAGTCTATGCCGGTGTTTATGCTCCACATGAGCCTCCTCCTACCTTACTTCATCTCACCTTATCAGCATATCCTTCTATTCCTTTCCCCTTTATTACTTATCTAGCTTCCCCTTAAATGCATCAAATCTATGGAGCAACAAATTTAAAGATGGTGTTTCTATTTCTAAATGTTATTAAGCACCTTGACTGTATTATACAGACTTAAAGAAAAAGATAGAAGCGTTCAAACTAACACTTTTGCCCAATCTGTTTCCCCTCACCAGACACGTGCATTGATTTTAAGTATGCACTGAGTGATCTTTAAATTCAGAGATGATGACACACTGTTTTTGCAGTAATCTGTTCAAATATTGTATTTTGAATTAATGTGCCCATCACAATGTTTTCACTTCAACATGCTTTACTGCATACAAGCCCCTCATTATTGCCTCACTGTTGCCCATTTTATTTTCCCAGCTGCCACAACATGTTCCAAAAGTGACCAAGATTTGCATTTGTCAGGCCCACCTCTCAGCACTATGCTAGGCACATTTACTGTCCTTTCCATATCCCATAATATGTGTCTCCTGCCCCATAGTTGTTTCAGTAGTTCAGCAAAAATGTAGTACAGTGATGTATCACTTTGCCTCTTTCTTACATTCCTCTTTGTTGGGTGTTTAACATCTCAAGTATATCAACTTGGACTCACTTTTATCTCCTTCTCGTCAATATTCACTTTGGTCAGTCTTCCTTCACCTTATGCCATTCCTCATACTATGGGTATCATACTTATCTTTGAGAATTGCAACAACTTCTGCATATTTCAGGCCTTTTATCATGTCTTCGCCTACACCGTCAGGCTCACAGTGTGCCTGCTTCTCATTGCCTTGCTCATGATGTGGTCCATGACAATGTTGAATAGATTTGGTGATGAGTTGGATTCCTCTCTTCACTTCAAACCATTGAAATTTTTCCTTCGACCCTCACACAAGCCTATGTTCCTTTGTACATCTCCAGTCACAGTCTGGTAATCATTTCAACTATTCTATGCAGTTCCTGCAGCTTCCACAAATCATGCATAAACTGTAAGATACTCAGTCAAACCACACCTTCGGGGTCATTTTAGCTTTTGCCGATAGTATAAACCGGACGATATTGTATCAGACACCCATTCGGCAACTTTCTGGGAGACACATTCCCCAATACCCCATCTAACTTTTATATGTAGTGACACAATGTTTTAA
Source organism: Heptranchias perlo (assembly GCF_035084215.1). NCBI lineage: Eukaryota > Metazoa > Chordata > Chondrichthyes > Hexanchiformes > Hexanchidae > Heptranchias > Heptranchias perlo. Next base: position 38,116,057 of record NC_090341.1, on the reverse strand, counting down.
TATTCTACACATACTAACTTCTCATCTGCTGAACTTAAATGATGTAACCTTGTCAGTCTAGTTTCAATTTTGATTGAAGTGCTATTTACCTGTAGATCTCTATTTTTAATCTCTATTCTAATGACCATTGATACATTTTTCTGTACAATGAGACGTTCTGATCTAAATTACCTTGGTTCCTCAATGCTCCAATCTGCAAATGCTGATCTTACTAAAACAGGACATGATGTGGAGATGCCGGTGATGGACTGGGGTTGACAATTGTAAACAATTTTACAACACCAAGTTGTAGTCCAACAATTTTATTTTTAATTCCACAAGCTTTCGGAGGCTTCCTCCTTCCTCAGGTGGTCATTTCCACACCACCTGAGGAAGGAGGAAGCCTCCGAAAGCTTGTGGAATTAAAAATAAAATTGTTGGACTATAACTTGGTGTTGTAAAATTGTTTAAAACAGGACAGACACCCATTGATACAGTTTAATGCCAAAATGGTGCAAAAAGGAAGAATCGCTGGGAGTAAATATTTGTCATTCATAATTTTTACCTTTAGACATGTCCCCCATATTTTTATTTTATTTATTTTTTGATCATAAATGTCTGCTAATTATCATTTTTCCTGAGTGTATCATGTATTACTTTATTTTCCAAATTTGGAAACCCATACACTCAGCTAGCTGGTCATGTCTTCCTAAGCTGGAGTCATTGACAAACAGAATAGTGAGCCTAATCCATTTAGCGCTGTACCATGGGGTGCCTGTGATATGCACTCGGGCTGTTGGTGGGAAGAATATGTAATGATAGTCTACTCAGCCCACCCAAGTTGAAAGTAGTACACTCCGCCATAACAGCAAACGTAATATATGTAACTCTGTCGCTAGGAACACCAAATTAAGGAAAAAACTGCTTTAAAATAACTTGGACTATAACTTGGTGTTGTAAAATTGTTTAAAATAAAGGCACAGATAAGAATAACAACGTTACTTCTAAAATAGGTGTTTTATGCTTTACATCTGAATTTTTTTTATATTGTACGCTAGTAAAACTATCAGTCATAAGCACCCAGCTATGTTGATATTTGCAATAAGGCTGTTATCATTGCTAATGTTATTGGACTTGGCAAAGACCAGTCAAAACTTTAGCATTTATATTACCAATGTGGCCTTCCACCCATGGGGTTAAAATGTTATTTCAGCGTACTATAGCTTGCAAAATAATATTGTGATTGGATCTACTTCTAATCCCTCTGCGGCATTTGAAATCCTGAAAGCAGAAATTTAGGGGCAACAATTTGGTCACCAGGGGCCCTAAATAAATATTGTATTTTCTAAAGTTGCCAGAAAATTATTACAAACTTTCCATTTCACACACTTTTAAAATGTACAGTAGTTATTAAAAATCATTTCACCCCTTTGGCAAAATATGTGTGAACAAAAACTCAGAAGCAGAGAGCCTTGCAAAAGCGATTGGCCCTTGGTGCTTCATTTTGTGCCTTATTATCTGGTATGACGTATTGTGCGAGATTAATCGTGCAAGCAAGGTCCTTCAAAGCCCTACCAACAATATCAGACTTGTCAGGAATGAGGTAGAAGCAGTGCAAAAGTATCTGCAGGCATATTAGGGGGCAAAAAGGACTCGCCTCCACAAAAAGCAGGACAAATCCAATCCGGCCAATTATCACCCCATCAGTCTACTTTCATTCATCAGCAAAGTGATGGAAGGTGTCATCGACAGTGCTATCAAGCGGCACTTACTCACCGATAACCTGCTCACTGATGCTCAGTTTGGGTTCCGCCAGCACCACTCGGCTCCAGACCTCATTACAGCCTTGGTCCAAACATGGACAAAAGAGCTGAATTCCAGAGGTGAGGTGAAAATACCTGCACTTGACATCAAGGCAGCATTTGACCGAGTGTGGCACCAAGGAGCCCTCGTAAAATTGAAGTCAATGGGAATCAGGGGGAAAACTCTCCAGTGGCTGGAGTCATACTTAGCACAAAGGAAGATGGTAGTGGTTGTTGGAGGCCAATCATCTCAGCCCCAGGACATTGCTGCAGGAGTTCCTCAGGGCAGTGTCCTAGGCCCAACCATCTTCAGCTACTTCATCAATGACCTTCCCTCCATCATAAGGTCAAAAATGGGGATGTTCGCTGATGATTGCACAGTGTTCAGTTCCATTCATAACCCCTCAGATAATGAAGCAGTCTGTGCCCGCATGCTGCAAGACCTGGACAACATCCAGGCTTGGGCTGATAAGTGGCAAGTAACATTCGCGCCAGACAAGTGCCAGGCAATGACCATCTCCAACAAGAGAGAGTCTAACCACCTCCCGTTGACATTCAATGGCATTACCATTGCCGAATCCCCCACCATCAACATCCTGGGGGTCACCGTTGACCAGAAACTTAACTGGACCAGCCGCATAAATACTGTGGCTACAAGAGCAGGTCAGAGGCTGGGTATTCTGTGGCGAGTGACTCACCTCCTGACTCCCCAAAGCCTTTCCACCATCTACAAGGCACAAGTCAGGCGCGTGATGGAATACTCTGAAAGCAGCCTTTTTCATTGGCACCCCATCCACCAACCTAAACGTTCACTCCTTTCACCACCGGCGCACTGTGGCTGCAGTGTGTACCCTCCACAGAATGCACTGCAGCAACTTGCCAAGGCTTCTTCGACAGCACCTCCCAAATCCGTGACCTCTACCACCCAGAAAGACAAGGGCAGTAGGCACATGGGAACACCACCACCTGCACGTTCCCCTCCAAGTCACACACAATCCCGATTTGGAAATATATCGCCGTTCCTTCATTGTCGCTGGGTCAAAATCCTGGAACTCCCTACCTGACAGCACTGTGGGAGAACCTTCACCACGTGGACTGCAGCGGTTCAAGAAGGTGGTTCAGCACCACCGTCTCAAGGGCAATTAGGGATGGGCAATAAATGCTGGCCTTGCCAGCAATGCCCACATCCCATGAACGAATAAATAAAAAGGTTGGTACACAAGAAATAGCAGAACCGAGAGGAGTAGTAATGAAGCTCCCTCAGAACAAAAACAAAGACAAACAAGGTGATTCTTCGACTACAAGGAGCAAGATGACGCTGCTAAAACATCCAAAGGCAGGTTCCGACGGGACCTCTTTATTCCTGTAATCGATGTGGCGTCACCCAGCCTCACCGAGCAGTTTAATTGGGTTCAGTGTTCCTAAGCTGTATTTGGCTTTTTGTATACCATTGAAGAAATGAAGATGGCCATCAATGAAGGTACCCTCGAATACCGATGCCATAATATGGCTCTCACAATGGGTTCATATTTAATTCTTTTCAATATATTGGTTCTGAATTTAAATATGTCAAACTACATGTTTTACACCCTGAATGTAACAATATTTTAGATGTTATTAACACCGAGACAGATCTTTGGCCATGTGATCCTCCCTGTCTGATTTTCCTCTTTGTGCTGCACTCAGGTATCAAAGTATCATTGTAGGTACAGCACAGGAGGAGACCATTTAGCCCATCGTACCTGTGCTGGCTCTCTGAAACAGCTATCCAATTAGTCCCATTCCCCTGCTCTTTCCCCATAGCCTTGTAAATATTTTCCCTTCAAGTATTTATCCAATTTCCTTTTGAAAGTTACTACTGAATCTGCTTCCACCACCCTTTCAGGCAGTGCATTCCAGACCATTACAACTCTCTGCGTGAAAAAAGTTTCCTCATGTTGCTCTTTTGCCGATCACCTTAAATTTGTGTCCCCTGGTTACCGACACTTCTGCCACAGGAAAGGCGGTTTCTCCTTATTAACTCTATCAAAACTGTTCATGATCTTGAACACCTCTATCAAATCTCCCCTTAACTTTCTCTGTTCTAAGGAGAACAACTTCAGCTTCTCCAGTCTCTCCACATAACTGAAGTCCCTCATCCCTGGTACCATTTTAGTAAATCTTTTCTGCACTCTCTCCAAGGCCTTGACATCCTTCTTAAAGTGCAGTGACCACAATTGAACACAATACTCCATCTGAGGTATAACTAGTGTTTTATAAAGGTTTAGCAAAACTTCCTTGCTTTTGTACTCTATACCTCTATTAATAAAGCCCAGGCTCCCATATGCATTTTTAACAGCCTTCTCAACCTGCCCTGCCATCTCCAAAGATTTGTGTATGTGCACCCCCGGGTCTCTCTGTTCCTGCACCCCATTTAAAATTGTACCATTTAGTTTATATTGCCTCTCCTCATTCTTCCTACCAAAATGTATCACTTCACACTTCACTGCGTTAAATTTCATCTGCCATGTGTCTGCCCATTTCACCAGTCTGTCTATGTCCTCCAGAAGTCTGTTACTATCATCCACATTGTTTACTACATTTCCGAGTTTATACCCTATACCCAAGTCCAGGTCATTGATACATATCAAAAAGAGCAGTGGTCCTAATACTGACTCCTGGGGAACACCACTGTATACTTCCCTCTAGTCTGAAAAATAACCGTTCCTTAGCCAATTTTTAATCCCTTTAATCCCATGGACTTCAATTTTGCTAACAAGTCTATTATGTGGTACCTTATCAAATGCCTTTTGAAAGTCCATATACACATCAACCGCACTACCCTCATCAACCCTCTCCGTTACCTCATCAAAGAACTTAATCAAGTTAGTCAAACATGATTTTCCTTTAACAAATCTGTGTTGACTTTCAATTATTAACCCATACTTTTCCAAGTGCCAATTAATTTTGTCCCAGATTATATCCTCTAAAAGTTTCCCCACCACCGATGTTAGGCTGACTGGCCTGTAATTGCTGAGGATTTATCCCTCTCCCCTTTTTTTGAACAAGGGTGTGATGTTTGCCATCCTCCAGTCCTCCGGCACCTTCCCCATATCTAAGGAAGATTGGAAGATTGTGGCCAGAGCCTCCGCAATTTCCACCCTTACTTCTCTCAGTGACCTAGGATGCATCCCATCTGGACCAGATAACTTTTCTTCTCTAAGTAATGCCAATGTTATCCTCCTCTTTATCTATTTTTATCCTATCCATTTTTTATGCTACTACCTCCTCCTTTACTGCCACAATGGCAGCATCCTCTTCTCTAGTGAAGACAGATGCGAAGTATTCATTTAGTACCTCAGCCATGCCCTCTGCCTCCACAAGATCTCTTTTTTTGTCCCTAATCGTTCCCACCCTTCCTTTAACTACACTTTTACAATTTATATGTTTACAGAAGCCTTTTGGGTTTCCTACACCCAGGTAGAGGAACTGCAAAGTGTGATGCAGAGAAAGAAACATCATAAGAGATAATTCTTACTTTGGCCAAGTATGTCAGATCATTAACTTTTTTAGGGCATTTCAACTATATCCTGGAGGTGAGGCTCATTGTGTTTTCTTATTCAAGGGACCTCCCAGGCCTGCTGCAGTATCTGCCCAGGGGCAGCATTGGGACCGTGCAACCCGTGCAGTAGCACAGGGCTCCGAGCGGATCCAATGAGAAGTTTAAGAATTGAGGTAAATCGGTCTCTCTTTATATTACCTATTGCAGACATGCCTTTTCATGATCGTATGTGTGCGGATTTGTCACCAAATTAAGTAGGTAGTATTTTTCTAGTAAAATGTAAGGGTCCCTAAACCAAACCTTTGCACGGGGGCCCCCCGCAAAACACGCCAATTCCATGTCTGCCTCGGGACTCTTGTCCTATTGGAGGGAAGAGGATGTCCCTACAAGCCCTCACTTGCTCCAACAAGATCTCCAGGGCAATGTCTGAAAATCTTATGTACTGAGGGCAGATCAAAGCAGTCAATTGAAGCCAATTTAAAAAGTAAGACCAAGAGCATTAAATCAGTCAGTTGAAGAATGGCGAATTTCTTGACAATCCCACTCCTCTGCGATGCTGGAGAATGCCCTATTCCAGTCACTAATATTGCTTGATTGCACTGATTCATGCGAGATTTTACATTTGGGCTTATGCTAATAAGTTTGCGCTGAAACTTGAGTGTAACTTCACCTCGGCAAAATCGGCGCAGTGTCCAACTTGTTCTGGGCTCATTTTGCCGATAGTGCCCCTTAGGGAAGCTCTGTGCCCATAATTCCATTTACCTGTCTTTGATGCATATCCCATGAAATTTTATTGTTGCTACTCAAGCAATTGCATTCTTGGGAAGTGTACATTTCAAAACAATGAATTCCCATAATTTTGTTAGTGGGTTGTTAATTGCAATGAAAATTTGCATTTCCCCCAATTTTCAATAAAATAAGAAAATGTAGGCCAGTAGTGTACTCACCTAAAAGCTGAACAGCATTACCTACTCAAGAACTGCTGTACGTTGACATCAGTATGTGGGAGTTATAAAAACATATCTTCATGGGCAATTAATAATACAGATGAAATTTTTGGACAGGGCCTACAGTTGAAATACAACCCAATAAAAGGTAAAATCTTGGCATGTAAGATAAATAAAACAGATGCTCCTCCTCCAGCAGCTTCTTTCACCAGACTGCACAGCCTGATAAAGATGTATTATCTGTCTTTTCTGCTGTTCCCTTGCAAGTACACCATGCAATGGAGGCTGGCACTGGGCCAAATCCTTCTCTAAGCTGCATTTGGGTAGCATAGAGATTTCCAAAATTGAAAATCAACTGCTCACATATTTGGTAAGTACACTGCATCTCTTACCATGAATCTGCCCATTACTCTACAAAAAATATTATTCACTGTATTTTTTAGGTCTTATTCATGCTTCAGATTATGCTTATTAACTCTTTTTTTACTGTGCAACAAGGGTTAGATGTCAGAAGATATTTCTTTTCAGAGAGGGTCATCGACCTGTGGAACAAGTTGCCAGCTCCTGCAATGAGAGCACAGATTCGAAGAAGAGCAGGGGAGTTCTCCTGGTGTTCTGGCCAATATTTATCCCTCAACCAACATCACTAACAACAGATTATCTGGTCATTAACTCATTGCGTTTGTGGGGCCTTGCTGTGCGTGAATTAGCTGCCACTTTTCCTACATTACAACATTGACTACACTTCAAAAGTACGTCATTGGCTGTAAAGTGCTTTGGGACATCCTGAGGTCGTGAAAGGTGTGAAATATAAATGCAAGTTTTTCTTTCTTTTCCTTATCCTGTATTCCTTTATCTTTCTTTCTTTCTTTCTAATATTCAGACTGGAATCACAGCATATAAAAGATAGGTGGGGAACTGGGCTGTGTGTTTCCCAATCACTGTGATCTCCTGGAACTTGTTTGATTGCCTTTAGGGGTAGAGATGAAATTCCCAGAGTTTTTTCTCTAGTTTTTTTGCCAGACAATTGCATGGTTGGATTCGGGGGTTGGGGGGGGGGTGTGGGGGTGGAAGTGGACGAGGAGATGGGGGCATTATGGTTTGTATAAGTTGCACCGTGACGGTATGAGACAGATTTGATGGACCTCTGGTCTTTTGCTGTCCATCGTGTGCATATATCCTGCATAAACTCTTGGTATTCTAAATTATTTGTTATCTTTGAATATTACTGCTTCAATTAATTCCTCATGATATGAATTTCTTGTAATATTAGCACATCCATAAATTGTCAGCTTCTTTCAGTCCAACATTCATTTCAGCAATAAAATCTTAAATGGAAAGTTAAAGCTCGCCCCGCACACAGAAGTATAGTTTAATATCCTGAGAATATTTTGGTAAAACTCAAATGTAGGTTTGTACCAATGAAGAAGTTAAAACTCTCTCTGCAGACAGACATAGAGGTCGATTTTAACTGTCTCCAAAAGCCAGGAACGGGACAGCAGCACTTCAAAAATCGAGATGCTGTACTGACCACTCTACTTTCCATCCCGACCTGCCCACTGCCATTTTGTTAGGGGCCTTTAGAAACATGGCCCAGGTGCCCTCCAGAAGCAGGCAAGAGCCTCGTTACAGTATTCAAATCGGGGTCCGATGATGTCAATACGACCCCGACACCATTTTTGGCTGAAAAAGTGGAAGGAACACGCAGTTCTGGATCCACGCAGTCGTACTGGGTTGTATAGACTGAAAATGTCATTTGGAAGCATTGTTTAAAAGAGCAATAACCTGCAAGAATCATTGGAATCTGTTGGCAATTCACCTGGCTGGATTATTTCAGAAGTTTCTGCCTTGGAAATCACTTTTTCTGCTTCGAAGGCTTCAGGAGCTCTTCATTTTCCTCCTTCCCTCTATTGCCATCGATTTCACCCTTCCCCCTTCCTTTCATTTCCTCCTTCCCTTCCCTTCCCCCTTCACTGCCATCCATACCCCTTCCCTCCTCATCCATTCTCCCCCCTTCCCTTGCCTGCCATTCTACCCCCCATTCCTGTGGTGACGATACATAATTTCAATATGAGATTAGGTTTAGTTCAGATTGCATGAGCTAAACCATATGCAGCCCTAGTATTTATGCACAATTGTGCTCAATCCAATTCAATTTATATGTTGGGTGGAATTAAATTATAACGCCAATGCTTGCTGTTGAAAAGTACATCACATTAGTATCAGGTAATTATATTGGGTTGTTGGGACTCTTGTGAGGAACAGCTGACTTCAGATCAAAGGTAGAAGATTTTACATTGAAGTAATACTGGAGAAAATTAATTTTACACTATTTCTAGTTGTTTAATAATGCAACAAAAATAGAAGAGTTGGAGTGATTTTGTTTAGTAACCTTTTCTTTGGCTAGTTATAGTATCAAGCTTATAATTCTAATCCATTGTCATTGATGGCTACTATTGCTAACTTCTTCTGTTGGGAAAGGCTGATGTACCTGAGCCCATATTTAGTTGTAGCTGCCTGTTACCTTTCAGTGTTTTTTCATCAAACTTAATTTGCATTACAGAACCTTCCCTCACTTGCCATTCAGAGCTTTAAGTGAAAGGCCTGCAATGTTACTGACACAGAATGTTAACTGCACGGCACCAGAACATGGCAATTACAGTTCTGTTGTGGGGTTGGGGCAGGGCTGAAAATGGTGTCCGAGATGTGCGTGCACACTTTCAACATGAAGTGCGCACACGCCATCTTGGTAAAGGTAGTTGTGCAAGTACACCTAATGAACGCTGGCAGCATTTAGAGTAGGGAGATTATGACGTAAATCAGTGCAGCTGGTGGCATTTTGGAACTTCACGCTCCAGCCAACGTACTGTCTTAACCTCCCACAGCTGAACAGAACTTAAAGGACATGAAGGACCTCCCACCAGCGCTATTTAAAGGGATCATGCAGGAGTTACAGGTTAGTTGCTGGATTAGTTATTCTGGTTGCTGGTACAATTGTGTGTTTGTGGAAGAAAGTTGCAGAATTCTTTAGAAAGTGGTCTAGCTGGTTGTGCAGTACTGTTAGTGGCATTTAAAATAGTATGCTTCCAGACATCAGTGGCCTGCTTGGGCTTCCTCTGGGAATTGAACATGACTGGGAGTATGCAGAGAGGCCACGCAGAGCAGGACAAGCTGCCAGAAGAGGGAGGAGGAGGAAGAGATTGAGGAGGAAGAGGCAGGGAGGCAACAAGGTAGACAGGTTTGTCTGCCAGGGATCTGGTGATCAGATGATTAATGAGCGACACCAGTAACCTCAAAACACCTCCCCATTCACCAACAGTCCCACACTCCTCACCTTTCCCCTCCCACATGACCATCAAATCATCGTCCTTATGATTACATATTGCTTCCTCCCTTAGCTCATCGCAGAAATGAAAACCAACACTAAATACAAATTCATAACCACATTTATAGATTTACACATGAAATGATTCACACAAACTGATACTATTGACCCTTGTGCATTCCCTTAATGCCTGTTGTTCATGTGCCTTCATTTTTCCTAGTGCTGCTACGAGGTGCATCCCCAGTGGCTGCAGCATGGGAGGTGGAAGGCTGCTGACCTTCAATTAAGGAGACCGCAGATGGCCTTGGAGGACGACCTCGAGCAGCTCTGGGCCAAGAAGACCCGGCTTCAGACTGCACCATCTCGGCCTGGGTTGCAGCAGTCTGGGCTGGCTGGCTGACAGGCAACAGCAAGAGCACTGGTGGAGTGGCAGGGGTGGGAGCAGGAATGCTGTTATCCTGAGAGAGGACAGCAGGTTCGTCTTCCATGGTGCCTCTGCCACTCTCCAAGAGCAGTGCCTGGTGATCTGCTGGAGAACAGATTGCTGGCTGCTGTGAGGCCCTGGAAGCCCTGTTCTACAGTGGAACCCAGAGCCACGATCACAGCAGTCTGAGCTCCCAATGCATCAGTCAGACCTTGGATGGCAGATGTCTGTGTTGCAATGGAAGCTATGACATCGGTCATCAGACGCTGCATCATGGTGGGTTCCACAGGTGTGCTGATGGAGGTGACCACCCGTTCCATGTGAGAAAAGATGGGCTTCAAGCTCTGTGCAAAGCCCTGTGCCAAGTTGGAGCTGGACTCCTCCATACCCCTTGACATTATACACAGGCTTTCTGGCAGGCTTTCCAGTGCACCAAGCATTTGGTTGTGTACGCTCATCAGCCTTCTTCTGTAGCCTGGCCCATCAAAGTCATCATCTGACTCCTCTGCAGCAGAACTAGTGTGCGACATCACCCTCCGGCGAGCTGGCAACTGCGGTATCCGTTCCTCCCACCCAACTCCTACTTGTGCCTGGTGTCTCACCATGTGCAAATCCTTCCTTTATCCTAGCCTCTGAAGTACGCGCAGTGTCAGTCTTTGAGCTGGTGGCTGCGAGTGTAAGATCGAGTGACGGTGTGTCTGCATCATCACTGTCATCTTCCTCTGCCTTCTCTGACTGGGCCGGTTCCAGTTCTTGGACATCTGAAATGACAAAGGGACATGGGCTGAGTTGTGGTGAGGGGAGAGGAGAAAGTAAGACGTGCGTGTTTACACCATCTGTAGCACGTGAGTTAGAAAAAATTGTGGGCTGAGGGAGAAGTGGGAGCGAGAAGGAGGATTAGGTATGCATAGACCCTCAACGTCAATACCTCCAGTACTGACAACGGCCACAGCATCAGCGACGGCCCGTCCAATGATGGTCAGCACTATCTCCTCCATGGGGGTGAGGATGTGTAGGCGTGCCTGTCCTCCCCCAGTTCTTTGCTGCTGCCTGCTGTTGTGCACCACCTTCCCCTGTAAGAAAGAGGGAAGTGTGTCAGTGACTGTCCTGCAAGATGTTTGGGTGATATGGCTGTCATGGTTGAGTAGCTGCCAGTGTGTGTGACCTGTGAGTTGTGGGTATGTGGCAGGCAAGAATGGTAATGTGTGAGGGTGAGATGCAGCATCTGATTCGCAGGGTTGCGTACTGATTGAAAGAGTTTGTTGGTATGTGGATGATGGGGGGTGTGGTGCATGGAGCAGTGGATGAGGCTAGTGGTGCAGTTGGTAGGATATACCACATGACAGTTGAACTCACTCTCCTTGACCGCTCGTGTCAAATCATTGAACTTCTTCCAGCACTGCATCCTTGTGCATGGTGCGATGCTCCTGGCATTTAGCTCATCCGCCGCAGCCTCCCACTTCAATATCTTTCAGCACCTTCCAAAGGACTTCCTACCGCCACAGTGCACCTCCCCTTTAAGAGGAGCAGGCTGCCTTTAAGTAGAGCTAGTCACTCCTGATATCGGGCTCACCCCCAATCAACAGTGCAGGTAGCGCTGGCTGCATGCAGCAATCATTGAAGTCATCGAGCATCACGAATGTTACGTGCTGCCTGCATCGCTACGACCGGTTAATCGCGCACTGCGATCCCAGTGCCCGTTTCTGGGGGTTATTCAATATAACCCTCAAAAAGTCCAGAATGAGAGAAAGCCCTTTGGCTCATCAATGCTGCTCTATCCAGACTCTGTGTGACTATTCTGTCATGGACTTTTGCCTCTCCACCACCCCCCCTCAACCCTGCACCTCACCCCCACCTGCTGATCCTTTACTTAAAGGAATACAAAGTTCCTTCCCCTGTCTTCTATGGAAAATAGTTATGCTGTGCTCTTAATTTCTCTGTAACCTTCAATACCCCTTCTTAATAGATTATTCAACACCCTTGTAAAGTTATTAGTTGACCCCAAAATTGACTACCTTCTCTGGGAGTGTTTCCTGTATGGCCAATATTCTGCAGGGTGGGGAAGGGAGTTTTTTTTGCCTCCTCTAATCTCTATTCTTTCTTGAGTTTTGTGAATTTTATACTTGATCAAGTTAAATAGCCTGCTTACTTCAACGTCCTTTATTTTTCATTATTCTCCTGAGTCTTTTCTCCAGCAAAAGTAAATTTAGTCATTTGAATCTTTCCTCATAAATTAGTCCCCTAAGATCTGGAATCATCCTGGATACTCTTTTCTGAGCATTTCTACTCATTACCTATCCACAAAAATTCATGTTATCAGCAAATTTAATGCCATTACAGACAATCTGCTTCAAGTCGATTACGAATATTGTGAATAGCAGGGACCCCCAACACTGCTGGTGATTTTTTGCCAGGCAGAATATTTTCACCCTGTTTTTTGTAAGGTCAATTCTCAGACAGTTTTCATCTATCCTTTCCCTTATCTTTCCCTAATAGTCTCACACGATGAACTTTGTCAAATGCCTTTTAAAAATCAAATAAATTAGATCCAGTGAATTAACTTCATCTACTGTCTTAGTGATTTCCTCAAATAATTCCAGTAGGTTTGAAAGGAATTACCTATTATTTCCAAACCTGTGAATCGTGCTCCCTACAATACACAGACCATAGAAGCTTAACTTACTTGGCAGCCACGAGGTCCTGCTTTTCAGGTGTTCCTCAGATCTTCAGAAGAACTAGAGCCTATGATTTCTGCCTTGGCCATAGGTGCATCTCCAGCATATTTGCAGGAGGCCATAAATAATATGGTGTTAAATGAAATGCATGCGGTATTTTTTAAACACTTCTTAAACAATGGACACACTGCGGTTCAAACATTCGGGCTGCGGTATTCCGCAATTATACTCGCTAGTCCGCAATTTCCCTCCCCCCTCCCCACTCATTTTAATGGACAGGAAAATCATGGGCTGGCGAGCATACAGTGGAAAACTCTGGCCTCATTGTGTAAGTTCTGGTATTTGGGAAGCCAGCACTAGCACCGTTTGACTAAAATGGTACTGTTTAAAATAATATGGGAAAGCTGTAATTGTATATGAAGATTACATTTATTTTCCATTGAATTCAGCTGTTTTATACACAACAGTATTGGATCTTTAACTAAAAACTGAGTAATATTACCTGTTTTGGATTTGTTGAAGCAGTGTGTGGGAACTGTAAAAATATTTCTTCATAGTCAATTAATAATAGCTAGATTTCTGGAGAAGAGCCATGCTTGAAATTTGACACAATGGGTGAACTCTTGGAAGTATTATAATACAAATTAAATATATACTGTGCAGTGCAAATTGTTTTATTCAAATACATTATAATCAAGATATGTTCACTTGAGATATACAGCATTCCACTGATGGGTGGTCAGTATCATCCATGCATAGGGCCTATACTGACCTAAAATGAGTTTAACTCAATGCAAGTTAATCCTGGAGTAAATGAGTTTTTTTCATAAGCTTTTAAAATCCATATTCAGTCCTTTCATCTGATGAGAAATGGGAGGTATGAATTGTCACCAACTGAAATCATGGCCCAGATTTTCCTGGGGGCTTCCTGGTGCATTTACATCGCGGGGACCCTTGATCGGTGCAAAAGGAAGTGGAAATTATGGAGTAAGTGACATGCGCCATTAATTGTGCCGCCCCAGATTTTCCTGGCACTTTTGTGCCGCATCACCATTACCCTCACCATAAACAGTTGGAAGATAATTATCAAAGCTCTGTCCCAATTAATATCCACGGCGATCGTCATTCTCTTGCATTTAAACCAGTTTTTGTGCCGCTGCCACTTAGACTTAAAACTAATGGTGCTGGTGACCTGCCAGTGGTCTGATTTATTGCTTCAAGTTCAGGTTTAAACTCCCAGTTGTTAAAAATCTATTACTGTGGCAAAGATTAAACAGCTAGGATCTTTGAGAATCCACTTCCCGCACCTGGGAGTTCAGGTTTAATATTGCCACACCATACATCCGGGGCCCATTCAATTTATGAGATTGTTTCAGAATTTAAACAACCCCATCTCTGTTTTCCCACAGTGCTTATCCTCACTAAAGCTACGAGCACAACAAACATATCTTTTCTAACAACTCTAGTTCTCTTATTAATCACGATTGTTTCAATCAGTTATGAGTAAACTTGATGTACATAAACCTCAAAGAACATTTCACGCCTATCTACTCTGAGGAAAGTCAGCTGTCAAAGAATCATCGAACATTTATGGCACAGAAGGAGGCCATTTGACCCGGCCGAAAATGAGCCTAATCCCATTTTTCAGCACTTGGTCCGTAGCCTTGTAGGTCACAGCACTTCAGGTGCACATCCAGGTATGTTTTAAATGAGTTGAGGGTTTCTGCCTCTACCACCCTTTCAGGCAATGAGTTCCAGACCCCCACCATCCTCTGGGTGAAAATTTTTTTCCTCAGCTCCCCTCTAATCCTTCTATCAATCACTTTAAATCTATGCCCCCTGGTTATTGACCTCTCTGCTAAGGGAAATAGGTGCTGCCTATCCACTCTTTCTAGGTCCCTCATAATTTTGTACACCTCAATTAAATCATCTCTCAGCCTGCTCTGTTCCAAAGAGAACAACCCCAGCCTATCCAATCTTTCCTCATAGCTAAAATTCTCTAGTCCTGGCAACATCCTCGTAAATCTCCTCTGTGCCCTCTCTCCAGCATTTACATCTTTCCTGTAATGTGGTGACCAGAACTGTACACAGTACTCAAGCTGTGGCCTAACCAGTGTTTTATACAGTTCTAGCATAACCACCCTACTCTTATATTCTATGCCTTGGCTAATAAAGGAAAGTATTCCATATGCCTTCTTAACCAACTTATCTACCTGTCCTGCTACCTTCAGTGATCTGTGGACATGCACTCCAAGGTCCCTCTTCCTCTATACCTCTCAGCATCCTCCCATTTATTGTGTACTCCCTTGCCTTGTTTGCCCTCCCCAAATGCATTACCTCACATTTCTCCAGAATAAGTTCCATTTGTTATTTTTCTGCCCACCTGACCAGTCCATTGATATCTTCCTACAGTCTACAGCTTTCTTCCTCACTATCAACCACAAGGCCAATTTTTGTAACATCTGCAAACTTCTTAATCATGCCCCCTACATTTAAATCCAAATCATTAATATACATCACAAAAAGCAAGAGACCTAGTACTGAGCCCTGCGGAACCCCACTGGAAACAGCCTTCCAGTACTCTTTGCTTCCTGCCACTGAGCCAATTTGGATTCAACTTGCCACACTCCCTTGGATCCCATGGGCTTGTACTTTTTTGACCAGTCTGCCATGTGGGACCTTGTCAAAAGCCTTGCTAAAATCCATGTAGACTACAGCAAATGCACTACCCTCATCGACCCTCCTTGTTACCTCCTCAAAAAATTCAGTCAAGTTAGTCAGACATGACCTTCCCTTAACAAATCCATGCTGACTGTCCTTGATTACTCTCTGCCTTTCTAAGTGATGGTTTATTCTGTCCCTCAGAATTGATTCCAATAATTTGCCCACCACTGAGGTTAGACTGACTGGCCTGTAATTCCTCGGTCTATCTCTCACTCCCTTTTTAAACAATGGTACAACGATGGCAGTCCTCCAATCCTCCGGCACCACGTCTGTATCCAGCGAGGATTGGAAAATGATGGTCAGAGCCTCCACTATTTCCTCCCTTGCTTCTTTTAACAGCCTGGGATATATTTCATCCGGCCCTGGTGATTTATCTACTTTCAAAGATGCTAGACCCCTTAATACTTCATCTCTCACTAAGTTTATCCCATCCAATATTTCACACTCCTCATCCTTATCTACAATGTTTGCATCGTCTTTTGTGAAGATGTGGAGATGCCGGTGATGGACTGGGGTTGACAATTGTAAACAATTTTACAACAACAAGTTATAGTCCAACGATTTTTATTTGTGAAGACAGACGCAAAGTATTAATTAAGAACCATATCCACATCTTCCTCCTCCACACATAGGTTACCTTTTTGGTCTCTAATAGGCCCTAATCTTTCCTTAGTTATCCTCTTGCTCTTAATGTATTTATAAAACATCTTTGGGTTTTCCTTGATTTTACTTGCCAATATTTTTTCATGCCCTCTCTTTGCTTTCCTAATTTCCTTTTTAATTTCACCCCTGCACTTTTTATACGCCTCGGGGCTTTCTGTAGCATTGAGCTCTCGATGTCTGACATAAGCTTTCCTTTTCTGCCTTATCTTACCCTGGATGCTCCTTGACATGCAGGGGGCTCTAGATTTGGCAGCCCCACCCTTTTTCTTTGTGGGAACATGTTTACTCTGAACCCCTTGAATCTGCCCCTTGAATGCCTCCCACTGCTCTGACACTGATTTACCTTCAAGTAGCTGTTTCCAGTCCACTTTTGTTAAATCGTTTCTTTGCTTAGTAAAATTGGTCTTTCTCCAATTGAGAACTTTAACTCCTGTTCTATCTTTGTTCTTTTCCATAACTATGCTAAAACTAACTGAATTATGATCACTACCACCAATGCCCTCCAATTGATACTCCTTCCACCTGCCCAGCTTCATTTCCTAAAACTAAACACAGAACTGACCCCTCTCTTGTTTGGCTTGCTATGTACTGGCTAAAAAAGTTCTCCTGAATACAATTTAAGAATTTTGCGCCCTCTATACCCTTCACACAGTTAATATTAGGGTAGTTGAAATCTCCTACTATTACTGCCCTACTGTTCTTGCACTTCTCAGAAATTTGCCTGCATATTTGCTCTTCTATCTCCCTCTGACTGTTTGGGGGTCTATAGTACACTCCCAGAAGTGTGACTGTCCACAAAGATTTGTGATCTTCAGTCTCATTCAAACCCCAGTAATTATCAGAGCTTTTCAATAAGTTAAAAAAATCAAGGTTAACTTATTCAGCTCATTTTATGCCCTTGTGATACACAAAAATAAAAGTCAATATTTATTTTATTGGTAAATTATTAATAATTTATAATACAGTGACTTGGAATGGCCTGAATTGAAGAAATTACACTTCCATTTGCTTGAACCCCCCCAAGGCCTTAGAGAGGTTGCAGAAGAGATTTACTGGAATGATACCAGGGATGAGCGACTTCAGTTATGTGGAGAGACTGGAGAAGCTGGAGTTGCTCTCCTTAGAACAGGGAAGGTTAAGGAGAGATTTGATAGGGGTGTTCAAAATCATGAACAGTTTTGACAGAGTAAATAAGGAGAAACTGTCAGCAGAAGGGTCAGTAACCAGAGGACACAGATTTAAATTGATCGGCAAAAGAGCCAGAGGCAACATGAAGAAACTTTTTACGCAGTGAGTTGTTATAATCTGGAATGCACTGCCTGAAAGGGTGGTGGAGGCAGATTCAATAATAACTTTCAAAAGGGTATTAGATAAATACTTGTAGGGAAAAAATTTACAGGGATATGGGGAAAGAGCAGGGGAGTGGGACTAAATGGATTGCTCTTTCAAGGAGCCGACTCAGGCACGATGGGCCAAGTGGCCTCCTGCTGTGCCGTATCTACCATGATACTATGATATGATACTTCAGCTCTTACATCAGTTCTGAGTGCCTGATTCACTGCTATGCTAATAAGAACACTAGCAAAACTTGGAGTCAGTTAGCAACGGTGAGATTGGCGTGCTGGACAGCGAGGGTTAAAGTGTATGTCACTAATCTCACCGTTGCAGGAAAATCTGGGCCATTAAGAAGTGTGGAGTAAAGTAATAGTTCCAAATTGATGAGTAAACTTTGTGATTGTAGGTTTACACATGTTCCACTGATGTATGGAGGATATGTTCCACGTTTTGTAAACTACTGTTGTCTAGTAACTTCTTTTAAAAGCATTTTAATTGTAATCATGAATTGTAACCTTTCTATTAAGAAAGCAGATTTGCACAATATTTTTATTAGTGTTATAATCTACAAATTACAGAATTCAAGAAAAGATTTTACACAAGTTAATGTCATGTTAATGGGTACATTTTTTGCTTTACTGTTAATAGTTATATCCAATTCTTAGGCAAAATGCAAAAAAAAGTCAAAAGCCCTGCTTTTCTAATTCGTAAAGATGATTTGCTGCTTGCATCTGGTTCACATTTACGTATCATACAATAATCTCAGCCTTTAACATTTTTCTTATGCAGGGATAAATCACAGTTTTGGAGCCTTGTCTTCTAGTATTGGACACCACTGTACATCATTACTTAAGAATCATGAGGTTAGTGAACAAAATAGCTCACAGCAAAAGGTGACACAACCCACAGAACACTCTCTTGTTCAGCTTTTACTTCTCATTGCTTTAGGCAAGTGACCTTGGAATGGAAAGACTGAAGTAATAAAGGGTTAACGCTGAACAAGCAGTCTTACCAGTATTAGACAAACACTAAAGGATTTATTATAGGACTAAATGTTTCCTGTAATCTGCTGGAGGTCATACGGGAATTAAATTAAATCAATGCTCACACAATGAATTCTTAAATAATACAAATCAAACTTACCCTCACTGAAATCTCCCACAGGACTTCCTCTTCAGAATTCATACAGCCTTGCAATGTGCTGTTTTTTTGGCTGAGTAATAGTTATCTTTGTTTTGTGTAAAAAATGGTTTATTGTTATAGCAGTATAAAGAACTATGGAAAATATGAAACATTTGATGCAAGCTTGGTTCATTTCCATGGAGCATCAACTTTGTACTCTAGTAAGAAATGTTTAATTAAAAGAAACATTTACTTGTTCATTTCATGCAAGTGTCAGCTTGGCTCAGTGGTAGCATTCTCACCTGTGAGTCAAAAGGTTTTGGTTTAAGCCCTATTCCAGGACTTGAGCACATGCACTAGGCCGTCATAACAGGACAGTACTGAGTGAGTGCTGCATTCCTGGAGATGCTTGCCTTTTGAACTTTTGTTCAGATGGGCGTAAAAGATCCCTTTGCACTAATTGAAGAAGAGCACAATGATCTCCTGATCCCCCGGCCAACATTTATCTCTAAATCGACATCACTAAAAACAGATTCATCTCAATGCTGTTTGTGGGGGCTGCTGAATTTATTAACACCAATGAATGTACTTCAAAAGTAATTGATTGGCTATGAAGCTCTTTGGGACGTGGAAGGTGCAATATAAATGCAAGCTCTTTCTTTACCTGTTTCCTCTTATTTTCCCCTTGCTACTCCTCTCCTCAATGTCCCTACTCATGCCCGACTACAGTTCCATGCTACCCCACCCAAAAAGCCATTCTGTATGAGCCTGCATAGTTAGAATATTTATGATGATTGGGCGGGGGTGGGGACAGATTCTCTGCTCAGCCTAATCCTGTTAGAATCATAGAATGGTTATGGCGCAGATGGAGGCCATTCGGCCCATCAAGCCTGCACCAGCTCTCTGCAAGAGCAATCCAGCTAGTCCCACTGCCCCGCTCTTTCCCCGTAGCCCTGCAAATTTTTCTCCTTCAGGTACCTATCTAATTCCTTTTTGAAAGCCATAATTTAACCTGCTTCTACCACACTTTCAGACAGTGCATTCCAGATCCTAACCACTCGCTGCGTAAAAACGTTTTTCCTCATATCGCCTTTGGTTCGATTGCCAATCACCTTAAACATGTGTCCTCTGGTTTGTGACCCTTCTGCCAGTGGGAACAGTTTTTCTTCATTTACTCTGTCGAGACCCTTCATAATTTTGAACACTTCCAACAACCTTCTCTGCTCTATAAGAACATAAGAACATAAGAAATAGGAACAGAAGTAGGCCATACGGCCCCTCGAGCCTGCTCTGCCATTCAATCAGATCATGGCTGATCTTCGACCTCAACTCCACTTTCCCGCCCGATCCCCATATCCCTTGATTCCCCTAGAGTCCAAAAATCTATCAGTCTCAGCCTTGAATATATTCAATGACTCAGCATCCACAGCCCTCTGGGGTAGAGAATTCCAAAGATTCACAACCCTCTGCGTGAAGAAATTCCTCCTAACCAACTAAGGAGAACAACTCCATCTTCTCCAGTCTATCCATGTAACTAAAGTCCTTCATCCCTGGAATCATTCCAGTAAATCTTCTCTGCATCCTGTCCAAGGTCTTCACATCCTTCCTAAAGTGCGGTGCCCAGAATTGGACACAATACTCCAATTGTGGCCGAACCAGTGTTTTATAAAAGTTCAACATAATATCTCGCTTTTGTACTCTATGCCTCTATTTATAAAGCCCAGGATCCTGTATGCTTTCTTAACCGCTTTCTCAACCTGTCCTGCCACCTTCAATGACCTGTGCACATATACCCACCAGGTCTCTCTGTTCCTGCATCCTCTTTAGAGTTGTACCCTTTAGTTTATACTGTCTCTTCTCATTCTTCCTACTGAAGTGTGTCACCTCACACTTCTCAGCTTAAATTTCATCTGCTACGTGTCCGCCCATTCCACCAGCCTGTCTATGTCCTCTTGAAGTTTATCACTATCCTCCTCACTGTTTACTACATTTCCAAGTTTTGTGTTATCTGCAAATTTTGAAATTGTGCCCTGCACACCCAAGTTCCAAGTCATTAATGTATATCAAGAAAAGCAGTGGTCTCAGTATCGACCCCTGGGGAACACGACTGCATACCTTCCTCCAGTCTGAAAAACAGCCGTTCACCACTACCTTCTGTTTCCTAGTACTTAGCCAATTTCAAATCCATGTGCCACTACCCCTTTTATTCAGTGGGCTTCAATTTTATTGAAAAGCCTATTATGTGGCACTTTATCAAACACCTTTTGGAAGTCCATATACACAACATCAAATGCATTGCCCTCATCAACCCTTTCTGTTACCTCATCAAAAAACTCAATCAAGTTAGTCAAACACGATTTGCCTTTAACAAATCTGTACTGGCTTTCCCTTATTAAACCAAACTTGGAATTGGACCTCCTCCAATTAAGTATTTTAGATTGCTCTGTGTCCTTTTCCATAACTAATCTAAATCTTATGATACTATGATCACTGTTCCCTAAATGTTCCCGCACTGACACTTGCTCCACTTGACCCACCTCATTCCCCAGAAATAGATCCAGCAATGCCTCCTTCGTCGTTGGGCCAGAAACATACTGATCAAGAAAGTTCTCCTGAACACACTTCAGAAATTCTTCCCCTTCTTTGCCGTTTACACTATTACTGTCCCAGTCTATATTAGGGGAGTTGAAGTCCCTCATCATCACTACTCTATGGTTCTTGCACCTCTCTGCAAATTTGCTCCGCTATATCCTTCCCACTAGTTGGTGGCCTATAGAATACATCCAGTAGTGTAATGGCACCTCTATTGTTTCTTAACTCTAACCAAATAGATTCTGTCCTTGACCTCTCAAGGGCATCCTCTTTCTTCAGCACTGTAATATTGTCCTTAATCAATACTGCCACCCCCTCCTTTCTTTTCTTCCCTATCTTTCCTGAACACTTTGGAGAAAAAAATGGATTGGGCCTATTTTTGGGCGTGGGTAGCGCGATCCGCTATTACCCCGCCTTGGCCCCATGTCCCTTAATACCCTTGGAAATCTATCAATCTCAGATTTAGAATTCGCAATTGAGCTAGCATCAACTGAAGTTTGCAGAAGAACGTTCCAAACTTCTCCCACCCTTTGCATGTAGAAGCATTTCCACACTTCACTCCTGCATGCCCTGGCTCTAAATGTTAGGCTATGTTCCCTAGTCCTAATATTCAAGTATAGGAGACCTCCAAAAACAGTTACAAATGTATCGTCAGCCAGAAGCAATAATCCGGCCACTAACCTGTAAATCCTGTATGGTCCTTTAAATAGTGCTGGTGGGGGTCCTCCAGGCACTCTGAAACATGTTCAGATGGTTGTGGTTAAGACTGTGCATTGAGTTGAGCGTTAAGTGCCAAAATGGTTTCTATCGTTCTTAATTAGCGTTGCACACTGATTGTATTAATTTTCTCCTTACTTTACATGCTTCCGGCATTCGGTATTTGCGCATACACTAATACCTATACCAAGATGGCGTTCATCTGCTCTATCCTCCTATTTCTATACCCGCTCGCGTGTGGCACCGGGAGTAATCCTGAGATTATTACCCTCGAGGTCCTGTTCTTTAATCTTTGTCCTAGCTCCCTAAAATCTGTCTGCAGGACCTCATCCCTCTTTCCACCTATGTCGTTGGTACTGATATGGACCATGACCTCTGGCTGTTCACCCTCCCCCTTCAGAAGGTTCTGCAGCCACTCAGTGACACCCTGGACCCTGACACCAGGGAGGTAACACATCATCCTGGAGTATCGTCTGTGGCTGCAGAAATGCCTGTCTGTTCCCCTAACTATTGAATCCCCTATCACTATTGCTTTCCTGACCTTCCTCCTCCCCCCCTGTACAGTTGAGCCACCATGATGCCGTGGACTTGGCTCTGGCTTTACTCCCCAGAGGAGCCCTCTCCCTCACCAGTATTCAGAACTGAATACTGGTTAGAGAGCGACATGCACTCAGGGGTCTCCGGCACTACCTGCCTGGTCCTCTTTGTCTGTCTGGCGGTCACCCAGTCCCTCTCTGCCTGCACTCTCTTAAGCTGTGGGGTGACCACCTCCTGAAACGTGCTGTCCACAAAACTCTCAGCCTTGCGGATGCACTTCGAAACCCAGAGCTCAAGCTCCTCCAGCTGATGACACTTCCTGCACATTTGTTTGTCCAGGACACGGGAGGTGTCCTGGAGTTCCCACATGGCACAGGCTGTGCATTCGATGGGTCTGAGCTGCCCTGCCACACTTCGATTTATCAGACTACTAACTCAACTTAACAGAAATAAACTAAAGTCTCAAAAAAGCACTCACCAAGCAGCTACTCACCAATCAGTTCCGTCCCTTGTGCTGGCGTCACTTTAGGTTTTTTCCTTACTCCCTGCGCCTCGCTTTTTACCTGCTCTAATGCTCCGATGTTCTCACCTGCCATTTACAGAAGCATTTTTTGGACAGATCACTAAATAGTCAATCAGCAGTGGGAACCCGAGCTGACTTCTTTCCTCCTACTCCCAGCCCTGAGGCATTCAGATCAATTCCAATTCCCACAAATACCTGGGCAGATAACTGAGTTCAGTCTTCTGACATTTTCAGTTCTGCATTATGTGCGGATAACTCCGGGTGTAATTGAGAAGAGCAGAGGTGGGGGAGAATTTCTGTGCAGATTCTCCCGATCTTCCACCATAAGTTCAGTGGAAACCCCATGAATGGCCATTGATGCTGTTTCTCCACGGATACCGCCGATCTTTCACTGAAGTTATGGTGGGAGATTGGGAGAGATCCCATGGAAATTCCAGGCGAGGCTGTATTGGAGAAGAGGAGAGCTGATGCAGGGTTTAATAACATGAACTGAGAGCAAGACAAAGCTAAAACCTTGATTTCTCTGAGACGCTCAGAATATGGGTTGAATTAGTGGTTATGGTGCTGTACTACCAACTCAAGAGGTCAAGAGTTCAAATCCCACTGTGGCAAGTTTTGAAATTGAATTCAATAAATGATCATGAAAGCTGCTGGATTGACGTACAAACCTAACTAATTCATTACTGCCCTTCAGGGAAGTGATCGTAGACTTTATAAGACTCCAGTCGCATAATATGTGGTTGACTCTTAATGCCCTCAGAAATGGGCTAGCAAGCCACTCATTGTAAAACAGCTGCTACAAAAGTGAACATCTTCTTGGGAGTAACATGACCACAGGAACAACTGTGCTTTGAGTCCCAATAAATGTAGCTTTCCCAGTCCTGCCAACATCTCGAGAACAAATGTATAAAAAAAATGAAATGGGATATAAAAGAGTTCTGGAAATAATACCAGGCTTGACGAACAGCATCAAATAATCCTTATGTTTGTCAAATTTAACATATTGTATTCTCAGCAGTGTTAGTTTAATGGTTGTGTTATTCCACTTGTGTTATGATTGACATTGCTTGATGTGTAACTTCTGACTTGAGCAGAGAAACATTTACCTTTTTAAGTTCATGGATAGTTCTTTCTGATTTAGAAATAGATTTATAAATTTTTAGGAGCTAATCTATTTACAATAGTTGAGAATATGATCACTTTAGACTGTACCCACTCTAGTTTTGCGCGCATGGCTTTACCAATTTTATCTCCGAAACAATGACATGCTGCACATGCCAGCAGTGTGCAGAAATCATGTAATATTTATTGTTATGGTGTATCCCATTTTATGCAGTGTTTTATAACCACAGTTCATGTTGTCGAAGGAAAGAACAGTTGATAGCTCCCCAGTGGCTCGGCTAGTTAAGGTGTTGATTAGCTGAGCCATTTGGCCAAGGAAAGAATGAGGTTTGATCTGGGTTTGTACTGGCTTATCTATCTTGGCGAGGGTAATGGTAAGGTGGGGGGTGGTGCTATGTTTAGCCTTCTGGGTTACAGAAGGGAACCTTTGCCAGGGTTCTTGCTCCTTACTGCTATCCAGTGACACCTGCTGGATCGGGTGAGGAAAGTATTGGGCTTGGTTGTGACAGCCCCTGTGGTCAAATAGCCTGGTGACATTCACTATCCAGGTTCACCCATGAAAAATGGCCACTTGAGCGGGAGTACCAGAGGGAAAACAGTAACTGTGGAACGTAGAAGTCAAGGGCTTCAAGGGACGAGAAGGAGGAGGGGGAAAGAATAGACATCACAACCTAGAAAACGAACAAAACCAAACCAACAGCTTCAGAAAAGTTAACAACTCAAAGACACTAATTATATGCCTGTCATGTGTGAAAACAAGTAGTTACAAGGGGTTGTAACTTAACCTGTAGGTATATCCAATATTCCTTCACTTGCATTGAAGGATAAAAAACATAAGTACATGAATGCCTAAAGGAGGTAGTACATAATTGTTGCTGCATTTCTGGGAGGTCCTGGAACGTACTTCACAGAAAATTTTGAATATCTTTATTAAGTAAAAATACATTCTGTGTGAATTCAAGCACTTTTTATTTTGCAATTAATAGATTAGATTGGTAATCTCAAAAAAAAAAGAAAAAACCTAAGTGACAATTGGATTTTCAATAACCCAACCAGACCATCATTTTACTCAAAATTTACCTCAACTGTCGCTCTCTCATAGTCAACCCAGCCATTCCTGCCCCAGTTCACAGAGGCATTCTACCGGCTCCAACTCTCCACACCTTCACAGAGACACTCACTTTTTCCAACCTGTCCAGTTCATAGTGACACACTTCTCCCTTTTCCCCGCGCCCCCCCCCCCAATTCAAGCTAGCACCCCTATTCTACCTCCCCATTCAAGATGATACTCCTCCCCACCCCTCCCAAATTCAACATGGTACTGTTCTCCCCTTCAACCCAGATGACGTTGGCACTCTTCTTCCATCCACTCCCCATGGATGTTCAATCTAGTAATTTCCCGCCCTTCTCTTCCTCTATTAACGCTTACACTTTCATTCCCCACTGACTCTCAATTAATGTTGCCACTTTTGTTCCTCCCCCACCCCAAAACACCAATATGTGGTACTCCCCTCTTCCCCTATCTCAAAACACCATTCCCACCTTCTGTTCCATCTCTCTTCCTTTTATTTCTTCCTTCCCTCTTCCCTTCATTACCATCCATGCCATCCCCCCTTCGCTCTTCCCTCAGTGCCTCTCCTACTCAAGTCCTCCATTTAATGGGATGAATTCTAACTGCTCAATACTGTAGGTGGGAACTCCCATTCCTGCGAGAATTCCCACTTATAATACTCAGCAGCTGAAATCCATTCTAACAGCTGCTGGACATGGACAGGGGTGAAGTTTGAGGGGAGAGGAGCCTGGTGCACACTGATTTTGTAATGCTCCATTTCTGGTGTGGGGCCTCGCTCGACAAGAATGAAGGTCGCAATAGTTCACTTAACACTATAAGGCTGATTCTGCGACCTGTGCTGTCACTGCACAAGGCCCCATGCTGAGAATGAAGCCTCACAAAATTTGTACTTTGGTGTCAATTTGCAATAACTAGTATTAAAAGCGGCCAACACAGAAACAGAATAACTGCTCCCAAAAAGTTGAGAGCTTCATGGTTGTGCTGCATGCAGAATGGAAATGAGAGGAAGGGTATAATTTGTGTATTTGATCCTTTAAGTAGCTTGCTGACCTTTTCCAGTGGGCAATACTATAGGCACTTGGGCTAACCTACTGCTGAACTTCGAGTCTGTTTTAATTAGTCTGCCCTTCTAATTAACAATGAATTTGGTAAACATGAATTTGTGGATGCAATCAACTTCTATACAGCTGATGTTCTTTAATTTCTCTGTTGTGGTATGGCAGGCAGCCACCAACAAGTCTACCATGTGTTACTGTATTAGTTATTAGTCATATTACTGCTGTACTGGTCAATTGAGCAGATCATTACTTCTGTTTTTCAATGACCCTAGAGCAGTAAGGGCAAACAGAAAGTAGTTCTTGTAATGAGCCTGATTTCCTCAGGGTCATGGTGCATCTGACTGACTCTTCACTAAATTGAATTGCTTACCAGAAGGATTTCATGCCATAAATATGCTTGTAGATTATAAGGCTAAGAATATTGCATCGTGTTTTGCTCCTTACTCCACGTTATGCTTTCAATGACTCATTTGCATCTTACAGGAGATATGAGTCAGAGGTAAGCCTTCAGATAACGATAGCTCGATGATAGTAATTATATACTGGAGCACTACCTGAGAAGAAGCACTAGATTTTTGGCATGACGATGCAAAAGACAATTTATGCACAGCAAGATCCCACAAACAGCAATTGAGATGAATGACCATCTAACCTGCTTTTGATGGTGTAGTTTGAAGGAGGGATGTTCATCAGAATAAGGGGAGAAATCCCTGATCTTCTTTGAATTTAACATTGACATGAACAGGGACACAAGACCTTGGTTTTATCCACTACATGTTTAGAAAGAAATAGTAAGACTCTCGACAGGAGACTATAGAACTCCTATTGACTTGTGCTCGCTGACCTACATTGGCTCCCGGTCAGGGAATGCCTCAATTTTAAAATTCTCAACCTTGTTTTCAAATCCCTCCATGGTCTCACCCCTCCCTATCTCTGTAACCTCCTCCAGCCCTACAACCCTCCGAGATCTTTGCATTTCTCCAATTCTTGTCTCTTGTGCATTCCCGATTTTAATCGCTCCACTTCAGCTGTCTAGGCCCTAAGCTCTGGAATTCCCATCCTAAACCTCTCCGCTTCTCTACCTCTCTCTCCTCCTTTAAGAAGCTCTATAAAACCTACATCTTGGACCAAACTTTTGGTCACCTGTCCTAATATCTCCTTACATGGCTCGGTGTCAAATTCTGCTTGATAACGCACCTGTGAAATGCCTCAGACGTTTTTATTATGTTAAAGGTGCTATATAAATGCAAGTTGTTGTTGTTCTCCAGAAAGGTATGGAGCTATTAACGCTGAAGTAATAAAGAAGCATTTTAAGTAAAAATAAGTATTGCGTGTTTTTAAAACGATTCAGAGACCAATACTACTGCTGTGTTCTTCCACATTTATCACAACCTTGCCTGTTCTCAAAGGCCAATTACCTTGTCTGATTTTATTCAGGTATCTGTGGCTTGCATTATTATCTATGTTTGCCAAGGAGTTTCTCCCAATTGTATGATCGCTATACCCAGGGTGAATGTGTTCAAGCTTTAAGTAAATACTTTGCATGTAAGGTGCCTCCAAAAAACAAAGGATGCTGTTTATTCATTTGTGATTCATTTATCATCTAAATGAGCTTTCTACTTTTCAGTCTGGATTCTGTCTTTGGATTTAGGACACCAAACCCCATGAAACAATGTTTGTCATTTTGCTAGCAGCTATTTACGTGAGATTTTCCAAGAGTTTGCTTCTACAAGACAAGCTGCAAGATAAAAGATTTTTTAAAAATATGTTTTATAAAAAAAATCCAAACTTAATTCTTTTGATGGGCTGGGTGCAACTAATATCATATTTATTTACTCAAGTCATGTGTCCAAATTTTGTTGATCCCTTCTTCCTATTTACACTCCAATAATTTGAGACAATGTTAAACTCTGTCTCCCATATAGCAACACATGCAGTTGCAGGGAAGGACTTGCATTTATATAGCACTTTATCATTAGAACATCCGAAATCATTTCACAACCAATTAATTACTATTAAAGTGCAGTCGTAATGCAACAAACAATTTACGCAGTGCAAGATCCCACAAACAGCAATTGAGATGAACGACCATCTAACCTGGTGTAGTTTGAAGGAGAGATGTTGGTCAGAATACCAGGAGAAATCTATGATCTTCTTTTGAATTTAATATTGACTTGGACAGGCAGGCAGGACCTTGGTTTTATCTAAAAGACAACACTACTGACAATGCAGTACTCCCTCCGTATTGCACACAAGTATCAGCCTAGATTATATACTCAAGGAGTGTTGTGGAACTCACAACCTTTTGACTAAAGGGGGGAATTCACCTAATCTAATACACACTAGTGTCAGTTTGGCTTAGTTGGTAGTACATATTTGCCATGATACAATTTAGTAGTCAACACGACTGCTGAAATAAAACTATTCTAATTCTAGATTGCAAGGACTGAATCCCAAATCTGGAGTAGTTTATGATATGTTCCCTGTGTGGTGAGTACTTACATTCCACTGTAAACTGTACCAATGCTGATTATTCATGTGAATAGTAATTATTCTTCATGCAGTCATTTTTTTTTAACTTCAGTGAATCCATCAGCCTAAAGGCAATTGAAAGGTCTAAATTAACCCCAGATTTACATTGATGCTTGAGGTATGATGATCTGGCTCTAAATATCAGCTGTAAGATTTTTGAAATCTGATTGTGTAGGAATGGAGCAAAGTTGTCCATGCAATGAGAAGTCATTACACTTTAGTTGCCTGGAGGTGTTTCGGGAGATAGTAGACACCTTTAAATTGATAGAGTGCTGTTGATGATAGGTGCACAGTTCTCTTGCTGTTGACGGCACTCTCTGATATAGGCTGGGAACCTCTACGGACATGCTGACATCAGAAGCTCACATTTTTGTTGATCCACTGAATTGCCATCAGTCTCCTACATCCAGAAAGGTAGCTTGGTTAGGGAAGGTGGCAGGAAGAAAAGTATATAGAAGGGGATGGTGTACGGATGTCGTGGGTCTCTGCTTTTTGAGCGCTGGTTTTTTGGGGGACTCACTAGTTTAATATAAAAGTGCCTTTAAAATTCTTGTCTATCAGACCAGGCAGGATGTGGTAATACAATAATCTGTGGTGTGGCGGTAGGGCAGCCACTTATTTTGGATGAGACAAATTGTTCTTTCAGTGAGATTTCTAAACTATTAACTGGATACAAAATGTTTTGGTTTTTAAGAAAAAGTGTTACCCACTTTAGAATGTGGAACCATAGAAAAGATACAGCACAGAAGGGGGCCATTTGGCCCATCGTGTCCGTGCCGGCTCAAAGAACAACTAGGTGCCCATTCTAATCCCACCTTCCAGCACCCGGTCCGTAGCCCTGCAGCTTACAGCACTTTAGGTGCAGGTCCAGCTACTTTTTAAAACAATTGAGGGTCCCTGCTTCTACCACCAATTCGGGCAGCGAATTCCATACATCCACCACACCTCTGAGTAAAAATGTTTTTCCTCATGTCCCCTCTAATCCTTCCGCCAATCAGCTTAAATCTATGTCCTCTAGTTCTTGAACTCTCTGTTAGGGGAAACAGGTACTTCCTGTCTACGCTATCTGGGCCCCTCATAATTTTGTACACCTCAATCAAGTCTCCCCTCAGCCTCCTCTGCTCCAAGGAAAACAACCCCAGCCTATCCAATCTCTCTTCGTAGCTGCAATTTTCAAGCCCTGACAACATTCTTGTAAATCTGCTCTGCACTCTCTCCAGAGCAATGACGTCCTTCCTGTAATGTGGTGACCAGAACTGCGCACAATACTCCAGCTGTGGCCTTACCAGTGTTTTATACAGTTCCATCATTACATCCCTGCTTTTGTATTCTATACCTCGGCTAATAATGGAGAGCATTCCGTATGCCTTCTTCACAACCTTATCTACCTGTACTGCCACCTTCAGGGACCTGTACACATGCACTCCAAGGTCTCTCACTTCCTCTACCCTTCTCAATATATTCCCGTTTACTGCATATTCCCTTTTACTGTTTGCCCTCCCTAAGTGCAATACCTCACACTTCTCTGGTTGAATTCCATTTGCCACTTTTCCGCCCACTCCACCAACCCATTGATATCTTCTTGGAGTCTACAGCTATCCTCTTCACTATCAACTATACAGCCAATTTTTGTGTCATCTGCAAATTTGCCAATCATGCCCTCTACATTCAAGTCAAAATCATTTATATATACCACAAACAGCAAGGGACACAACACTGAGCCCTGTGCCATACCACTGGAAATGGATTTCCATTCACAAAGACATCCATCGACTTTTACCCTTTGTTTCCTGTTTCTGAGCCAATTTTGGATCCAATTGGCCACACTTCCCTGTATCCCATGGGCTTTTACCTTTCTGACCAGTCTGCCATGTGGGACCTTGTCAAATGCCTTACTAAAATCCATGTAGACAACATCCACTGCACTACCCTCATCAATCCTCCTTGTCACTTCCTCAAAGAATTCAATCAGATTTGTAAGGCATGACCTTCCCTGAACAAATCCATGCTGACTATCCCTGATTAAACCATGCCTTTCCAAGTGACAGTTTATCCTATCTCACAGTATTGATTCTAATAGTTTGCCTACCACGAGGTAAGACTGACCGGCCTATAATTGTTCGGCCTTTCCCTCGTACCCTTTTTAAACAATGGTACTACGTTTGCAGTCTTCCAGTCCTCCGGTACCTCCCCTGTACCTAGTGAGGATTGGAAAATGATCCTCAGAGCATCCGCTATTTCCTCCCTGGCTTCCTTCAATAGCCTAGGAAACAATCCATCCGGCCCTGGTGACTTATCAACTTTCAAGGATTCCAGTTCCTCTAGTACTTCCTCTCTCGTTATGTTTACCTTATCCAATATTTCACACCTCTCCTCTTTAAGTACTATATCCAGATCATCCTTTTCCTTTGTGAATACGGAGACAAAATATTAATTTAAAACCCTACCCACATTCTCTGTTTCTACACACAAGTTACCCTTATCATCCCTGATAGGTCCCACCTATCCCCTAGCTATCCTCTTGTTCTTAATGTACTGATAAAACATCTTTGGGTTTTCTTTAATCTTACTAGCTAATATTTTTTCATGCCCTCTCTTTGCTTTCCTTATTTCCTTTTTTAACGTCATCCCCTGTACTTTCTATACTCCTCTAGGCTTTCTGCAGCATTTAATTTTCTGTGACTGTCATAAGCTTTCTTTTTCTGCTTTATCTTGCCCCGCATACTTCTAGACAACCAGAGGGCTCTAAATTTGGCAGTGCCACCCTTTTTCTTTGAGGGGACGTGTCTGCATTGTACCCGTAGAATTTCATTTTTTAGTGCCTCCCACTGGCTTGCCACTGATTTCTCCTCAAGTAGTTGTGTCCAGTCCACTTCTGCCAAATCACCTCTTAGTTCTGTAAAATTTGTCTTCCCCCAATTTAAAACATTTACTCCTGATTTAACTCTGTCCTTTTCCATAATAATGCTAAAACTAACTGAATTGTGGTCACTATCCCCAATATGGTCACCCACTGTCATTTCACCCACTTGCCCATCTTCATTTCCCAGGACTAAATCTAGAATTGCATCCCCTCTTGTTGGGCTTGTCACGTACTGGCTGAAAAAGTTCTCCTGGACACCGATCAAGAATTTTGTGCCCTCTGTGCCCCTCACACTGTTTGAATCCCAGTTGATGTTCGGGTAGTTGAAGTCCCCTACTATTATTGCCCTCTTATTTTTGCACTCAGAAATTTGCCTACATATTTGTTCTTCTATCTCCCTTTCGCTATTCGGGGGTCTTTAGTACACTCCTAGTAGTGTGACTGCCCCTTTTTTATTTCTTAGCTCAACCCATATGGCCACGATTAATGATCCATTTAGCATATCATCCATTCTCACAACTGTAAATGATTCTTTAACCAATAATGCTACCCCCCCTCCTTTATTATCATCCACTCTATCCTGCCTGAAAACTCTATATCCAGGGATATTGAGCTGCCAATTATCCCCCTCTTTAAGCCAGGTTTCCATTATAGCAATGATATCATGCCGCCATGTATCTATCTGTGCCCTTAGTTCATCTGCTTTGTTTGTAATACTCCTTGTATTGAAGTATATACCCTTTAACCCCTTCAAATTCCTGTGCTGAACACTGTTTAACCTTTGCTTCTTTTGCCTTTCTGAGTCGCTAACTACTTCACTAACTGCTTTTCTACTTCCTGTTTCCTGGTCTGAATTTGTCCTATCTGTTCCTGCCCTTTGGTTCCCATCCCCCTGCCATAATAGTTTAAACCCTCCCCAACAGAACTAGCAAATGCCTCTGCGAGGATATTGGTCCCGGTTCTGCTTGGGTGCAACCCGTCCAGCTTGTACAGGTCCTGCCTTTCCCAGAATCAGTCCCAATGCCTCAGGAATTTAAACCCCTCCCTCCTACACCATCTCTCAAGCCACCATTCATCTGGTCTATTCTCCTATTTCTGCTCTCGCTAGCACGTGACACTGGGAGTAATCATGAGATTACTACCTTAGAGGTCCTGCTTTTTAATTTATTTCCTAATTCCCTATATTCTGCTTGCAGGACCTCATCCCTTTTTTTACCGATGTTGTTGCTACCGATATGGACCACGACCTCTGGCTGTTCACCCTCCCCCTTCAGAATGTCCTGCAGCCACTCCGTGACATCCTTGACCCTAGCAACAGGGAGGCAACATACCATCCTGGAGTCACATCTGCGGCCGCAGAAACATCTATCTGTTGCCCTTCCGATGGAATCCCCTATCACTGTTGCTCTCCCATTCTTTTTCCTCCCCTCCTGTGCAGCTGAGTCACTCGTGGTGCCACAGTCTAGGCTCTTGCTGCATTCCCCTGATAAGCCATCTCCCCCATCAATATCCAAAGTGGAATATCTGTTTGAGAGGGAGATGGCCCCAGGGGACTCCTGCTCTATCTGCCTAGTCCTTTTACTCTGCCTGGCGGTCACCCATTTCCTTTCTGCTTGCATAATCTTTACCTGCGGTGTGACCATTTCACTGAATGTGCTATCCACGATAATCTCAGCATCGCGGATGCTCCACAGTGAATCCACCCGCAGCTCCAGCTCCGAAATGTGGTTAGCTAGTAGCTGCAGCTGGACACACTTCCTGCACACATGGTCGCCAGGGACACCGGTAGTGTCCATGACTTCCCACATAACGCAGGAGAAGCATATCTCGGGTGCAAGCTCTACTGCTATGACTTGCCGTAGATTAAGTTTGTTAGTTACTCCCTTTAAGGAGCTTACTCCTTTAAATTACTCTTAATTTAGAGAATGTTAACTACACTAGGGACCTTGATTCACTAAAAAACACTACTTGCTATAACACCTGCAGATCTTCCCTTTCTTTTTACTTTAGTTACTGTACTGTAGAACAGTAGAAATACTCACCTGAACCTACTTACCAATCAGCTGCCTCCCCTGCACCGCGTCACTTTTTCACTGGTGACGTCATCTCTGGAACTCCGCTGCTGGTCTCAGTGAGGGTCTCAGTGTAGGCCTCTCCGCCACTGGTCTCAGTGAGGGTCTCAGTGGAGGCCTCTCCGCCGCTGGTCTCGGTGAGGGTCTCAGTGTAGGCCTCTCCGCCACTGGTCTCAGTGAGGGTCTCAGTGTAGGCCTCTCCGCCGCTGGTCTCAGTGAGGGTCTCAGTGTAGGTCTCTCCACCGCTGGTCTCGGTGAGGGTCTCAGTGTAGGCCTCTCCGCCACTGGTCTCAGTGAGGGTCTCAGTGTAGGCCTCTCCGCCGCTGGTCTCGGTGAGGGTCTCAGTGTAGGCCTCTCCACCGCTGGTCTCAGTGAGGGTCTCAGTGTAGGTCTCTCCACCGCTGCTCTCAGTGAGGGTCTCAGTGTAGGCCTCTCCGCCACTGGTCTCAGTGAGGGTCACAGTGTAGGCCTCTCTGCCGCTGGTCTCAGTGAGGGTCTCAGTGTAGGCCTCTCCGCCGCTGGTCTCAGTGTAGGCCTCTCCGCCGCTGGTCTCAGTGAGGGTCTCAGTGTAGGCTTCTCCGCCGCTGGTCTCAGTGAGGGTCTCAGTGTAGGCCTCTCCGCCATTGGTCTCAGTGAGGGTCTCAGTGTAGGCCTCTCCACCGCTGGTCTCAGTGAGGGTCTCAGTGTAGGCCTCTCCACCGCTGGTCTCAGTGAGGGTCTCAGTGTAGGCCTCTCCGCCACTGGTCTCAGTGTAGGCCTCTCCGCCGCTGGTCTCAGTGAGGGTCTCAGTGTAGGCTTCTCCGCCGCTGGTCTCAGTGAGGGTCTCAGTGTAGGCTTCTCCGCCGCTGGTCTCAGTGAGGGTCTCAGTGTAGGCCTCTCCGCCACTGGTCTCAGTGAGGGTCTCAGTGTAGGCCTCTCCACCGCTGGTCTCAGTGAGGGTCTCAGTGTAGGTCTCTCCACCGCTGGTCTCAGTGAGGGTCTCAGTGTAGGTCTCTCCACCGCTGGTATCAGTGAGGGTCACAGTGTAGGCCTCTCTGCCGCTGGTCTCAGTGAGGGTTTCAGTGCAGGCCTCTCTGCCGCTGGTCTCAGTGAGGGTCTCAGTGTAGGCCTCTCCGCCGCTGGTCTCAGTGTAGGCCTCTCCGCCGCTGGTCTCAGTGTAGGCCTCTCCGCCGCTGGTCTCAGTGAGGGTCTCAGTGTAGGCTTCTCCGCCGCTGGTCTCAGTGAGGGTCTCAGTGTAGGCCTCTCCGCTGCTGGTCTCAGTGAGGGTCTCAGTGTAGGCCTCTCTGCCGCTGGTCTCAGTGAGGGTCTCAGTGGAGGCCTCTCCACTGCCTTGCCGCTTTTAAACTTGGCACCGCGCCTCCCAAGTCTGCTCCCCGCTGGTTCTGTTTGTTAATATTTGAAAATATTTGTTAATATTTTCAGTGAATTTTCATCATCAGCTGAGAAAACAGAACTGAGGTGTCAAACTGGTGAACTTGATATTTTAAACATTGCACCAAGTGAAACAGTTGCTGAAGGCCAGTAGTCTCCCGAAGTTACACTGCAGGATTCCAGGCAGAATTTGGACTGACCATCCACAGACAGATGTGTGGAATCATCCATTGCTGAGTAAGGACACATCTCTGCCCTGACATCTCCCCTTACCTGGCTCTACGTAATGTAAATCAAAGATGTGTACTGAGTCTGTTCAGCTTCTGTCAGCAGGTTCTCAAGAGTCCAGAATGCCTCTCAGTCTGAGCATGCACAGTATTGATTGATGCATCCTTCTTGGGATCAAGCTACTTGCGCTTGTACATTTACATTTTTTTTCCCATTGGAGGCAGTCCAGGTTTCTGGCTCTGGTAGTGTTTATTTAGGAAGTCTGGCAACGTGCTATAATCTTGCTAGAGTAAAAAGCTTAAAGGGGCATGGCTTAGTTAACATCAAACTATAAGCTTGCTGGCAACCCACAGATTCTAACCCAGTTAGAAATGTAATCCTCCACTGTAAGGTTTCATTATGGAGCCACAAGTATCAGTGTATGTTCAGCCTGCACAGAGAGGTAATCTAACTAACAATAGGTTTATATGTCCTATGATACACTATATTAATACTATATTTGCAATATCTAGTGACACAAGAATGTGTATGACGATATATAGGAATGCTGTTTGTAATGTGTGCAACACATACTTCAGCACCACCACATCAACAAGGGAGGTAAAGGAAATGGAGCAAATTAATTCAGATCTGTTCTAACTGGAATCAGGAAGTCAATTTGTACATTCAGTCATGTGACTTGCTCTGCATATGGATAACAAGTGTGTCACCTGACCCCAAGTAAAAGAAATTTTCCGTACTGAAATTCAACAGCAGCAGAAACTTACATTTGTATGGCACCTTTAACATAGCAAACTGTCCTTAGGTGCTATACCAAGCAAGAGTTGGGAGGAGAGTTGGTGACTGAAGGCATGATCAACGAGAAGTTATGAGGAAACTTTTGAAGGTGGGAAAGTGGAGGCATTTAGGAAGAGAATTTCATAGTGCAGGCAGGATGTATGAAGGCTTTGCTACTGATGGTGAAGTAAAGAGTGTTAATGCATCAGAGTAAAGTGTAAGGGCTGGGACCCAGGGCTGGAGAAAGTTGTCAACGTAAGATAAAGCAAAGCCATGGATGGATTTGTAAATGAGGAAAGAATTTTGAAGAGGATATACTGGGGAATGGGAAATAAATGGAAGCCAGTGAGGATGATAAGTCAGTGAGACTTTTTATAAAATAAAGATTGTATGGCAGAGTTCTGGATGAGTTAAAGTCTGGAGATTGGCAGTCAGGAGACTGGCAACAAGACATTGGATAAGTCAAGTCTGGAGGGGAGGGAGATATAAGAGTTCCATCAGTGTTGGAGGTGAAGTAGGGATGAAAGTGGGTCAAATTATGCAGATAGCCTTAATAATGGACTGCATATGGAGGTTGCAACTCTGCTCAGGATCAAACAGGGCACTGAGGCTGTGCACAATTGGGTTAAATTTAGGGAGCAGATGGGAAGGAGATCAAACTGGGGACTGAGGTGTGAAGTTTCTGGTGTGAGTCGAACAAGATGCCTACAGTCCAGCTGGTGTTGAGCTGGAGAAAATTCTATCTCAAACTGATTAGATCAAAATCATGATTTCATTCCAGTGTGAACAAGTTCTTGGTAGTATAAGTATTAAAAAAAAACTTTCACTTTTATACTAGGATGCTAATTGTTTCAAAGAATGGGAGTGTTTTGATACTCAGGAATACTGAGTTGATCCATAGAACCATACAGCACAGAAGGAGGCCATTCAGCCCATCATGCCTCTTTGAAAGAGCAATCCAATTAGTCCCATTCCCCTGCTCTTTCTCCATAGCACTGCTAATTTCTCTTTTTCACGTATATATCCAATTCCCTTTTGAAAGTTACTGTTGAATCTATTTCCACCATCCTTTCAGGCGGTGCATTCCAGATCGTAACAATTTGCTGTATAAAAATAATTCTCCTCATCTCTCTTCCCCCGCCTCCCCCACTCCCCCCGTGGATTTTTTACCAATTATCTTAAATCTGTGTCCTTTGGTTATCAACCCTCCTGCCAGTGGAAACAGTTTCTCCCTGTATACTCTTATCTAGCTCTGGAAGATCTAATAATTGGATCATGTGGTGGTGTTTCTGCCTCAGGTACAGGTAAGACAATAGTTTCTATGTTGTACTGAGTAGATCAATTCGACAGGTTGTCCGGTAGTTTTTCTATTATTCCAATGTTTTCAATCTATGCTTCCAATACTGCAAGTCCATCTCAGTATCAGAACTAATAATCAGCATTTATAAATATTGATGATTAAAGCTTTTTTTGTTTCTTCACAGAAAAATTTGACTTATTTTGTCCCTGCAAATATATTTTGGCACTCTCCCGCAGTAACGCAGAAGAGATAGGACCTTATTCATCATCTTCCAAAATTAATTAATTTGATCTTTAATAATGCAAACTTGTCAACTTCCATAAAGGAATAGGCACTGCTGCAGCAGTGACACTGAGCATGAAGGATGGTTTCACCAACTAGTTCCATGTACTCCACAGGCTGAACATATAAACATAGAATCATACAGTGCAGAAGGAGGCCATTCGGTCCATCCTGCCTGTGCTGGCTCTTTGAAAAAGCTATCCAATTAGTCCCGCTCACTCCCCCTGTTCTTCCCCCATAGCCCTGCAAATTTTTCCTCTCAAGTATTTATCCAATTCCCTTTTGAAAGTTACTATTGAATCTGCTTCCACCACCCGTACACACAGTCCATGCCAGATCATAACAAGTCACTGCATAAAAAAAAAATTTCCTCATCTGCCCCTAGTTCTTTTGCCAATTATCTTAAATCTGTGTCCTCTGGTTACCAACCCTCCTGGCAGTGGAAACAATTTCTCCCTATCCACTCATCAAAATCCCTCATAATTTTGAACACCTCTATTAAATCTCCCCTTAACCTTCTCTGCTCTAATCCATAGTAGGGATTGAGTATTTACTGGTAAATAAAACTCGGCCATTGTCATTACATTAAACATATCTGTCTTTAGCCCACTTACATCATAGAATGCACGGTTAAAGCCTAAAAATGCCAAAGTATAAAAAATTCCAAGTAATCTTAATGGTAGAGTAGTAAAAATCTGTTTGAAGTGTGCCTAGGAGTACTCCAACTGTGTTTGCCAGAGTTTGCCTCCAGCTGAGATTTTGACAGCTGACGTATGTTCTAAAGCAGTCATGCAAAATTAAGTAAATGTGTGCAGCATTCCTGCTGCTTTGCTCGTTTAAACATACTAATTTAGGATTATTACAAACACATGAAGATTAGGACTGTATGTTTTCAAATGGAAAAGCACGGGTCACATCACAAGACAGAACTAGTCCGTATCACAGCAGTGATCTCTCACTGCCTGTGTTTACCATATTCGTATACTTAGTGTTGTGAAGATGTCAAAAAGATATTAATATTTCAGTTTATCTCTAATGGTTAGGGACATGCTGACAGCTAATTTATGTGCAAAATTTACAATAATTCTATATAGTTCTCAACCTTCCCTCTCCACCACAAATAGAATAAAGAAAGAAATCCATTTTCACAACACTAGGAGAACTCCCCTGCTCTTCTTTGAATAGTGCCGTGCGATCTTCTACATCCACCTGAGAGGCGAGACGGAGCCTGGGTTTAACATTTCATCCGAAAGACGACACCTCTGACAGTGCAGCACTCCCTCAGTATTGCACTCAAATGTCAGCCGAGATTATGTGTTCAAATCTCTGGAGTGGGGCTTGAACCTATGACCTTCTGATGAGAAACAAGCGTTTGGCCCTTTGCACATGCAAATAAGGTGCCTGAAGCCCCTTTTGTAAAACTGGATTGCCCAGAATGTAGCCGACGCTGGACCAGTTGTGTTCAGGAAAACGTGGTCTGCATGTGGCCTAACCAACGGTCCTTAAAGGGACTGATGCGGGCCGCTACCGAAAAGGTAAGTTAAAAAAAAATACTTGCCTGAATGTGGAGCTGGGTTGGGATTGCCCGAGCCCTGTCCTGACCTGATGCCTAGATAGTTGTCAATAGATCAGTCTGACATTTCTCGTATTGTTATGTTTTATAGTGATTGTTTTACAACTGTGAAGCTTGTTGGGTCAACCACATAATGCGGGACTGGGGTTGTCTAGAGCTTGTAGGTACCCTTCCCTGGAGGACATTAGTAACAGTCGGGTTTTAACAAATCTAGTAGCTTTCAAGGTCATTTTCTTGGTACTAGCCCATAAATGACTAGATTTATTGAATTCAATTTTACAACTTGCCATGGTGGGATTTGGATTTACACCCTTTGCTGCTCGTCCAGTACTTTAACCACTATACTACAGTACCCACCCACTGCCATGCTAAAGTGGACAGATTCTGCAACAGACTGCAAGGGCATGCTGAGACACACAATGTGCCAAAGTTGTAATCTATAATCAGGTTAATTTGGGCGCTTAAAATGGTTTCCCACGTTAAGTGAGAAGCCAAAAACTATTTCTTGAGGTCAAATCCACTATTGTTCACAATCTAACCTGGTAGTTTTTCATTTGTCTCAGACATTCAGGTTACGGGTGCTCAAACCAAAATGTAGTTGTTGTATGTGGAGCCAGGGTGATTAATTTTTTGGCATCATGCACTATTTCAATATTCATGAATGAAATCCTTTAATATTTAGATGTGCCAAGGCTTTGTTGATAGGTACCCACACCTTGAACAGGCAGCTGAGAGCACTCACTACCCTTTCTAACCTAGAAATAGAATAAAACTATTGAATTTCTAGTTGCTGCTCTGGGAAACATATAAAATAATGTGCCCTCTTGAAGTAAGTATCTATGATGTGCTGTATCCAAGGCAACATAGTTTACTGACTGATTCTTGCATAATTTTGGCAAGGTGTCTGAAAGGAACTGACAACATAGAAGCCAGTGCCTGCTGTGACCTTCATGGTTACCGGTAATGTGGCTGAAATTACAGAGTTTGTTTCTAAGCCACTTTTTGAATTGATGATGCAGGTCAGTTAGAACTTGTCTCCTGAGTCTAAATGTCTTCAGGCATTATCTTTCAGAAAATGCCAAATTAGTTTTTAGTCAGTAAATTCTGTTGCAAGTTTCAACCTTTCTCCGATGTTCCAGTAGTTTCCTCTATCTGTAAAAGTACAAATGCTGTTTATAGAGGCATTGCTGTGAAAGACCTTCATGATCTCAGTTTGAAATATACAGTGAGCCGTGAGATTCCACAGACTAGCTTGTCTGGCTTTAATACACAACTTCAATGCCTGCAGCTTGTGACTATAAACCTGTGAAAATTCACTATGTTTCAAAGCACAACACCTAAACGTGACTCATTCCCAAATCCTTTCCATGAAGAAAGACATAATCCAAAATCCCGAAACATAGCAACCGTATTAAGCATAATAATGGATATGTACAATAGATCTGATTATGTAGTCTGTTCCAGAAACATTGCAACGTGATTTGGTAACAAGGGCAATAATGGTCATTTCATTGTAATCAGTGGCTGCTTTCATCAAGTGTTTTCACTTTGCAGAAGAATTACTGCTGGAAAATAAATATTGGAAGAATGCTTAATGTATTTAATACCTATAAAAGTATGACTACTGATCATAGAGGCATTGCTGTAAAAGACTGTGCTGAGAGCACTTTTAGGCAAGTTAGGTAATGTTAAGGTCAATTTCTAATTGGCCTGAACATTAGCCCCCTTTAGTGCTGGTATTTAAGTCTCAAAATTGTAACTGGGCAGTTTTTCCACTGTCCTGTCCCTTCAGTATTTAATTTGGTCTTAAATGATTTTGGCAGTATGCATTACTGCAAGTCATTATAACAGGGAGCGATTGATAAACTGTGTTACCCTCTGACTTTTGCATTACAACAGAAAAGAATTGATAAATAGCTTGGAGCTTAGTTTTCCATCAAGGAACAGAGACATGCAAGGGGTGAAATTGGGCTGTTTAGTGCCCGTTTTTTAGGAATAACGCGGCCAACTAAGCCTCGCAAATGGGGCCCAAGATCCGTGCGCACACTTCTGACGGGAAGATGTGCAGGACGCCATCTAAGTAAAAGGGTTTGCACGCATGCACGTAATGAACGCTGGCAGCATGCAGAGTAGGGAGATTATGACGTGAATCAGTGTGCAACACTGATTTGAAGGCAATGTTGCTATTTTGGAGCTCCACACTCCATCCAACACACTGCCTAACCTCGCACAACTAAAAATGACTTAAAGGGCATGAAGGATCCCCCCACCAACAGGATTTAAAGTGATCATGCAGGAGTTACAAGTTAGTTGCTGGTTTATTTCTTTTGGCTGCTGTTGCATTTGTACGTGCTTTTGGAGGTTTCCTATACTTGGATAAAGTTCCAATACTCTACAGGAGTGGGCTGGCTGGCTGACAGGCAATACAAGGGCACTGATGGAGTGGCAGAGGAGGGAGCAGGAATGCTGTCATCCTGAGAGAGGATAGCAGGTTCGTGTTCCATGGAGCCACTGCCATTTGCTGTCTCCAGTTATGCGCCACTTTCTCCTGCAAGGAAGAGGGAAGTGTGTCAGTGAGTGTCCTGCAAGATGTTTGGGTGATGTGGCTGTAATGGTTGAATAGCTACCAGTATGTATGAACTGTGAGTTGTGAGTGTGAGGCTTGCAACAGTGCTAAGTGTGTAAGGGTGATATATGATTTGAACGGTTGAGCACTGATTGAAAGAGATTGCTGGTAGGTGGGTGATGGGGGTGTAGTGAATTGAGCAGTGGATGAGGCTAGTGGTGCAGTCGACACAAAGCTTGAACTCACTCACCTTGACAACTCGTTTTAAATCATTGAACTTCTTCCTGCACTGCATTCATGTTCTTGGAGCTACACTCCTGGCATTTACCTCCTCCTCTACTTCCTCCCACTGCCCCCTGAGCATATGTCTGGAGGGCCTCCCGCAGAAACAGGATGTCCCTCCTTCTCTCCACCTCTTGCACCATGGTCTCCAGTGCATCAACAGAGAAGCTTGGTGCACGCTCTCTTCCAGGCTCAGCCATTCTTCCAAGTATTAGAGCACTGAATCACTTTGTGAAGGACTCCCACCAATTCTTGCAGCCACAATGCACCTCCCTTTTAAGAGGTGCAGACTGCCTTTAAGAAGCGCGAGCCATTCGCGATATCGGGGCCCCCTGTTGATGCGTGCAGCCAATCAACAGTGCGGGTAGCACTGGCTGCACGCAGCAATCACTTAAAACAGCAGGCAGCATGAATGTAACGTGCTGCCTGCGTCGCTATGAACAGATGCAGGTTAATCGTGTACCGCGATCCCACGCCCGTTTTCAGGTGTTATCCAATTTAACCCCCACCATATTTAGTATTTACACACGATATTGGACTCAGTGGAGTTCATTTCAAATCTGATATTTCTGTTTCTATTTGTTCTGAAAACCTTGCCTTGAAGAATCCCAGAGCTCTTGGCAGGAGAAAAGTAGCCTTTAGTTCCAACTACTCCTCCGAACCCTCACCAGTTCCTCCGAGTCCTACAAGGAAACCTTTTGCCTCCTTTGCATGCGCATCCCACCCCCCTCTCCCGATTGCAACCCGGTTTGGATACCCCCTCACCACTCACCTGACTTGTCAGGGACCGTTCGCTTGAGTCCCCAGCGGCTGGCTTCTGCCGACCGAGTTCCTGCTCCCGCCCATCGGCCAGGCCGTGATTTCTGCCGGGTTCGGGTGGGAGCCGGAGCCTGACTATGGAAATGAAGCCCGAGAGTCAAAATCTCGCTGGGCCTCGGCTTGCGAGTTTGTCACTTGGCTTGGTCCCCCCTCCCCCATGCTCCGAACCCACCCCCAGTTAAAATCGAGGCCCATGTCTCAATTAAGGATAACCTGATATCATTACAGATATCGGCCCTACCTCTTCACATAGCCCTTCTAGTTAGTGAATAATTACTTATGTTGACTATTTGTATAGTTGCTTCCAGAAATCCGTTTTTACAGAAATTACTTTTAATGTTGCTGCTGCAAAAACTACACAAATACGTTTTGCATTAACATTTCTAGAGTTCATTTGTAGGACAGAATTAAAAGCAGGCTTGGTACTGTTGCTGTGCAATTTTGGACACAGGGACTTGAGAGATTTGTTTACACAAGGAGATCCAGTTACAGGCACAAGTATACACAGATGGCTGGTCAAGAGCTGCCTCACACTCTTGAGTCCTTTCAGGCATTACTAAAGATGGCTACAGAAATCTTGTAAATTGCTGTGAAGAGATTAAAGGATCAAATGGAAGGTCGAAGCATTTTGCATGCTGTTGTGTTCATGGAGCTAATGGATGTCAGTCATACTTAGAGCAGTCAGTCACACTTAGAGCAGGTGTGAAATACTTGTTACGTGAAGTGGGCTAGCTGAACTGATTCATTCGGGAAGGAGAGGTGTAACTGATATTAAGTAGGAGTTTTCCCCCCTAATTTTATGATCTTTCCTTTAGATAGTGACTTATTCTGGGGTAATATTCTTTCTGTACTGGCAGCCCTCTGGTATCTCTCGTAAGTGACCATTTTACAGATGTAATCCAAAAGACACCAAGGGTTGGCAAACTTTCCAAATTTCAAGCTCAAATTCAATCTTTACTGGAACAGGAACCCAAGTGGATTATTTTTTCCTCTCCTCATCTTTCCTCCCCATAACTGCTTTGACTCTCCTGAGCAAGAGGGTTGATCACCAAAAATTTTTTAGGGGAAAAAAAAATCCGTTGGCCTTTAGGAGGTCCTAGGCTGGTTTCCGGGCAATGGGCCACCACTGGGGTCCGCAAAGCACCCTTGTGGAGGCCGGTAAGTCATACTCACTTGCCATACTGGCTGCCACTACAATGCCAGGTCCTGACTGAAGAGTAGTAAAGGGAACTACCCATCATTTGCCTTGTTTAGGTGGACGGAAGTTCAACTGGGAGACTGGTGGAACCCCTAGAATTTCAGTCCTATGAAATTTCTGTATTTTTAGATTTTATTATAATTTAAATAGAATCATAACACAGAGACCCATTAATTACCGTGATGAGACTGATTTAAACAATGTGCCAATAGATGCTTTTCATTGTGCTTGCAGTATATTCTTAGCACCCTATATCATCCATCAGATATTCAGAGTGTCTACATTATGGCTCTAACTAGAGTAACAACAGGATCCCTTCCCTGTTGCCCACAGATCTCTGCAACAGTTGCCTTAATGCTAGGTTGATGGACATGTTCACGAACTAACGCCCACCTGAGCTTTTATTTTGTTCGCACTTTAAAGATCAAACAGCAGGGACTTTAAACAATT
Source organism: Heptranchias perlo (assembly GCF_035084215.1). Taxonomy (NCBI): domain Eukaryota; kingdom Metazoa; phylum Chordata; class Chondrichthyes; order Hexanchiformes; family Hexanchidae; genus Heptranchias; species Heptranchias perlo. Next base: position 38,071,586 of record NC_090341.1, on the reverse strand, counting down.
GAGAACTGAAACGTCTTTGAAGTTTTAAGAATATTACGAATGTCTCTTTTATATAACATCTGCAAATATGATACTGTAAATTTGTAAATCCTGAATAGCAAAATAAAAATAAAGAAACCTCCACAACCAGAGAACATTTTAAGCCATAGTATTTGAATAAATTGAGGAAACATTTGATTTTTAGTGGAGTGTGCCTTCAAAGGGTTGATGAGGAACTGATGTAAATACTGGACTGGAGTTAAATCTGTTGAAGTAACTCAACTAGTAGTGGCACACAGTCCTGCAGTCCTGTTCTGTACACTTTTTACCAGAAAAGATCAAAGGGCTGCCAAGCAGCCTTCATCACAACTCTACACAGTCTGAGGCACTCATTTATTTAAACAAGATGTACTAATACCACTGTGCTCCTGCATAGCGCAATGTGACATTTATGTGTAGGCACTCTTGCCAGTTTTACTGATCACTACACAATGCTGTGTGTGACAGCTGTCAAAGTGGAAGGAGTCACAATTTGTTAAAGGTGGGGGGAAACTCATAATGTCAGTGCAGGCTACATGCAATGGCTGTCTGAAGTGAGTTGATGTTTCTGGTCATTGGCTGCAGGGCATTTTGAAATCACTTCTGTTTCAGGCCCTCTGGGAATAACCTGAAGGCGAACTGATGTCCCAGCAATGAAACCACCCTCATTAAATGGATGTGCTGTAGCTGGGATCAGGAGGCTCTGGCAACTGGCTGAATGACAGCAACGCTAATTAAATTACTGAACGAAAAGAAGCAAAATCGTTTGAACTGCACTGGCTTTAATTAGGAGCAAAAATGAGCTCTTGATGAGTTTAGAATGAACAAACTCTACCTGAGGTACTAGATGAATTAATCATAATTAGTCACTTGTATTAATCTCTGTACCACTGACTTTAGTTAAACTGTTGTAGTCATTCATCCTATATTAGCAGATGGACGATTTAACTTTCGAATTTTGTGTCAAAAGAATAGCTAACACTTGTTTCAGTGTGCATTTTCTTGAAAACGTATGCAGCTGTAAATTTGTCAGAAATCCAGCGTGTCCTGATGTTGCCTATTATACACATCTGTTCTCATAAACTAACCTATGATTCTGACCTTTTGATCTGTTGAATATCACCCATTGAGTACAATTGCTTTTTTTTGCAGCATTACCTTAAGACCAAATAGCGAAACCATTGCCCTGAGACTCACTAACTCCACCTGACAGACTCGCTAACAGTCCCTGCGAGCCATTCAAACCCAGCGCGCCAGAGTGCACTTCCTCCAGCTGCTGCCATGGCAACACACAAAACCTCGCATGTACCACACATACACACAATGCACAAACACAGCTCTATAAGAACCGCAGAAGAGAAAATAAAAACCAAAATGGAGATGAATGTTGAATTTCACACAGGCATAGAGCACCTACACCTTACCACGAGAGGCAGACCAAGGTCATAATGACAGATACACAGTCCCTGCCACAAGAACCAAATGAAGCAATAGAGGAACCCAAAATGAACTTCAATACAATATGTGACACTGAGTAGACATGACTAGCATTATATGATCAGACAGGACCACCAGCACCACAGGCAAAAATAAAGCAGCAACTAACAAGCTGGAGTTACAAGAAATGGAAAGACGAAAAATTCAAGAACTTTTTTTTAACCAAGTTACGACAAACCAACACAACAAAAACTCCAGGGGAGTGACATTACTAAGTAGAAAACCCACATCCCCTATTAACAACAGTAGAACATCACCACACAGAGCTGGACATGACACACCAACAGGATTCTTCCCATAAGTTAGCAAAAATTGGCTGAATATGGGCAGACAACACAGCATGTTCAGAAACATATATATTTACTGTACTAGTCTTGTACTGCATTGTAACAAAATGAGGAAATGCCTAAATATGACTGCAAATAAATTGGAATTGGAGACCAAGAAAATGTAGCTGATGAGCTGTAGGATGACATTATACAAACAGTGTACAATAGGAACATGCTTCTCTCGATCCACAATTCATTCACTGTGGTTCATAGCTATGCTAACCTTTGGCATCGAGGAATAACAGCAGTGCAATGTGTATTGGGGGAAGGGGCATTTGACACCGACATCATGGATATGGAAATCTAGAGTCCTGGTAGAAAAGACAAGCAAAAACTAATCTCAGAAACAGTTTGACTATGAAATAAAGGTATGCAAGATACAATCCAGACACCGACCAACTATAAATTATGTGGATAATAGAGATTACCCTCTAATATTAGCCCTGGACTTTCTGTTTTCATCTTGAAGTAAACACAGAAACACCAAAAATAGGTAAAAGAATGATAAAGAGCAAACTCTTGGCTCTGAATCCAGATCTTCTAGTATTTTGTTTTGGATCTCGAAACCAGATCTGCCAATTTGAGAAAAAGAAATCACGAGGCCGAAAACTCAGTTTAAGAGCCAAGAGGGTGTGGTGTAGCCAAATTTGTTAGGGATTCAGAGGCTGCTTTAAACCCCAGATGTGGAGATGCCAGTGATGGACTGGGGTTGACAATTGTAAACAATTTTACAACACCAAGTTATAGTCCAGCAATTTTATTTTTAATCCCACAAGCTTTCGGAGGCTTCCTCCTTCCTCAGGTGAACCGTGTGGGTTCACCTGAGGAAGGAGGAAATGAATTGTGGATCGAGAGAAGCATGTTCCTATTGTACACTGTTTGTATAATGTCATCCTACAGCTCATCAGCTACATTTTCTTGGTCTCCAATTCCAATTTATTTGCAGTCATATTTAGGCATTTCCACACCGTTCACCTGAGGAAGGAGGAAGCCTCCGAAAGCTTGTGGGATTAAAAATAAAATTGTTGGACTATAACTTGGTGTTGTAAAATTGTTTACAATTTTAAACCCCAGAAGCATTGGCTTGTCACAAACCCTTTATTTATTTCAGTTGTTCAAAATATGCACATCAAAAGTGTGGATGATTGTTCAGAAATAAGGGTGAGGGTGAGTTGGAATGTTTGTCAAAGGTTTCAATAGTGTCTGATATATCCAAATCTTTGATAGATTTAATTTCATGCAGAAGTGATCAGAAAATGTGAACAGCACATGGGGAAAAAAGTTTCCATGAAAGCATTTACAGAACTATTTGCAAGTATGGAGCTTAGTGGCTCCGTTATCTAGGAACTGAATATGAATTAAAAACTCCCCAACCCTGATATCATTTACTTGTCATTGACTAGTCCACATTCAGGTGTGATTGGCACCAAGTTTACTTGTCCACCAACAGGTCTTCTTGCTGCCACATGTAGTTACGTACCGGAAATTGATGTGGCTGCACCTACATCAGCACTGGCGAGAGAAGGGCAGAATTGATCCTGCCTTTGTAGCTCTAGAGTTTTAGCTCATTTCTGCATTCATTGCTATTTAAGATGGTTCCACTGAAAATCAGAATATAAAAACACAGGGATTACATCATTTCTGTAGATATTATGAGCTGCACTGAATTTCATGCAGTCATATAGAACCACATTTTCTTGACTTTTGGTGCCAATTTAATTAGCCCATCATTACCGCTTTCCTACAAAGTGCAAATACCATTTTTTACATACTGAAAACTGTTAAACTCTGGAAAGTAGAATATTGACTGAAAATAATTTTTAGTTCTTTTCAGTTGTTACATTAGTGCCACCTTGTGGCAGTGATGCCACTGGCTCAAGAATGAAATGACATGTTGATCTTCCTGTGTGGTATTTTGTTTCCAGATCAAAAATATTCCCAGATTAAAATGTTTCTGGCTTATTCAGATAATCCTCTGTATTAAGAAATATTCTGCATTTCATGAATTAGACTTTTAAAATATTCAGCAATAATTTGCAGTTTCATTCAAATGAATGCAGGTGGTGGACAATGAGGATAGACAAGATCCAACTGAACTCCTCCGATCTGAGCTGCGGTTTTAAGGGAGTAAAGCCCGTGTTTTGATTCTTTGTGGCTCTCTCTGCACAGGAAGTACTGTAGTATTTTGCCACTTTCTTTAAGCAACCTTTGGCAGATTTGTTACTACACAATGCGATTGTGAGCACTGGTTATAGATATGTTTGGGGAGATAATTTCTTATGCTTTTCTTAATTTATTCCTGTCATTTCAACTTTGTCACCTCCTCGTTCAGCAAGACAGGGATTGTGTCAGTTGTGGATTCTCAGTTGCTGTGAATGTTGGTCATCAGAAGAAATTTAGAACTCAATCTCAGGTTAGTTGGTGAATAAATGTTGCCCAATTTCGATAACTTCACATTTAGGTTGATCTGCTCCTTTAAAAAAATATCGACACATGTGAGCAGAGGAACACACTATCTTCTTGTCCACATACCATCTTATCACTACACCATCACACTGAACAATTCTTTGTTGTTAAAACCATCGTTAAAAAGTTGATTTTTTTAAAATGTGGTGTGCGTGCGTGCATGTGTGTTTGATTTGGGGGAGAGGAGGTGTATCAATTCTTGGCAGTCCATTAGATTGTTAGAGAGTGAAGTTGAAAAAGATTCCTGGCAGTCTAGTTGCCAATATGTATTTGATCTATGGTGATGGAATGGGAGTTCCTAATCCTTATTGGTTTTATGTCAATGGTTAGCCTTAGCCTTTTAACAACAGTGTTTGGAACTGAAAACAGTAGAGCATCTCACCTGCTAAAAGGCTGTCAACAACACAGCTATTAAACTTTGTAAAAGGCACTGATATCTATTGGAGATTTGAAATAATCCCAATATGAAGATTCTCTCTGTAATCCCTGATATTTTTCTGACTCCCACTCTGCTTTCTAGGAATTGAAGTGTAGGGGTTTTAGGACACATCATACATTGAAACTTACTGCAGGTTCTTATCCTTCAGTATATTCTTGTAGCCTTGGAGTTTTAATGAGCTATTCAACTACATAAATGTTATGTAATATATACTAAGGATGCAAAGCTCTGGGTCCTGAAGCCTTCAAAACGAAGTAAGATCTCAGAGCCCTCTAGTGGCTTTCTGCCTGAAATCCATGAATCTTTTCCTTTTCTTAACCCATTCACTTCTAACTCTATTGCAGCTTAAAGTTCAAAAGGTTTAAAAAGGTTGAGGACATAATTTATTTTTTCCTACAGTGTCACTCTGCGGTGCTATCCCTGCATTGGTGGGTTCCATAATCTGTGGATATAATTCAGTGTTGCTGCTATTTGTCTCTGATGTCACACTTAGTGTTTGTGTAAATGATCTAAGTTGTGTGTTCCTGTCATGTCCTTTTTTTGTTATCTGTCCTATTACTGCATTTTTCATGCCAGTAATCACAACCAGCAGATAAAGCACAGCTGCTCTTGTAGACACCAAGTCAACTCAAGACTTCAGGTTAGCAACACGTACGTGAAACATTGCACATTTCCCAAAGGATCTGAACAGATCCGAACCTTTCATAGTTGGGCTGGCACTCACTGTGGTTGTACATCTAGGTTTAATAAGCAGATGCTGTATATTCTGTGTGAGTAATTAGAGTGGTATTTAGGTATACCATGCATCCAAGAGCTTTCTTTTGGTGCTGTCAGTTAAAGGTTCCTGCAGCAAGATCCATGTGATGTGTCTGTTTTTTTTCATCGCTGCTTAGAAAAGACTGGTTATTTTGTTTCATTTCCTTCAATTAATTTAATTGCAGTGACTTGGGAGAGGGAGGGAATGTTTTGGTGTTGCAGGATTTCCTAGTGTCCTTGAGACATTGACTGTACCCAGTGCCCGATTTCAACTCTTCATTCAGTGTCAGTCATTTTCAATCTGTTTCAGTCCTCAGCCCTAAAGGGTGAGTCCAAGATATTTTGGAATTGTGGATGAGAGCTAAGCTTATGATATATTCTAATAAATATACTTCCAAATTAGGTCATGCCATCAGCCTTTCTTCAATACATATCTGGCATCATTCAATACAATAGGCCATAGATTCATATTCATAATTGGCTCGGACACCTCATGCTGTCCAAAATATGTCCAAATATTTGAAGTTGGAGTAATTCTATTTACTTTAATCTATCAAAAACTGTGAAATAAGGGCAGGCTGCCATGTTCCAAATTGAATTTTTCTCTTTAAATTTGCAATTTCTATTGGTTTGCTTAACTATGTTGGTTGATTTTTTTTACTTTATGGAATAATTCTGAAACTGACCAATCAGTTAATGTAACAGGAGAAACTGTAGTGAAATAGAAGATGAGAAGGTTATGGGATATATAGATCAATAATTAAAGGGGTTCAGGGAGTAGCTGAGTCTAGAATCATAGGACAAACACAATCCTCAGTACAGATTTTAAAAAAAAATCTTGTATAGAAATTGGGAATGTGTATTTGGCATAAGTTTTGATTTTATGTTCCAATGTAGTTTTCTTCCCGTCTTCAGTCCCATAAAGTCTGCACCGAGGAACAGTAAGAACCTCGAGCCTGCCTAGATTATGTGCTCAAGTCTCTGGAGTAGGGCTTGAACCTACAACCTACTAACTCAGAAGTGAGAGTGCTACCCACTGAGCCAAGGCTGATACCTTAAATCATAGTATCCTTTCAGAGCTCAGACCTCATACATACAGATTGAGAGGATCATTGTCACAATAGGGCACACTGGCGCATACCTTTTTATTTAAGCACGGGCACTATAATCTCTTCCTGCACTCCATATAAGGCAAGCTCTGCTCTGAGGTTCGTTGTTTTCCAAGAATAGATGACAGTGGTCTGCAAGGACTGAGGGGAAGATTGGAAGGGAGGGAAGGTGCATAGCAGACCATGCTTCCTTAGCAAAAAACAACTTGTATTTAAAAAGCACTGCTCACATGCAGGAAGATATGGCAGAGTACAATAAGGAGGAAACAAAGATGAGTTGGGGAAAAGAAAGGAGAATGGAGAGGTTAGGATGGGGAACTGAAGGCATAGTTGAAGCGAAGCGTTTTGAGGAGGCTTGCGAAAGGAGAGAGCGAGGTGGTTAGGTAGAGGGAACTGGGTAAAGAGTTCCAGAGGACAGGAGCATTGTGACTGAACAAATGGCTACTAAAAGTGGAGTAGGGGGTCCCTGTGGATTGGAAGGTAGCAAATGTAACCCTGCTATTCAAGAAAGGAGGGAGAGAGAAAACAGGGAACTACAGGCCAGTCAGCCTGACATAGGTTTTAGGGAAAATGCTAGAATCTATTATTAAGGGCATAGTAACAGGGTACTTGGAAAATCATAATACGATTAGACAATCAACACAGTTTCATGAAAGGGAAATCGTGTTTGACCAATCTATTAGAGTTTTTTGAGGACATAACTAGCTGGGTAGATAAGGGGGAAACCAGTGGATGTAGTATATTTGGATTTTCAAAAGGCATTCGATAAGGTGCCACACAAGAGGTTGTTGCACAAGGTTAGGGTTCATGGGATTGGGGGTAATATATTAACATGGATTGAGGATTGGTTAACGGACAGAAAACAGAGAGTAGGAATAAACGGGTCATTTCCGGGTTGGCAGGTTGTAACTAGTGGGGTGTCACAGGAATCAGTGCTTGGGCCTCAGTTGTTTACAATATATATCAATGACTTAGAAGAGGGGACAGAGTGTAATGTATCCAAGTTTGCTGACAATACAATGCTAGGTGGGAAATTAAGTTGTGAGGAGGACGCAAAGAGGCTGCAAAGGGATATAGACAGGTTAAGTGAGTGGGCAAGAAGGTGGCAGATGAAGTATATTGTGGGGAAATGCAAAATTATCCATTTTGGTAGGAACAGGAGTAGGCCATTTAGCCCCTCTAGCCTGTTCCGCCATTCAATGAGATCATGGCTGATCTGTGACCTAAACTCCATATACCCGCCTTAGCCCTATATCCCTTAATACCTTTTTGCTTTACAAAAATCTATCAATCTCAGATTTAAAATTAACAATTGAGCAAGCATCAACTGCCGTTTGCGAAAGAGAGTTCCAAACTTCTACCACCTTTTGCGTGTAGAAGTGTTTCCTAACTTCGCTCCTGAAAGTCCTGACTCTAATTTGTAGGCTATGTCCCCTAGTCCTAAACTCCCCAGCAAGCAGAAATAGTTTCTCTCTATCAAACCCATCAGTTCCCCTTAATATCTTGAAAATTTCAATCAAATCACCCTTAATCTTCTAAATTCCAGGGAATACAACCCTAGTTTGTGTAATCTCTCCTCATAATTTAATCCTTGGAGTCCGGGTATCATTTTAGTAAACCTCGCTGCACTCCCTCCAAGGCAAATACATCCTTCCTGAGGTGCAGTGCCCAGAATTGAACACAGTGCTCCAGGTGTGGACTAACCAAGGCTTTGTATAGCTGTAGCATAACTTCTACCCCCTTGTAGTCTAGTCCTCTAGATATGAAGACCAGTATCCTATTAGCCTTTCTGATTATTTTCTATACCTGTCCATGACATTTTAATGATCTATGTACATGGACCCATAAGTCTCTTTGGATCTCCACTGTTTCGAGCTTTTCACCATTTAGAAAGTACTCTGATCAATCCTTTTTAGGTCCAAAGTGGATGATCTCATAGTTGCCTACAAGAATAGAAAAGTAGAATATTTTTTGAAAGATGAGAGACTAAGAAATGTTGGTAATCAGAGGGATTGGATGTCCTTGTGCATAGAAAGTTAACATGTAGGTACAGCAAGCAATTAGGAAGGCAAAGGGCAAGGGGGCTGGAGTTTAAGAGTAAGGAGGTCTTGCTGCAATTATATAGGGCTCTGGTGAGACCACACCTGGAGTACTCTGTACAGTTTTGGTCTCCTTACCTAAGGAAGGATATACTTGCCTTAGGGGGAGTGCAACAAAGGTTCACTAGATTGATTCCTGGGATGAGAGGGTTGCCCTATGAGGAGAGATTGAGTAGAATATGCTCTGGAGTTTAGAAGAATGAGAGGTGATTTCATTGAAACCGACAAAATTCTTAGAGGGCTTGATAGGGTAGATGCTGAGAGGCTGTTTCCCCTGGCTGGAGAGTCTAGAACTAGGGGTCATAGTCTCAAGATAAGGGGTTGACCATTTAGACTGAGATGAGGAAAAATTTCTTCACTCAGAGGGTTGTAAATCTTTGGAATTCTGTATCCCACAGAGCTGTGGATGGTCAGTCGTTGAGTATATTCAAGACTGAGATTGATAGATTTTTGGACACTAAAGGAATCAAGGGATATGGGGATAGGGCAGGAAAGTGGAGTTGAGGTAGAAGATCAGCCATTATCTTAATGAATGGCAAAGCAGGCTCGAGGGGCCGAAAGGCCTACTCCTGCTCCTATTTCTTATGTTCTTATGAAATGACAAATTGTTTGGTGTTAGAGGAGTGGAGGATGCGCCCAGATACTTAAATTAGAAGAGGCGCTCAAGGCCAGAGAGCGATTTGAAAACATAATCAAAAACTTTGAATTCATTATGCTGGAGTACAGGGAGCCAGTGAAGCTCCGAGAGTATGTGGGTGAAGGGAGTGTGGGACTTAGTGCAGGTGAGAACATGGGTTGCGACTTTTTGGTTGAGTCGAAGCTGGTGGACTTGGAGAGGTTTGGAGAAGTTGGACCTTAAGGTAAAGAAGGCATGGGCTATAGTTTCAGCACAGAAAGGGAGAGCTGGTGGGGAGGGGGGTGGAGATGAGCAATGTTGCATCAGTGAAGAATGCGGTTTTGATAACTGAGCACATTCTAGGGAGGAAGCTGAGCTTGGGATGAAACAAAACACCAAAGTTCCGCATCTTGCGACTCAGCTTGAGGTGGCTGATGGGGAGGTTGATGGAATTGAGACCTGAGGCACAGAAGTGCTGATGGCAGTTGAAGAAGATAACTTTGGAAGGATGCAGACTCTACTTGAGGTGGATAATCTTTCTTCTTCAGTATGCATCTCCTACACATCACTGGACACTGTCCAAATAGTGTCAGACTAAAGAGGAATGGGCTTTTACAGGCAGGATAGCAGTTTTACTTATAGGACAAATTATTCAAAAGAATTAGCAATGTCTAAAATAGTAGTGTTTTTTAAGTTATGCAGATTTCTCCAAGTAGCCACACAACATGATGGTATCAATTTGCTCAAGTAAAGTCCTAAATGTGACGTGGAGTCGACCATCACCGATTCTGGTGAGTCCTCAGCTTTAGGGCAAGAGCAATAAAGGATATATTTGACCAAGCAATGTGTAAGGTGCAATCTAGTCAGTGGTTTACCTAATATCGTAAGACATAAAAAGGTGGTTCAACTTTGACAAACTTGGTTCAATCTACATAGCTAATTTTTTTTTATTCGTTCATGGGATGTGGGCATCGCTGGCGAGGCCGGCATTTATTGCCCATCCCTAATTGCCCTTGAGAAGGTGGTGGTGAGCCGCCTTCTTGAACCGCTGCAGTCCGTGTGGTGACGGTTCTCCCACAGTGCTGTTAGGAAGGGAGTTCCTGGATTTTGACCCAGCGATGATGAAGGAACAGCGATATATTTCCAAGTCGGGATGGTGTGTGACTTGGAGGGGAACGTGCAGGTGGTGTTGTTCCCGTGTACCTGCTGCTCTTGTCCTTCTAGGTGGTAGAGGTCGCGGGTTTGGGAAGTGCTGTCGAAGAAGCCTTGGCGAGTTGCTGCAGTGCATCCTGTGGATGGTACACAGTGCAGCCACTGTGCGCCGGTGGTGAAGGGAGTGAATGTTTAGGGTGGTGGATGGGGTGCCAATCAAGCGGGCTGCTTTGTCCTGGATGGTGTCGAGCTTCTTGAGTGTTGTTGGAGCTGCACTCATCCAAGCAAGTGGAGAGTATTCCATCACACTCCGGACTTGTGCCTTGTAGATGGTGGAAAGGCTTTGGGGAGTCAGGAGGTGAGTCACTCACCACAGAATACCCAGTCTCTGACCTGCTCTCGTCGCCACAGTATTTATATGGCTGGTCCAGTTAAGTTTCTGGTCAATGGTGACCCCCAGGATGTTGATGGTGGGGGATTCGGCGATGGTAATGCCGTTGAATGTCAAGGGGAGGTGGTTAGACTCTCTCTTGTTGGAGATGGCCATTGCCTGGCACTTATCTGGCGTGAATGTTACTTGCCACTTATGAGCCCAAGCCTGGATGTTGTCCAGGTCTTGCTGCGTGCGGGCACGGCCTGCTTCATTTTCTGAAGGGTTGTGAATGGAACTGAACACTGTGCAATCATCAGCGAACATCCCCATTTCTGACCTTATGATGGAGGGAAGCTCATTGAAGAAGCAGCTGAAGATGGTTGGGCCTAGGACACTGCCCTGAGGAACTCCTGCAGCAATGTCCTGGGGCTAAGATGATTGGCCTCCAACAACCACTACCATCTTCCTTTGTGCAAGGTATGACTCCAGCCACTGGAGAGTTTTCCCCCTGATTCCCATTGACTTCAATTTTACTAGGGCTCCTTGGTGTCACACTCAGTCAAATGCTGCCTTGATGTCAAGGGCAGTCACTCTCATCTCACCTCTGGAATTCAGCTCTTTTGTCCATGCTTGGACCAACGCTGTAATGAGGTCTGGAGCCGAGTGGTCCTGGCGGAATCCAAACTATGCATCGGTGAGTTGGTTATTGGTGAGTAAGTGCCGCTTGATAGCACTGTCGACGACACCTTCCATCACTTTGCTGATGATTGAGAGTAGACTGATGGGGCGGTAATTGACCGGATTAGATTTGTCCTGCTTTATGTGGACAGGACATACCTGGGCAATTTTCCACATTGTTGGGTAGATGCCAGTGTTGTAGCTGTACTGGAACAGCTTTGCTAGAGGCGCAGCTAGTTCTGGAGCACAAGACTTCAGCACTACAGCTGGGATGTTGTCGGGGCCCATAGCCTTTGCTATATCCAGTGCACTCAGCCGTTTCTTAATATCACGTGGAGTGAATTGAATTGGCTGAAGACTGGCTTCTGTGATGGTGGGGATATCGGGAGGAGGCCGAGATGGATAATCCACTCGGCACTTCTGGCTGAAGATGGTTGCAAATGCTTCAGCCTTGTCCTTTGCACTCACGTGCTGGACTCCGCCATCATTGAGGATGGGGATGTTTGCAGAACCTCCCGTTAGTTCTTTGATTGTCCACCACCATTCACGACTGGATGTGGCAGGATGCAGAGCTTTGATCTGATCCGTTGGTTGTGGAATCGCTTAGCTCTGTCTATAGCATGTTGCTTCTGCTGTTTAGCATGCATGTAGTCCTGAGTTGTAGTTTCACCAGGCTGGCACCTCATTTTTAGGTACGCCTGGTGCTACTCCTGGCATGCTCTTCTACACTCCTCATTGAACCAGGGTTGATCCCCTGGCTTGTTGGTAATGGTAGAGTGAGGAATATGCCGGGCCATGAGGTTACAGATTGTGCTGGAATACAATTCTATTGCTGCTGATGGCCCACAGTGGCTCATGGATGCCCAGTTTTGAGCTGCTAGATCTGTTCTGAATCTATCCCATTTAGCTCGGTGGTCGTGCCACACAACACATTGGATGGTGTCCTCAGTGCGATGACGGGACTTCGTCTCCACGAGGACTGTGCGGTGGTCACTCCTACCAATACTGTCATGGACAGATGCATTTGCGACAGGTAGATTGGTGAGGACGAGGTCAAGCAAGTTTTTCCCTCGTGTTGGTTCGCTCACCACCTGCCGCAGGCCCAGTCTGGCAGTTATGTCCTTCAGGACTCGGCCAACTCGGTCAGTAGTGGTGCTACCCAGCCACGCTTGGTGATGGACATTGAAGTCCCCCACCCAGAGTACATTCTGTGCCCTTGCTACCCTCAGTGCTTCCTCCAAGTGGTGCTCAACATGGAGGAGGACTGATTCATCAGCTGAGGGAGGACGGTAGGTGGTAATCAGCAGGAGGTTTCCTTGCCCATGTTTGACCTGATGCCATGAGATTTCATGGGGTCCAGAGTCAATGTTGAGGACTCCCAGGGCCACTCCCTCCTGACTGTATATCACTGCACCACCACCTCTGGTGGGTCTGTCCTGCCGGTGGGACAGGACATACCCAGGGATGGTGATGGAAGAGACTGGGACGTTGGCTGAAAGGTATGATTCTGTGAGTATGGCTATGTCAGGCTGTTGCTTGACTAGTCTGTGGGACAGCTCTCCCAATTTTGGCACAAGTCCCCAGATGTTAGTGAGGAGGACTTTGCAGGGTCGACTGGGCTTGGTGTTTTGCCGTTGTCGTGTCCGGTGCCTAGTGGTCCGATGCCGGGTGGTCCGTCCGGTTTTATTCTTATTATGACTTTTCGTAGTGAGATTTTACAACTGAGTGGCTTGCAAGGCCATTTCAGAGGGCAATTAAGAATCAACCACATTGCTGTGGGTCTGGAGTCACATATAGGCCAGACCGGGTAAGGACGGCAGGTTTCCTTCCCTAAAGGACATTAGTGAACCAATTAGCGTGCAATGAATACCTATGGAATGCATGCATCTTTTGCCCTCCTAGTCATGAGGAGAGGTTAAAAATTGGGGATGACTATATTTTGACTTAGATGAAATGGCAATATTACCTTAGGTGGAAATCTTGGATGGGTCTGAAGAATCACACAATCTGGATGCCAGACAGAATAGAGTTGATTCTTTACCAAAGTCTGGAATCTTGTTCTCTTTCCTAGCTTAAACCAAAGCTATTAGGAGTGCAGCCTTCCAGGTGAGAAATTTGAACTTGTGTATCGAAAGCTTTGAATGGGGAAGATATTAAACAGGTTAGAAAGAAAACTAAGTTCCCATCTGGGTTTAGCTGTGAGCAATTTGGATGTATTCGCCCTATACCTTACAAAACATGGGAGATTAAAGGATGTTCTACTAATGATCCCAAGCCAGGGGGGTCATGGAGGGCTCATATTGCTACCACATGCATCTGTGACAAGCTTGGTTTCAGCTGACGGTCAATTAATGATCTAAGGCAAGTTAGAATTTAAGTTATCCTTTAGGAGAGAGGGCCTGGATCATTAGTGCAGCATTGTACAAACTTATGGCACTTAAGGTTGTGAGCGTATATTTTCCTCTTTGTTGGGGAACACTCAGTTCCCAGGGACAAAGAAAAACAAATGTTGTCCTGGGATTTTGGAGGGGCACTCAAAATAGGCAATACTGGGTTTGGGCCTCCAGAAGAGGAGAGGTTGGTGATTATTCAATGATATGAAGAGATCTATGTTTCTGTAACTCCAATCCTGAAGATATCCTGGAATGCCTATGAATACATCATCTCCTCATTTGTTTGGTCCACCTGCTGGTTGAAAGCATTAGAAGTCCTGTTGACTACCTCGGCTAAATGTTATGCTGCAAATGTCATCCCATGATTCAAATACCAATGGGACAGTTTTATTGCACCCAGACAGAGGACCCAAGAATTGGTCCAGACTTACATATTGAGACATCGCTGTATTGTCTTTCCAGAGCTGCACAGGTTTACCCCACATCAGATTCTGAAAATATTGTAAAGAAAATCATACTACCCACAACTTTCGGTGGCTTAAGTGCCAAGAGGATTTCTGTGGAGTTTGCTAGCCTTGAGCCTACATATCATTGAGATACTGAGATACTTGGGTTCTGGAAACTGTTGGTTGGGTTTAGCGCTGCTCTGCTTCTTCAAGCTGGTTCACCCTGATTTTCAGCAAGATCCACAGCTCACACAGATACTGGTATCTGAAATGGACAGCCTTTTGTTGTCTGGTGCCATTCAGCAAGTTCAACAGGACGAAGAAAGAAACTGTTTTTGCGCATGTTATTTTGAGTCCCCAAGAAAATTGAAGGTTTCTACCTTATTTTCAGTTTCTGGATAGTAGGCCTATAACAGTACCAAGTATCTTCATATCATTGAATAATCACCAACCTCTCCTCTTCTGGAGGCCCTAAGAGGGGGGGTGCCAAAACGAATTCATCTGTGACATGGGTCATTAGAGGTGAAAATAATGACTAGGAACACCCTGGAGGACATCCTGTGACCACCATTCTTAGTCTTGGGATGAAGCCCTGTTGATTCTGACCAATTGGGACAGCGGTGGCCTGTGAGGGCACTACTGTTTTATTAGGTTCAAATCTAGTATTTGGATCAAATCTTGCATTTGGATCACAAAGAAGGATGCTGTCATCAGATTGAGAACATGAACGTATGCACTTGCTGGGACCAAGATATTCTCTCGAAGAGGGCCCACTAAGTCCTGAAGGCAAGCAAACCAATGTAGAGGTGGAGAAATTCTTCCCAATGTGGTTTAAAACAAGGTTCTGATGAATGGAATATCTGCAGAGACTGTGGGTGAGATTTCCTGTAGTTGATGAGAAATCTGAGTTCCTGGAATATTGTAAGTAGCTGTGGACTCTCAAAATGCAGCTGTTATAGGCCTACTATCCAGGAACTGAAAATAAGGTAGAAACCTTCAGTTTTCTTGGGGACTCAAAATAACATGCGCAAAAACAGTTTCTTTCTTGGTCCTGTTGAACTTGCTGAATGGCACCAGACAACAGAAGGCTGTCCATTTCAGATACCAGTATCTGTGTGAGCTGTGGATCTTGCTGAAAATCAGGGTGAACCAGCTTGAAGAAGCAGAGCAGCGCTAAACCCAACCAACAGTGTCCAGAACCCAAGTATCTCAGACAATCTTCGCCAATTCAGCTGCAAAATTAACTATTTGCCCCTCCCCCTCCCCACAGATGGGTCACTAGTGGGTATGGAGTCACTGCTGGGAGAAGGGAAGAACAGAGAGCCTCTCTGCTAAGGACCCTTTGGTCCTGAGCACAGCTGGGAGTAACAGGCTCCCTGATCATACAGCTGCTTTAAGCTCTAGTTGGCGCCCTGAAGGAGTTGTTGATGCTGTCCACGTTGTAACTTGTAGACTTGGTAAGCATCCCCTTGAAAGGAGAGTTTGCCCTTGCACACCACAGTAGGGATATCCTTGAGGTGCCATTGTTCTGTTTTGAAATTTTCCAACAGCTCTCCCACTTGCATGCTGAATAGTTCCTTACCATCAAAGGAAAAGTCTAATAGTTGCTGTTTGAATTCCTGATAGTCTCATTCATGCCAATAGCACCAGAACAAAGCCCATCGCTGTCCCAATGTCTAAAGATTGTTGGGTAAACATAGAGGTGAGGTGATAAAGACAGTCTTGTTGCATGTGGACTGACAATGATGAATATATCTTACACTCTGTTGATTAGTATTGTCTCAGTAACAGAACTGCAGTTGTTGCCATGTGAAGCAAATGTGTTTCTACAACAGTGTAGGCTTATAAAGACTGTGTTGGGCAGCAGTGACTTCACTTGTGTACCCTTCATCTTATCACATGACAGAGAGTTGCAAGGTTTTAATGACAGCAGTTGGTCAGTGAATCTCCAACTGACCGGCTCTGCAAACATGTAAACAGTGTATTTACCAATTAGAGACTACTGGATACCTGGGTGATGTCCCATCAAGAGATTCAGATGATATTGCATGTCTCAATTACATTAGAAAAGAGTGGCAGCTTTGGAGTGGCATGTGAAAGTCTAATGCTGAAAGGTTCAGCTGCATTGTTATTCCAGTCATGGCTGAGTCCCATTTTTTTTAGAGCATCCACTAGGTGTAGTTGTAGAGCTTTCCGACCTGTTCCACTGATTCGTAAGGTCACCACCATGAAAGTCTTTTAAAGCACATGAACATTTCCAAAGCTGAGATTGCAATGCAAGAATTCCTTGAATATTTAATGAAACCACATTTTGGTTTAAATTATTTTTGATTCCATTTTATAGCACACGAATGAAGCACTACTCATCAATGAGTGTATTTCTATCACTGCATTACATCTGCATTAGGTGGGGAGTGAAGGTCGGCGAATTGCACATTAATTGTTCATGATCTGAAGGATATTATGCCAAATATCAAATACATTAACAAAGAAGTAAGAATTGTGTACAAAGCACAAAATAATGCGTTTAAACAAGAACAATTAAAAATAGTCAGGAATATGCTGGATTTGTCTGACATGTACATATTATTTGATGCAGAAATAATGGACTTCCTGATTCACCAGCCTTCCCAATGGTAGCCCAGATTCCACAGTCTTCCAAACATCTTTCAGGATTCTGTTCAACAGGAGCATTTACGTGCACCAAGACAAGGCAGGTATATGGCAAACCTTCGCATTTTGTGGGTTTCTTTTTCTTGTCAATGTTATGCTGTCCCCATCTTTCCTAAAGCCCCCAACTCATGGTGGGGTATGGTTCCACAGGTGACAGTCACCTCACCATTATCCACAGGTGAGACTTGCTATCTGACAGCCCTGGGCATCAGAGCCAAGCCTGATCCCGCTCTCACATGGTGTCCACGCAAACACGCTTCCAGGGGTGACTGGATACGAATTAGGAATGAAAACCCTGTCTAATTTTTCTTCTCTCTCTCTAACTTGAGGCCAGTTGTAGCAACCTTGCTGCAGAAAGCAATAAGCTGACCAGCACATACCAAGGATTGAATTGACTGCCTTGTTGGCTCTCTGTGGCTGAGCTACACAATTTCTGAGCCATTGAAGGAATTGTGGGCTTGCTGCACTGCGATTGCTTGTCTGCTTCACTAACCTTGGCAACCATGATTATTTTTCACATGGAAAGTATCAGCAGGCACCAAAGGTCAGTGCCGAGGTCAGAAATGAAGAAAAACGTGTCAGAAAGCAGAGCAGCGAGAGAAATGGTAAGCAACAAGATAGGAAGATAAGAAGAAAATTGTAGGTAAAGAAAATGAGCAGAAGTGGAAAAGAAATTTCTGCAGAGATGGTCAAAAGATCAAAAGCCACAAGAGAGAAAAAAATCCAACATTAGGAAAGTAAGAGATAAAACTGAAGTTCAAAAATACTGTGCATTCTTGAAGGGCTTCATGTGAGCATTGATCGTGGATCTTAACAGTTTAATTGCCTTTTTCCCATACATTCTGTGTACCAAATGTACAAGAACATGATCTCAAAATAAGAAAAATACAGCAAACGAATTTTATCTGGTGGGGAGAAAAGTCTATTCATGACTGGGGAACACTGATGTGGAAACAGACTGTATGTTATAAAAAGCCCTGTGTAAGAGTTCATTAAAAGCATGGTTGGGTGTCTGTCTATAGGCATGTATAACGTGTATGTGTTGACTTGTTCTTAATAAAACAATATTTAAATGGCTTGTTAGAAAATCTCCAATTTTGTGCTGGCTTTAGAGATGAGCTGATCAAATTCCAGTGAATTTGCGTTTTTTATTTAGAATTTTGTTTTTCATGTGATGGTTTTGCTCCTTGCTTTCAAGAAAGCCTGAGGCTAGGGCATGACATTATGAAATCAAGTGAATCTGGCAAGCTTAAAAGTGCTACTGAAACAGGAAATGTCCACAGGGAATGCAGTGCCTGGAAGACCGAGAGAGACAGATGGTGGGTACTGTTTGTAAGAGACAGAATTGACCAGAGGGATTGTTACTCATGAGGCTTATTAACAGACAGGCTTTCCCCGCTTGTTTTAATTTGAAAAGGTGAGTTTAAGCAGCGCTGACATACTAGATGTCACGAGTGCCCTTAGAAATATCAGCTGAGATATCAACTGATAGTGACTGGGAAGCCTTTCGCTTCCTATTTTAAGAGCTATGTTTTTCCTTAAATAGGCTGCTGTATAATGTTTACAATGGACAACCTTTCTGACACTATTAAATAGCATGGCATCAAATATAGAATTGTAGATAGGTTCTAAATCCAATTCCAGGCATCAAGATGATGATGAGGCCAATTCTATCTTAATCTGCCAGCAGGCTGATGATGATTTAAAAAATTCAAAGTCATGCAGTTTGATGGTGGAAAGTAGAATACAAATCTGGTACCTCGTTCCACTAAATGTTTACTCCTCAGTAAGCACCATTACCCTTTGAGGATTGCAGTAACATTTCTTTTAAGCCCCAGTAGTACCTCTCTACGATCGGTGTACTGAGGTAAGGAAAGACTGAAAGTCAACTTGGTGTTGTTTTTTGCATTACTGGAAGTGATTGTCCCATTCCCTAATCTTACCACTGTTAGTCCTATTAAAATGATTTTAAAAAGACAATAGTTCCTGTGGGACAAGCTGATGTACTTTCAATGTGAAATACTTACTTGTGTGTCCCATACATGCAGTGGACACCTGGGAGGTGATTTTTGTCTTCAGGTGCAAAACAGTCCTATTCTAGATTGCAATAAAAACAGAAAATGCTGGAGAAGCTCAGCAAGCCAGGCAGCATTTGTGGAGAAAGAGACAATGTTAATGTTTCAGTTTGAAGACCTTTCGTCAGAACTGGAATTCTATTTCAGATTTCCAGCAAGTGCAGTATTTTGCTTTTCTACTGTAGATGCACTGCTTTGAGATCCACCAGAATCCCAAGTGCCAATAGCACTCAATTTTTGGGTCTAACCTTATTTGTTTAAGGATTCACGATTACCAGGTGCAAACTCTGCTGGTTTTAGGGATGACACCATTGGTAGGAGACAAAAATTGCATGCAAGTCAAATTTAAATAGATTGGGACAATTAAAAAGGAGTGTCACAAAGAGGGAGCCAAACATTTTCAAAGCTTCTGGGGAGCATTAAAAGGTATCTCAATCCATCAGCAACCTTTGCCAAGGCTGAAGGGGCATAGCATTGAGAAGTGGCAGGCCAGAATGAAGGGAAAGGGGATGGTAAATGCAGGCCTGAGTGTACAGACAAATGACAGTGTTTCTTGGCACTTGGCCTGCTCTTTGAGTGGTGCAGTCAAGGTAGTTCATAAGATGCTTGTGAAAGGGTTTTCTCTGTGCCTCTCTACAGCACCATCCCATAGACCAGCACTGCAGCCTGCCTGTAAGAAAGTTCAGCCATGTTTCTGGCCACAGCTATTACCGTCCCTTAACATGTACAAGCTCTGTGCTGCATGATAGCTGCTGATGTTCTTGCATCAGATGGCAGAGCTTGGCATCTTCCCCTCTGCTGATCCAGATTCTGAAAAGGCAGGTTATCAATCATTCTCGGATGGGTTTGCCAGGACCCACAGAAATGGCTGGTGACATCTTTGGAACGTTGGCTCCCGATCACCCTGGTATGCCACCTTCCATGCTGTGGTTGGAATGCTTCAGAAGAAGGATTAGATGGGCATTCACATCACTTTGTGATACTACTGGAGATCTGCTAGTGAAGCTGCCAATGGGAAGAGAAGCTCCCACCAATAGCATTTGCCAAAGTGAGGTTTGCTACCTCTCTCTGCAGATATTGGGGTGTAGGTGTAGATGGGGAGACCCATAACACCTCTTGTGTAGTCTGACCTGCCTCGCATCTTTCCAGTGGACCCCTTTTTCCTCTGAACATGTCAACTTGAAGGATTCCTGGTGGCAAATCCTTTGGTGCCAGCTAGAAACAACAAAAAAAAGGCTTTAAAAGGCCTAATGGTCTTACCTTGAAAGAGTATGGGCCTTTTAAATGCCCTCCTACCTGAGGCCTTGTCCCCCACCAGGTTTCACTGACGTGCTGGAGTTTTGGCATCCAGCATGCCAAGGGACAGAAAATGACTTAGAGCTTTCTCATGACCCCTTCTGGATATCTCAATGAAGTTCCCGCTTGCTTCTGGCAGGAGTTTTAAATGACTGCCACAGGCCCAACCTGAAAAGCCTTAGCCAAGCGGGAGTCCAGCACAACTAATTTTGGCAGATTTTCATCCCTCTATAGTCTTGTTACTGCCCGAAATCAGGGCAGTAGAGAGACATAAATCACCCTCCTAATTTGCAAAAGTGCGTCAACTTTCTGCTTCTGAAAATGATGGGCAGAATCTCAATCTCTAATATTATACATATGGAAAATCCAACAAATGTACATGTAATAAAGAGAATAAATCCAATAATGCCCTGCTGCCAGTGCGATCTCCTTCACCCACTGTAACTGCGACCTTGAGACGTTACTCAGCCTTTGCAGAGTCCTGCTCTGTAAGAAACAAATTAAGTGTTTCTGGGACATGATTAACCTGTCAGGCACTACGCTATAATCCATGCTGCACACTGCAACACAACATAGCTAACCAAATTAATCTCCAAAAACTGCCACTCACATCTCTAGATAATCTGTGGAAATAAATCCCTACATTTCAATTAGTAAAGGTAAAAAGTTTTTGAATCCCTTGAGTTTGAAGAACATACTGAGTAATGTGTAGGAAAGAGTTATAAAGCTTTATTAGAATTTGAGAGTCAGAAGATCCTAAACAGTAAGATCAAAGCTTGAAATGTTTCTGGACATCAGCCAAGCCCTGAAATTAGGTTGTGACTTTTAATCCCTCCCACGTAGACTTATAATTATAAATATTGTTTTAAAGCTCATTTTCCTACATGTTAGGTGTGCGGAGT
Organism: Heptranchias perlo; assembly: GCF_035084215.1. Taxonomy (NCBI): domain Eukaryota; kingdom Metazoa; phylum Chordata; class Chondrichthyes; order Hexanchiformes; family Hexanchidae; genus Heptranchias; species Heptranchias perlo. Next base: position 38,050,269 of record NC_090341.1, on the reverse strand, counting down.
GTGATTAAGGCAGTGCAACATAGAACACAATATCTTGCAGCTGATTTATTTATAGTTGGTCCGTGTATAGCATTACTTGACACACATCATCTTAAAATTAAACTTTCTGTCTCCAGAAACCGCTTCTTATATTGTTTTTTATTTGTTCTTGGGATGTGGACGACACTGGCCCTCCCAAGTTGCGTTGAGGACATGAAGAGTTAACTTCATGGTGTCGGAATGGAGTCACTTGTAGGCCACATGGGATGGGGTGTCGGCTTTCCTTCCCTGAAATTGGAATAAAGTAACCCTCAGCCATAATACATCTGACTGGATTTGCTCCTAAATTTGTTTAGGTTTTGTTCAAAGCTCCAGGTTAAAATTTGAGTTAGAACTTGAATTTTTAAATTACTGTCATTTCTACATGGTTAAACGTTCAGCTAAACCTTTTAAATAGTTCGAGCTATTTCAATTTATATTTTCAGTTGATATGGAACTGTAATACTTATATATGTGTGTATATGTATGTGTGTGTATATCTATATCATTGTTTACTGTGACTCTGACTGGACTTGCTCCTAAAGCGAAGTGCTTTGGGACACTTCTTTACATTAAAAGTGTGATATGAATGCCAGTTGTTATGGCCAAACATGACAGCTAATTTTCCCACAGCAAGATCCCACAAAAGCAAATGAGAATAATTACCAGATAACCTGTATTTGGTGTTGTTGGGTGAGGGAGGAATATTGGCCAGAACATCAAGAGAACTCCTGGTTCTTCTTCAAAACATTTTTTGGGATCTCTTACAGACAGACTTTGTTTAATGTCTTATCTGAAAGCTAGCACCTCTGACAATGCAGCATTCCCTCAGTACCCTAGTGAAATGTCAGCCTAGATTATATGATCAAATCCTGTAGTGGGACAACTTTCTGCTTCAGAGGGAGACTGAGATTTTTATATTCATAAAGACGTAAAAATTATATAAATTGGGACATCATGTCATCAAGTGGTAGCTTCACTCTTCTGATAATATCTGTTATTTTGGAAGGAGTATTGTTTTACAGTGTGAAGATCAACTACAATAATCTAATAGAAAACAGTTAGTGCTGGTGACTTAATACAGCCGAGAAGTTAGACCGTTGAAGGTAGCACTTTACAATGCTTCGTGGTAATTCTATTTATATCTCTCTTTCCAGTCTTTTTTCTTTACAGTCTATTGAATTTTATTAGCTTCATCTCATAACAGAACAAATGATCACTGGGTTGTCATTTGCGGAATTGGAAGCAGTTTATGATATTTCTGGTAGAGGACAGTCTGATTCATTGAACGGGCCAGCAATCACTTGCATATAACCTCATATTTGCAGGAATAAATAACAGATTGATGCATATTGATGAGTGAATTTAGGGTTTGGACAATATCTTTGTGAAGTGGGCTAAGCGAGTCTCGTAGGCAGTAAGAGGACAGCAGCTTTGGGCTGGTTTCTGATGCACATTTCTCATGGATTACTGCTGCTGATCCCAGTTTTCCCTTTTTATATTACTTCAATGCAGTGAACTAAGTTTATTGTTGACACTAAGCATAACGTCGTCAACATGATTTGTTTTTTGCATAACTTGAGGTCCAGGCTGCTTTCTAGCTTTTGGAGTTACAGAGTCCTTTTTTGTGTCGAACCATTAACTTGTCTTTTCTCTTTATAGATGCTGACTGACTTGCTGTGTATTTCAAGCATTTTCTGTTTTTATTTCAGATTTATGACTTATAGTTTTTTCCTCCATTTTTATGCGTCCTTTTGCATTATGGATTTCAATATAGGTTTATAAAATACCAATGAGACATCGCAAAACTTTTTATCTTTAATCCAGGTTCAGTACAAAAGACCTCAGTATATTCCAAGGTGACAATTGTCTGAGAATATTCACAATTGTTTGAAAACCCATGTACAATGATGTTTCCAAGCCACAAGGGCATGACATACTGCCACAATGCAGATGGTATTTCTCCACGTCGCTGTGTATAAATGTAAGTGGGATCTCCATTGTTTTAACTTTTCTTGCTTTTTAGCAATGTTATAAAAATATGAACAATTAGCATTCGTAGTTGGCATTTAAATAGAAAACCTGATAGGACTTTAAATAGAAGGTTAATGGAAAACCTCATGGGACACTGACACCAGTACTGGGACAGGAAGGAGCTGTGCTGCTGGGATGGGCTCCACCTGAACCAGAATGGAACCAGAGTCCTAGTGCAAAGGATAAATAGGGCAGTGGATAAGGCTTTAAACTAGCAAGATAGTGGAAGGGATCTGGTAGCAATAACAAAACCTTAAAGATAAATGAAACAGGAGATGAGTGTAAACGTCAGACCAGGGATAAAGATAACATAAACGGTCAATGGTTATAAACTATAAGTATAAAAGGACTTAAAAATATTGTAAAAGGAACAACTATTAAGGATGAATTAAACTGCCCGTAAAACAGTGGACACAGCGTCCAAAATAAAACGGGGGAACTGGAGGCAATAATTCGTAGCGAGGAACCAGATGTAATAGGAATAAATGAAACATGGCTACATAAAGAACAAGACTGGCAACTAAGTATTGCAGGCTAGAACATAATCAGAAAGGATAGGAAGGAAGGAAGGAAAGGGCAGGGGGGAGGTGGAGTAGCTGTACTCCAACTCCAATTCTTTGAAGAAGTAACAAAAAGAGTAGACAAGGGTAATGTAATATATTTGGATTTTCAAAAGGCCTTCGATAAGGCACCACATTGTAGACTCATGATTAAGGTTAGAGCATGTGGAGTCAGGGGACAGGTAGCAGAATGGATAGCAAGCTGGCTACTAAACAGAATAGAGAATAGGGGTTAAAGGTAGTTACTAAGTCTGGCAAAACGTAGGAAGTGGTGTTCCACAGGGATCAGTGATGGGACCAATGTTGTTCACAAGTTATATTAACGATTTGGATTCAGGAATCAGAAGTACAATTCTTTCTTAGCCATTATGTAAAAAAACCCAACAATAGGGGAAGCATTGCTGGATCTAGTGATGGGAAATGAACCAGAACAGATAAGAAAAGTATGCATGGGGGAGAACATCTAGGCAATAGCAATCACAACATAATAAGATTTAAGATAAAGATTGAGAAGGACATAAGTAAGACAAAGACCAAAGTAATTTTTTTTTTAAAAAGCTGATTTTCAGGGGATGAGAATGGAACTAGGGAAAATAAACTGGAAAAATTTATTGATAAACAAAGAAATAGAACAGCAGTGGGAAACATCTAAAACAGTGATCAATAGAGTCCAGCAGACATATATCCCATCTAAAAAGCAAGAACAAACTAGCCAGTAATGATACACCATGGATGAATAAAGAAATAAGGGCAAAATTGAAACTAAAGAAAAAGGCGTACATTAAGTATATAGATAACAAAGGAGAGGATGACAAAAGGGAATATGAAAAGGTTAGGAAAGAAGTTAAAAAGACAATTAGGAAGGCAAAGAGAAACTACAAAATTAATTCATCAAAAATATAAAAATAAATAGTAAGGTATTCTACAGACACATAAAGAACAAAACAAAAATCAGGATAGGGATAGGGCCACTAAGGGATTCACAGGTAATGACTGAAATCGCAGAAATATTAAGTAATTATTCTACCTCAGTATTTACCAGGGAGACTAACATGGAGGACATGACATTAGAAGAAGAGATTACAAAATATCTAAAGACATTTAAGATAGAAAAGGGGGAGATAATTGTTAAATTAATCAAACTTAGAGAGGATCAAACCCCTGGTCTGGATGGATTGCATCCAGGCATATTAAAAGAAGTTAGGGAAGAGATAGCAGAGGCACTATTACATATATATAAAAATTCATTAGAAAAGGGAATAGTGCCAGAGGACTGGTGAACAGCTAATGTGATTCCTATATTTAAAAAGGGAGCTAGAACCAATCCAGGGAACTAATTAGCTTAACGTTGGTGGCAGGAAAGATAATAGAATCCTTACCCAAAGATGTAATAGAAAAACATCTAGAAATTGAAAATATAATAAAGAATAGTCAGCATGGATTTCAAAAGGGGAGATCATGCTTTACCAACCATATTGAATTCTTTGAAGAAGTAGCAGAAAGGGTAGACAAGGGTAATGCAGCAGATGTAATATATTTGGATTTTCAAAAGGCCTTTGATAAGGTACTGCACAGTAGACACATGACTAAGGTCTGAGCATGTGGAGTCAGGGGACAAGTAGCAAAATGGATAGCAAGCTGGCTACAAAACAGGAAACAGAGAGTAGGGGTTAAAGTTAGTTACTCAGACTAGCAAAAGGTGGGAAATGGTGTTCCATTTGGGACCACTGTTGTTCACCATTATAGGAAGTACAATTTCAAAATTTGCGGTGGACACCAAATTGGAGGTATAGTTAATATCGAAGAGGACTGTGACAAAACACAGGAAGACATTGATAAACTTGTAAAATGGGCATGTAATTGGCAAATGAATTTCAATTTAGATAACTGTGAGGTATTACATTTTGGGTAGGAAGAATAGGGGAGCCACATACTGCTTGGATAATAACAGTCTAAATGGGGTAGAGTAGGAGAGGAATCTGGGGGTACAGCTACATAAATCACTAAAAGTAGCGACGCAGTTTAATAAGGCCATTAAAAAAAGCAAACCAAGCATTGGGGTTTATTTCTAGAGGGATAGAATTGAAAAGCGAAGAAGTTATGTTAATCTTGTATAGAACCTTAGTTAGTCCACACTTGGAATGCCATGAACAGTTCTGGTCTCCATTTTATAAAAAGGATATAGAGGCACTGGAGAAGATACAAAAAAAGATTTACTGTGTTGATACCAGAACTGAGAGGTTATACCTATCAGGAAAGATTGAGCAGGCTGGGGCTCTTTTCTCTAGAAAAGAGAGGCTGAGGGGTGACCTGATAGAGGTCTTTAAGGTAATGAAAGAATTTTATAGGGTAGATGTAGAGAAAAGGTTTCCACTTGTGGGAGAGTCCAAAACTGGAGGTCATCAATATAAGAATGTCACTAATAAATCCAATAGTGAGTTCAGGAGAAACTTCTTTACCCAAAGAATAGTAAGAATGTGGAATGCGCTACCACAAGGAGTAGTTGAGGCGATTAGCATAGATGCATTTTAGGGGAAGTTAGATAAACATATGAGGGAGAAAGGAATAGAAGGATATGTTAGACGAAGTAGGGAGGGAGGAGGCTCGGGTGGTCCTGTTGGGCCGAATGCCCTGTTTCTGTGCTGTACGTTCTATGTAATTCTATGTAACTAATGAACCCAACACACTTGTGATCTTTAGGGTCATGCAGCCTCCTCTAAATGTTGCTTCAATGTTGTATCATACAGTGGTTCTCTATTTGTTATATTAATATTTCTTCAATAATCCATTGATACACTAACGTGCAGAGGAGAGACTCAGTGGTTTTGCTTTAACGTACTTTACAAAGTTAAGGGTTAAAATCTGAACAGACCAATTTAAGATGTGGCAACTGGGGAGTGTGCACTGTGACCATTTTGTTACGTAACTTCAGCATGGATATCTTGGATTGATGGTGGGATTATGAGAACAGACACTTTCTTGTCTTTACATTACTCTGTTCCAGAATGTGTTACTGACTACTGTTCAGTTCCTTTTGAAGAATGACATGCCAGTGACCAGCCATCTCTCTCAGTTGGAGCTGTGAGTACAACTAAATCCACTTATGCTGAAGGTTTACTGTATGCTACATGAATGTGCATCAGTTGTGTATGGAGGAGTATCAATATGTATAATGGATGAGATATCTATGGGAAATATCCCCCTTGGGCAGAGTAATATACAGGCTGTTAATGAGTATAGAAAAATCCTATACTGGCCCCTTCATCAAAAAAATACACAGCCTAGTGTTTGACTAAGAGTGGCATATAGAAGGAAGGGTGTTAAGTGTCATTGAAGACTGGAGTATCTGGCTGTGACCCTGTGCATGATCTGCAGAGACAGTTAAATGTGGGTGAAACCTTTATTTGACCCATGTATGCAGGCCTGGTTAATTATGCCTCTGCATTATATAAAGTTCTTTGGTTCCTCAAGTGTTCCTCATCTATAAGTCTATGGGGTTAATTTTCACTGTTACTGCTTGGGCGGTAAACTGGCGGAAACAGATTACCCGCTCGTTATGGAAGCCGCCCAATATTTATTTCCAAAACAAACATCGGGCGGGTTCTCTATTGGATGGGCAATCTGCTCTGGGCAATAAACTGACAAACAGTGAAGGTGAAAATCTTCCCCCGCCCCCTGTTATGTGTGTACTTCTGTGGTATTTGTTTTTAAATATTTTGTTGGTAAAAAGAAAATCCTTCACAATAATTAATGTCCGAAACAAGTGTACAATTCAAATATATTTATCCTGATTGTCCTTCCTGTCTGAAACTGTGTTTAGATTGAATTAAATATCATAAGACTACAACATGCAAATTAACCAATACTTTCTCTAATGCCAGAGCGGTCTCAAAATATTGTATGCTAAATGATCCTTAAATTCATGTCAATATGGCCCAGAAATTAGGATTCCTACTGAGCTTTCAAAATTCTCTCTCTCAAAACATGAATATTTTAACAAATTGACCATATAACTTGTAGTAAGTAGGTTGAATGTTCATATATATTTTTAAAATCTAACATTCAGTTTCCATGGTGTTTCTGCCTTATGGTTGTGAATTCAAATGGTTGGTATTTGGATGCTATACTAGTCCTTTTGGCAATGTTTTGTTTTTATTCCACCTGTTTACATTCCAATCAGCAACAAAAAGGAAGTTCAGTTTTCTGAGAAGCACTAAAAATATTCCAAAGGAGCAGAAACTGGGCTTAATCTTACTGTGATATTAATGATGCACGTGTATTATTTTCTCTGGATACCAATATCATTTATGTTTTATTTTTTAATCTAATACAAGCAAAATGATGCTACATGCTGTTCTGTAAAAAGCTCTTTTAGATAGTAAACTAATGATTGATCAAAATTGGCTGCTTAATTCCTGGTGTATGCCAAGTTAGCTCTGAGTCAAATGACTACACAGGCCCTGCTGAGGAAATGATTTTCAATCAATTTCTAAAACACAAATGAACTCCCATTTCAATTGAGTTTCAACAAAGCAAGATTATCCAATACTGTACTTGAAGAAAGCTCACTGTTCAGGTCTTCGATATGTTCTGATCTCAAGAATGTGAATGAATAGTTGCTTAAGCCAGGGACCTACTGTATTAAAGAGAAAATCTTCCATATTGACAGAGTTAGGTTATTTACAATAACAATCGCTGAATTAATGTGACCCTGTGGAATGGCTTATTATATTGTGTATTAGCACAAGTAGGATAGAATGATTATATTTTCTGTTGCAGTCTGAATAGTTGCCTAATCTCCTGAAACACAGTTGCACTGCTGGTCTGCTCTTGTCTGTCTACGCTGGACTGCTTTGATTGTTGGCATGCTGTACTCCAAATTACAGATGTCTTTGCTTCAGTCGCTGAGCAACATCACATAAAGTGCTTTTATTCAAATTCTACAGAAGGTTGAACCAGTTCTATACGTTTTATCTACAAGACGGTTGTTCTTTCTAACTATATTTACAGGGGTTCTGGTGACATTTAGGGCTCCATATAGCTTAGCTATTTTGGTAAGATTTTAAATGTTATACATATTCTTCTACCTTTTTTCCATATTAAGTCCCACATTGCTTTCTCCTTCAGCCAGGTAGATGGGATAATGTGGGCTGAAGCCTTTGTCTATGACTGGCTGACAGCAGTGTGCTCCTGCTGCTATATAGTACCTTGTGGCAATGCGGCAAATGATAACATTTACCCATGAGTAAAGGCAAGTGAGTTCTAGTCTAGGATTGCAAGTCGTGATCCACAGCTTCTGAGATTAACATCTATCATTAGGACTGCTGGGCTACTGTAAGTTTAAAAAATAAAGCTTAAATTTGATTTTACTTTTCTTATGTATGAAAAGTTTATTTTAAGAGTTTGGAAAACTTAACCCAGAGTATTACTTTAAATTGAACTGGGAATAGAACTAGGTTCAAACTGGTAAATGGCAATTTTAGAATTGATGTTGATAAATTCTTCTTCACAGAGTGATTAATGTGTGTAATTAACTTCTAGATATAGTATTGGAGACAAAAAATTGGAATCATTTAAGAAACAATTGCATCCTAAAATGGGTCCACTTTAGGATCTCTTTGGATAGATGAATTAAAATGAGCCTAATGGGTTATCATTATTATCATTTGTAATTACTCCATCTTCTCTCAAAACTGCTGGAGCCTTCCATAGCATGTGAGCTTCCTCCAATCCTGATGGGTCATCCTGTCTGACCCCAGTTTGACAGAATTCCCTCACAACTCTGGAATCTATTTCTGCCTCAAGATCTGTTAGTCGGGTATTTGAGAAACTTGAAAGTGGTCACTTTTGCTTAAAGGGCTATAATATTTCTTTTTATTGTAGATGGCTTATAGTTTACAAGATTGCCTACAGATGGAAAATAAATATATTAAATGCAGCATTGCCAACTCTTGTGATTTTGTTGATTTGTTGAGTTTGCACTATTTGTTTAAATGCATGTGATTTACTGGGATTGGAAGTGAGGAGGGATGAGGAAATTTAGCACCCCTACTACTACCGGGCTGAAACGAGCTAATTTGGTACGGAGTGGGGATGAAATGTATGCCTTACTTGTCTTTATGACTCAGCTATTTGTTGTATAAACTTGTGTCATTGAGGTAGCTGTAGTTAACATAAGAACATAAGAACATAAGAAATTGGAGCAGGAGTAGGCCAATCGGCCCCTCGAGCCTGCTCCGCCATTCAATAAGATCATGGCTGATCTGATCCCAACCACAAATCTAAAGAACACAAGAAGTCGGAGCAGGACCCGGCCACATAGCCCCTGGGCCCTCTCCGCCACCCACAGGGCATTGACCGATCCGAACTCAGCTTCATGTCCAATTTCCTGCCCGCTCCCCATAACCCCTAATTCCCTTTACTTCTAGGAAAATAAGAGTTCTTTTGATATATAAAAAAATTCTAACCCTCCCTCCTTTTATGAAGATGCTGACCCCTGTTTGGGTTTGATATAACATAGACACTGGCAACCCTTCACTATATTACCCAAGAGGCTATTCTACATGTGTGAGTGTCAACAACAAATGGCATCATAGCTGATCCCTATCCTGCGATTGCTGATACCTACACATGCATTTTGGTAGGAGGAATAAGAAGGCCACATACTCCTTGGAAAGTAAGAGTCTAAATGGGGTGGAGGAGCAAAGGGATTTAGGGGTACAGATTCACAAATCATTAAAAGTAGTAACGCAGGTTAACAAAGCCATAAAAAATGCAAACAAAGCACTGGGGCTCGTTCCAGAGGAATCGAATTGAAAAGCAGAGAAGCAATGTTATACTTGTATGGAACCTTGGATAGACCACACTTCGAATACTGTGCACAGTTCTGGTCTCCATATTACAGAAAGGATATAGAAGGTGCACAAAAGATTGACAAGAATGATACCAGAACTGAAAGGTTATAACTATCAGGAATGGCTGAACAGGCTAGGGCTCTTTTCTCTAGAAAAGAGAAGGCTGAGGGGTGACCCAATAGAGGTCTTTAAAATTATGAAGGGGTTTAATAGGGGAGACATAGAGAAAATGTTTCCACTTGTGGGGGAGTCCAAAACTAGGGGTGCTAAATATGAGATAGTCACTAATAAATCCAATAAGTAATTCAGGAGAAACTTCTTTACCCAAAGAGTGGTAAGAATGTGGAACTTGCTACCACATGCAGTAGTTGAGGTGAATAGCATAGATGCAGTTAAAGGGAAGCTAGATAAGTACATGAGGGAGAAAGGAATAGTAGGAAATGCTGATACGGTTAGATAAAGTAGGGTGGGAGGAAGCTTGTGTGCAGCATTAACATCAGCACAGAGCTGTGGGACTGAATGGCCTGTTTCTGTGCTGTAAATTCTATGTAATGCAGTTTCCAGCAGGGAGCAATTAATAGCGATTAGGAGCAGGAACCATGGCTCATTTTGTTTTAACTTTCCCTTCCCTAATTCAATGTATTGAGACCAATTGTAGTGCCCCTACTGCTGTCCTGGTTGAGGTCAACCAACTCAACTTAGGCTGGAGATCAAAGCTGGAACCTTTCTGATCAGTATGGTTCAGTACCACGCCTGAGCAATGTATTTGTGTGATTTCTATTCCACAAATAAGGCTGAGTGCTCCAAGTCACAATTGAGTTGTTATCACTCTTATGATTGGAATAGAAATTGTATCATAGCTTTCGCATTTCTTCTCTCAATGTCATCATTACACTTGTTTTTTTATTTGAAATTTACGCTTGTAAGATTTTCATTTTATGTTGCATGCATGAGAAAGGAGCAAGTGACTTCTGTTGGGAGCAGAGCAGGATGGGTGATAGCAAATAACGGTCAATGTGATAAATAGAGTCCAGTATCTGGGTCTTGGTGTGATATCGGCACAGAAATTACTCACCTTGGGACACCGTATTGCAATGGTGTCCTCTCCGACCGTTGGCGAATCGTTTGTGCAAGTTTGCGAATGTGTAAATGCGCAGCAAAAGCCCAAAATCGCGAACTTGCTCCCGTCGGTTCGCCAGCGGTTTGACAGTTCCAAATTAAAGGGCCACCTCTGCTAAAATGATAGAAATCATTAAACATTCATAAACTTACCCATCTGCCCAGCTGGAACGAATAAACTTATGCCACCAATAGGTACACTGGAAAATACCAGCTCTACACTACTTTTTAAAAGCACGGTGACTGTTAATGACTGCGAAACAACAAAAAATTAAATTTTAAAAATGTGGAATGTCAGATTACTCTTATTTTAATAATTTTTGATCATTAAAATTTTTTTTTTAATTTAACATTTTTTTTACTTTTAACTTCTGCAAGTTTCATTACATTAAATCATTTGCTTGGTTTTTTACAATACAATATGTTAAAATTTTATTTAAACTAACATACAGAAGTTTACTTTAAATGAATGAGTTTTACTTGCCTGCTTGTGGGCTTGATTTCTCTTCTTGACAGATTCTGTGGGCATGGCTTTCACTCCCACAGTCTCTATCGATACAAAGGAAACTGTGCTGAAATCACAGCGCTGAGCTGAAAAAAATTGAAGAGGGAGCAAGTAGACCACGAGGTAAGTATTTTCGTAGTCTTTGTCTGCAGGATGTGCAGACGGCCTTGCCATGCCGGTCGGTGCATGTTCCGGCCCATCATGTTTAAACAACATGCGGACTTGGCCACATTGCTGTTTCTGTGTTACTTCCAAACAGATCTGCTGTTTAAATGTATTATCACATCATAACCCATCTGATGGTCTATTTATACAATGGGTATAAATTTAGTAGTTTTCTGTTTTAAAATATTCTTTAATTAAAGCATATTGATGCATGTTATTGCTCAGGAATATGGCAGTTGCGCATGGCGATTGGATTGATATGCTCTCAGTTGGGTGTGATCCTGGAGCTGTGAGCACGATGCAGGAGCTGTGAAGCAAGAATGGCTTACGGCCTGGGCAGGACTTAAAATTTTTCTGGGTAACGTTGGGCTCTATAGATGGAGCACGCAGACTATATTTAACAACAAAGAGTTTAATTATTTATTGGTGGGTTTGAACATTGCTCTTAAAGTGATAATTTTTTATTTGTTTTGGTGTTAAAAATAATTTAAAATATTTACATATATTTGAGCATTTCAGTGGCAGTGCTTCTGACTGGTCATGTGATGCAGCTCTTAATGATCAAAAACAAACACATAAAAAAGCTACACATGTTAACATGTAAGGTTGCCATCTGTATAGCAAACATTGAAAAAGGACCTGTGTTTCCAGCAATCGGCAAATTGCGCCTGACACTGCGCCCATCTGGCCGAGGTGAAATTGGAGACTACAAGGTAAGCAGCACTTATCTCGCTGTCCTGTAAACTTTCACAGTAATTAATTTAAATTGCTCTGTACAGAGTCTGCAGTATTTTTAACTTTCCCTTCCTGCAGAGGAACAGCCAGAAAATGGACCATCCTTTAAGTTTATTTAAGATGCATGATTTCTGTAGCAGCAGGGCAGGCCTGAGGCTTTAATTCACTGCTGGTCAGCTAATTTGTGCTGGAGTCATATGATTGATACACTGCTTGAGTCTCAGCTATTTACAATCTAAATTAATTACTTCGATGAAGGGACCGAGTGTAATGTGTCTATGTTTGCTGACGATACAAAGCTAGGTGGGAAAGTAAGCTGTGAGGAGGACACAAAGAGTCTGCAAAGGGATATCGACAGGTTAGGTGAATGGGCAAGAAGGTGGCAGATGGAGTATAATGTGAGGAAATGTGAGGTTATTCACTTTGGTAGGAAGGATAGAAAAACAGAATATTTTTTAAATGGTGAGTAACTATTAAATGTTGGTGTTCAGAGGGATTTTGTTGTCCTTTTTTTTATTCGTTCATGGGATGTGGGCGTCGCTGGCTAGGCCAGCATTTATTGCCCATCCCTAATTGCCCTTGAGAAAGTGGTGGTGAGCCGCCTTCTTGAACTGCTGCAGTCCGTGTGATGAAGGTTCTCCCACAGTGTTGTTAGGAAGGGAGTTCCAGGATTTTGACCCAGCGACGATGAAGGAACAGCGATATATTTCCAAGTTGGGATGGTGTGTGACTTGGAGGGGAACGTGCAGGTGGTGTTGTTCCCATGTATCTGCTGCTCTTGACCATCTAGGTGGTAGAGGTTTGGGAGGTGCTGTCGAAGAAGCCTTGGAGAGTTGCTGCAGTGCATCCTGTGGATGGTACACACTGCAGCCACTGTGCGCCAGTGGTGAAGGGAGTGAATGTTTAGGGTGGTGGATGGGGTGCCAATCAATTGGGCTGCTTTGTCCTGGATGGTGTCGAGCTTCTTAAGTGTTGTTGGAGCTGCACTCATCCAGGCAAGTGGAAAGTATTCCATCACACTCCTGACTTGTGCCTTGTAGATGGTGGAAAGGCTTTGGGGAGTCAGGAGGTGAGTCACTCGCCGTGGAATACCCAGCCTCTGACCTGCTTTTGTAGCCACAGTATTTATATGGCTGGTCCAGTTTAGTTTCTGGTCAATGGTGACCCCCAGGACGTTGATGGTGGGGGATTCGGCGATGGTAATGCCGTTGAATGCCAAGGGGAGGTGGTTAGACACTCTCTTGTTGGAGATGGTCATTGCCTGGCACTTGTCTGGCGCGAATGTTACTTGCCACTTATGAGTCCAAGCCTTGTACATGAAACTCAGAAAGTTAACATGCAGGTACATTAAGCAATAAGGAAGGCAAATGGTAGGTTGGCTTTTACTGCAAGGGGGTTGGAGTACAGGAGTAAGGAAATCTTGCTGCACGGGTTCAAGAAGGCAGCTCACCACCACCTTCTCAAGGGCAATTAGGGATGGGCAATAAATGCTGGCCTTGCCAGCCATGCCCACATCCCATGAACGAATAAAAAAAAATTGTACAGGGCTTTGGTGAGACCACACCTGGAGTGCTGTGTACAGTTTTGGTCTCCTTACCTAAGGAAGGATACACTTGCCTTAAAGGCGATGCAACAAAGGTTCACTAGATTGATTCCTGGGATGAAGGGCTGTTCTATAAGGAAAGACTGAGTAGAATGGGCATATCCTCTCTGTTGTTTAGAAGACTGAGAAGTGATATCATTGAAATATATAAGATTCATGAGAGCGCTTGACAGGGTAAATGATAAGAGGCTGTTTCCCCTGGCTGAAGAGTCTAGAACTAGGGGGCATGTTCTCAGGATAAGGGGTCGACCATTTAGTACTGAGATGAGGAGAGATTTCTTCACTCAGAGGGTTGTGAATCTTCGGAATTCTCTACCTCAGAGGGCTGTGGATGGTCAGTCATTGAGTATATTCAAGACTGAGATCGATAGATTTTTGGACTCTAAGGGAATCAAGGGATATGGGGATCAGGCGAGAGAGTGGAGTTGAGGTCAAAGATCAGCCATGATTTTATTGAATGGTGCAAGCTCGAGGGATCGTATGGCCTATTCCTGCACCTATTTCTTATGTTCTTATGACCACTGGTGCTTGTGTACCTGAGAATCTGGGCACAATGTAATGAACCCCCCTGAACAAGCACTATTGACAGAAACACACCTTTCGCTCCTGGGGTGTGGCCAGGTTTGTGGGCGGGGACTAGTTCGGCGAATGGTTCAATGGACAGACTGAGAAGATCGTGGATACTTGGGCATAATGTAGTTATGGGCATAACTCATTTATGCCTAAAATTCCACGATCTTTTACGCTATTTGACTTGGTTCTGTGCCGATTAAGCTGTTATCTGGGTGGAAATCAGGTGTAAACTTTGGGCCTGTATCTACAGTTACAATCTATGTTGGAGTATAGGTGAAAAACTCCACATAGATATTATATTAAAAGGAAAAACAACCAATCCTTATGATGGTAACTCATATCAATCACAATATTTTTTCAATATACAGCAGTTTTAGTGCAATAATAATGGTAACATGTTATTATCCAGTTAAAAATGTTGCATTAAAGGTGAACTAAAGTCTGCAGTTATGGTGAAGTAAAATCACTGGTAAGCATTTACCCACAGAGAACCTCCAAGGTTTTATATAATTTTTAAAGTCTTACTTTTTCAAATATTCTCTGCTACACTCCTGAGGTTTAGATTTGCGTCTCGCCATTTTCTGAAGAGCTGAGTGGAACTGGTGCACTGGAGTGATCTGGGACAAGAGGACCACCTAACGGTGTGGCCACTCCATAACATGGACTTCAATGTTTACCAGTTTCTTTAGAGACTAATCTGGGCTGATGAGATTTTTCTTTAAAGTGCCTGCTGAGTATTAGCAAATGGAATATTATTCCATAACATTTATTACTCGTATGCTGTGCTAACTTTTAGAAATAATTACTGTATTAAAGAATTTTCCAACTAGATTATAAAATCAGAGGTTTCGACTATAGATTATCAAACAGAATCCATCTTGGGAATAATTGATTGATATACTGTGTGTTGCTGTAATAGTAGCCCTGCGGGTGTCTGGTGTTCGGTTTGAGATGAGGGATAAGGTGCAGTGGTCAGGTCACAGCTTGTTCATTATTACTGCGGTCTGTACAGAGTGCAGCTTTCCAACAGCAATGCTATTCTGGGGCCCAGCTGGGCCTGAAGATATTGGAGTTGAGATCACTGGGTTGCAGTATTTAAAATCAATGTTCATGAGTTCCCATTAGTTTCTCCTCTTGTAAAAAAAATACTCAGACAGTTGGCAATGAATCTTGTAACAAGCTTACTCTATTCATTTCTTTTAAGGCCCCTCAGACTCTGGCAGTCAGCTTCCATTTAGAGAAGCCTGCAGTCCACTTTAGGACCATGAAGACAGAGAAATGCTGTTACCAAGTTTAGATGCATTTTTCTTATCATCTGATATAGTCAACTTAACTTCCTTTGATGTATTTTTGATCTTTCAGTTTTGCAACACCCAAATGAATCCTCATAGTATTTTGAAAGTGTTTTCTTCTTTACCAGAAGGTAAGCCATTCAAGAACTAAAAAAAAGTTGAGTTGGTTTTGGGGGTTGGAGGGAGGGGGGAGGGGGGAAACTGCCGTCTAAGATAATAAAGATAATTGTACGTAAATCTAGACTGTTGCCTCGCCCTTGATTCAGATAGTTTTACCGTCTTCTATTTTGGGTTTCTCAGTTTGATTCTGAGTCATCTTTGGTTTCTCAAATTTAACAGTATTTTCCCAAATGGTTGCTTTTGCGGCTCCAACTGATACCAACTGAGCTATAATAAATGCTGTTGAAAACATGCTGTGAGTGTTCTAAATAGATGATGTGGAAAGCACTGCAATGTGATAAATGTAACAGTCTGTGATTCATAATGTACATGTGAATTCATCACTTGTCAGTTATGTACTCAGCCCTGCCCTTGATGTTATATCCTGTCCAATTGATATATCCTATTAAGTGTCATACAGTAGATATAGTTCTCAGTTGAATTCTGGGGTGAATCATGAAAAGCAGCATTATCTTTCATGATGCAAATGTTTTTCTTTTTAGTTACAATTTTCTATTTTTTTTCTCCCTTTCCTCGGGTTATATGCAGCGTCTTTTCTACATTTGCCTTCATGACCATGTTTGAGACTGCACAGTGAGTGCTAACAGCCTACTTAATCACAGAGATCATTGAAGCTGGGTCAATCCTGTCCTCACCTGGTGTTCGCACAAGTATACTTTTCAGCAGGATTGCTGGACAATGATTAGAAGCAGGAATCCTGCTTAATTTTTTTTAACTCTTTCCCTAGGCCAGGAGCAAATTGTAACACCTCAACTGTTGTTCCGATTGACTTCAGTTAACTCATCACAGTGGGTGGTTCATTTTTCCATTAAGTAACTGGGGGGAGCTGTGTTCTTAAAGGGGCATTGTTGTCTTTGAAAAGAATTACATAATCATCCATGACATAATGATGTCATTCACATCAGCAATACGTCTGAATGGGGACAAGAAAATCAAGAGGCTTCTGCAAAAATCTACTTACAAAGATCTGCCGTACACCATTGTATCTGGTGGAGCACAAGCCTCCTTGGCAGCTAGTATCGCTGTTTGAAAACTGACTTCCGCGGAGGATCTCGAAGGCTCAGATTCGAACCAAGAGTTTTCTGAAAGGATGCTGGTGCCCCTTCAGCAGAAATAAGTAGGATAGCCCCCCCTGTGTGTTTTTCAGCAGGACAGTCTAGTGGTCTAGAGGAATGCACAAAGGCTGAAGTCAGAGGAATGGAGCATTTGGGAGGGAATATGGGGCTGAAGCAGATGGCACAGATGCAGGGGGGTGGGGTAGGGAAATTGTGGCTGGATTTATAGACAAGGACAGGGATTTTGAATTTAATGCATTGAGCAACTAGTGTAGGCCAGTGAGGACAGGATGGGTGAGTGGGACTTGGTATGGGGCAGGACATTTGCAGCACAGTTTGGACAAGTTGGAGTTAATGGAGGGAGCGGGCTGGAGGGAGTCGTGACCCATCCAAGGCAAGCTGTGTCAAACAGCAATACCACATAACTTGAGCAATCTTTTTCTAATGTGTTATGTAAGGTTTACTGTGCTGCATATGTACAATCCACTTTTAAATAGCTTAAGGAGGAATGTTGAAAGAACATTGGCGTAGAATTGGATTGCGCTGCATCCGTTTGTGGCGTAAAATGGGCACCTAAGAGTCCAATATGGCAGTCGGTGTTCAAGGCTCATTCTGCGGTGGAAGTGCGCCATATTGGTAAAGGCTTCTCCGTAGGCATCCACCACGTCTGCCTGAAACAGGCATTAGGCCCTTTGCATACGCAAATAAAAGGCCTAATGATGATATGAGGTACCCTTTACAAAATTTGATTGCGCATGACCATTAATTTTTACAGGCGCTTGGCAGCTAAACCAGAGGCCCTTAAAGGGACCGTGGGAGGCTGCCACTGGAAAGGTAAGTTTGAACTTTTTTACTTACCTTATTGTGGAGCTGAGTAGAGTGGGAATGCTCCTCCTGGCTCCTCATTAAATTTGCAGGCCAAAGCCGGCTGCGACTGGCACCTGTAGCCTGCCAATAATAAGAAATGAGGGCGGTGGACCAATCTGCCGTGGTCCTGCCGAAGGCTTCGTTCGGCGTGTGCCGTGATCCAATTTCGAAGCCATTATTTTTCTGCCATTTCTCCTGCCATTTCCTGAAAGAATTGGGTTATATTAAGGTCAGGTGCTATAGATAGTGGAGCCCTCTGATAACTCATCCAAATAGTCATCCCTTATGTATGAATTTTGATAGTGAGTGTCAGCAGGCTATTCGACTGTAGGGCTATCACAGCTGAGCCTGATCTGATATTCCCATACATGCACTTCCAGCAGTGGTTACTGAACGGAAATCAGCAGCAGGAGTAAATCTGATTTTTTTCCCCTCTTCCCTAGCCAAGGGTAGTATTGTAGTACTCTACTGCTGCCTAGTTAAGATCAGCTAAATTAGCACAGACCAAGCACTGAAACTGGGACCTTCCTGGTCTGTTTGGCTCAGTACCAGTTTGGGCAGTGAACCAGAGAGAAGGTTGGAACCTTGTTATTGGAATGCCTTAAAGTATATGTGTTATTTCCAGCAGTGACTTGCACCCAGTGACCCACACCTTCTATGATCCACCATTGGAGCTATGATACAAGAGTAGGAAATGAAAATAGGACAATGTTTAGCAATGAGAAGGGAGTGTTCCTGAAATTGGACACTATATGAAATGTGCTTTTTTTTTATGTGGAACTCAAAAACAAGCTGTCCAATGTTAACAGAACCTGTAACAGAGAAAACAAACTGCTCTTGACATGGTCCACATAACTCAGGAGCATATATTGTATGGCCAGCCATCACTCAATTCTTTATCTCCCATAATTCGTCACTCCCTGATGTGTAGCCTCCATATTCAACAAGGGAATAATAGACTGTTCAAATATAACACCTTATCAAAATGTCATGTCTCTGGAATTGTTAAGCATCAGTCACACAGCAGCAATTTGAAGATGTTAACAGCTGCAGTTTCTGATGTGATTTTTGTAGCAGTAACTCACCGAATTTAAACTGATAAATGTAAACAGCTTATTAGTGACGAGATCCACAGGAATCCAGAAGAGTAAGTCAAAGGGACATGACAAAATATTATGGCTGAAGTTTTATTTTCTGCTCATACAATTATACTTTCTTTACAGAAGAGTTCCAAGGAAGGCAACCTCACAGAGACAGTAAATTATTGCAATTTAGTTTCTTCTCTTTTAAAAAGAAAACCTCTCAATGCCCTCCTTAAATCTCGTCTCTTTGACCAAGCTTTTAGTCACCCCCTCCTAATATCTCCTTCAATGACTTGGCGTCCATTTTTGTCTGATGCTGCTTTGGGACATTTTTCCACACTAAAGACGCTATATAAATGCAAGTGGTTATTGTTGCAAACAAACAATCCAGGGGTCTAACAATCAATCCAGGGGTCTAAGCTAAAATACCCCTGCAACTCAAACCGTGCAACTCTGTGGTCAGCCAGCAGGAGATATGATTTAGCAGGTATGGTTAGCACCAATATTTTGTAATTAATGTTTACCATCTGAAACTACCATTAGAATGTAGCTTTCAGAACCAAAACGTTGTGAAGCTAACTTTGAACACATAATCTAGGCTGACACTCCACTGCAGTACCGAGAGAGTGCTGCAATGGCGTCTTTCGGATAAGACTTTAAACTGAGGCCTCGTCTGCCCTCTCAGGTGGATGTAAAAGATCTCATGGCACTATTTCAAAGAAGAGCAGGGGAGTTCTCCCCGGTGGCCAAAATTTATCTCCCACATCACTAAAATATTTCATGTTGCTGTTTGTGGGACCTTGCTGTGCAAAAATTGGCTGAATTGGCTGCTGCCTTTCCTACATTTTTTTTTATTCGTTCATGGGATGTGGGCGTCGCTGGCAAGGCCAACATTTATTGTTCATCCCTAATTGCCCTTGAGAAGGTGGTGGTGAGCCGCCTTCTTGAACCACTGCAGTCCGTGTGGTGAAGGTTTTCCCACAATGCTGTTAGGTAGGGAGTTCCAGGATTTTGACCCAGCGATGATGAAGGAACGGCGATATATTTCCAAGTCGGGATGGTGTGTGACTTGGAGGGGAACGTGCAGGTGGTGTTGTTTCCATATGCCTGCAGCCCTTGTCCTTCTCGGCGGTAGACATTGCGGGTTTGGGAGGTGCTGTCGAAGAAGCCTTGGCGAGTTGCTGCAATGCATCCTGTGGATGGTACACACTGCAGCCACAGTGCGCCAGTGATGAAGGGAGTGAATGTTTAGGGTGGTGGATGGGGTGCCAATCAAGTGGGCTGCTTTGTCCTGGATGATGTCGAGCTTCTTGAGTGTTGTTAGAGCTGCACTAATCCACGCAAGTAGAGAGTATTCCATCACACTCCTGACTTGTGCCATGTAGATGGTGGAAAGGCTTTGGGGAGTCAGGAGGTGAGTCACTTGCCGCAGAATACCCAGCCTCTGAGCTGCTTTTGTAGTCACAGTATTTATGTGGCTGGTCCAGTTAAATTTCTGGTCAGTGGTGACCCTCATTTTGTTGATGGTGGGGGATTCGGCGATGGTAGTGCCGTTGAATGTCAAGGGGAGGTGATTAGACTCTCTCTTGTTGGAGATGGTCATTGCCTGGCACTTGTCTGGTGCGAATGTTACTTGCCACTTATCAGCCCAAGCCTGGATGTTGTCCAGGTCTTGCTCCATGTGGGCACAGACTGCTTCATTATCTGAGGGGTTGCGAATGGAACTGAACACAGTGCAATCATCAGTGAAAATCCCCATTTCTGACTTTATGATGGAGGGAAGGTCATTGATGAAGCAGCTGAAGATGGTTGGGCCCAGGACACTGCCCTGAAGAACTCCTGCAGCATTGTCCTGGGACTGAGATGTTTGGCCTCCAACAACCACTACCATTTTCCTTTGTGCGAGATATGACTCCAGCCACTGGAGAGTTTTCCCCCTGATTCCCATTGACTTCAATTTTATTAGGGCTCCTTGGTGCCACACTTGGTCAAATGCTGCCTTGATGTCAAGGGCAGTCACTCTCACCTCATCTCTGGAATTCTGCTCTTTTGTCCATGTTTGGACCAAGGCTCCAATGAGGTCTGGAGCTGAGTGGTCCTGGTGGAACCCAAACTGAGCGTCGGTGAGCAGGTTATTGGTGAGTATGTGCTGCTTGATAGCACTGTCGACGACACCTTCCATCACTTTGCTGATGATTGAGAGTAGACTGATGGGGCAGTAATTGGCCAGATTGGATTTGTCCTGCTTTTTGTGGATAGGACATACCTGGGCAATTTTCCACATTGTCGGGTAGATGCCAGTGTTGTAGCTGTACTGTAACAACTTGGCCAGAAACGCGGCTAGTTCTGGAGCACAAGTCTTCAGCACGACAGCTGGGATGTTGTCGGGGCCCATATCCTTTGCTGTATCCAGTGCACACAGCCATTTCTTGATATCACGTGGAGTGAATCGAATTGGCTGAAGACTGGCTTCTGTGATGGTGGGGATATCAGGAGGAGGCCGAGATGGATCATCCACTTGGCACTTCTGGCTGAAGATGGTTGCAAATGCTTCAGCCTTGTCTTTTGCACTCACGTGCGGGACTCCGCCATCATTGAGGATGGGGATGTTCACAGAGCCTCCTTCTCCCGTTAGTTGTTTAATTGTCCATCACCATTCATGACTGGATGTGGCAGGACTACAGAGCTTTAATCTGATCCGTTGGTTGTGGAATTGCTTAGCTCTGTCTATAGCATGTTGCTTCTGCTGTTTAACATGCATGTAGTCCTGTGTTGTAGCTTCACTAGGTTGGCACCTCATTTTTAGGTATGCCTGGTGCTGTTCCTGACATGCTCTTCTACACTCCTAAATGGGATAGGTTCAGAACGGATCTAGCAGCTCAAAACTGGGCATTCATGAGGCGCTGTGGGCCATCAGCAGCAGCAGAATTGTATTCCAGCACAATCTGTAACCTCATGGCCCGGCATATTCCTCACTCTACCATTACCAACAAGCCAGGGGATCAACCCTGGTTCAATGAGGAGTGTAGAAGAGCATGCCAGGAGTAGCACCAGGCGTACCTAAAAATGAGGTGCCAACCTGGTGAAGCTACAACTCAGGACTACATGCTAAACAGCGGAAGCAACATGCTATAGACAGAGCTAAGCGATTCCACAACCAACGGATCAGATCAAAGCTCTGCAGTCCTGCCACATCCATTCGTGAATGGTGGTGGACAATTAAACAACTAACGGGAGGAGGAGGCTCTGCAAACATCCCCATCCTCAATAATGGCGGAGTCCAGCACGTGAGTGCGAAAGACAAGGCTGAAGCGTTTGCAACCATCTTCAGCCAGAAGTGCCGAGTGGATGATCCATCTCAGCCTCCTCCCGATATCCCCACCATCACAGAAGCCAGTCTTCAGCCAATTCGATTCACTCCACGTGATATCAAGAAACGGCTGAGTGCACTGGATACAGCAAAGGCTATGGGCCCCGACAACATCCCAGCTGTAGTGCTGAAGACTTGTGCTCCAGAACTAGCTGCGCCTCTAGCCAAGCTGTTCCAGCACAGCTACAACACTGGCATCTACCCGACAATGTGGAAAATTGCCCAGGTATGTCCTGTCCACAAAAAGCAGGACAAATCCAATCCGGCCAACTACCGCCCCATCAGTCTACTCTCAATCATCAGCAAAGTGATGGAAGGTGTCGTCGACAGTGCTATCAAGCGACACTTACTCACCAATAACCTGCTCACCGATGCTCAGTTTGGGTTCCGCCAGGACCACTCGGCTCCAGACCTCATTACAGCGTTGGTCCAAACATGGACAAAAGAGCTGAATTCCAGAGGTGAGGTGAGAGTGACTGCCCTTGACATCAAGGCAGCATTTGACCGAGTGTGGCACCAAGGAGCCCTAGTAAAATTGAAGTCAATGTGAATCAGGGGAAAAACTCTCCAGTGGCTGGAGTCATACCTAGCACAAAGGAAGATGGTAGTGGTTGTTGGAGGCCAATCATCTCAGCCCCAGGACATTGCTGCAGGAGTTCCTCAGGGCAGTGTTCTAGGCCCAACCATCTTCAGCTGCTTCATCAATGACCTTCCCTCCATCATAAGGTCAGAAATGGGGATGTTCGCTGATGACTGCACAGTGTTCAGTTCCATTCGCAACCCCTCAAATAATGAAGCAGACTGAGCCCGCATGCAGCAAGACCTGGACAACATCCAGGCTTGGGCTCATAAGTGGCAAGTAACATTCGCGCCAGATAAGTGCCAGGCAATGACCATCTCCAACAAGAGAGAGTCTAACCACCTCCCCTTGACATTCAACAGCATTACCATCGCCGAATCCCCCACCATCAACATCCTGGGGGTCACCATTGACCAGAAACTTAACTGGACCAGACATATAAATACTGTGGCTACTAGAGCAGGTCAGAGGCTGGGTATTCTGCGGCGAGTGACTCACCTCCTGACTCCCCAAAGCCTTTCCACCATCTACAAGGCACAAGTCAGGAGTGTGATGGAATACTCCCCACTTGCCTGGATGAGTGCAGCTCCAACAACACTCAAGAAGCTCGACACCATCCAAGATAAAGCAGCCCGCTTGATTGGCACCCCATCCACCACCCTGAACATTCACTCCCTTCACCACCGGCGCACCGTGGCTGCAGTGTGCACTATCCACAGGATGCACTGCAGCAACTCGCTAAGGCTTCTCCGACAGCACCTCCCAAACCCGCGACCTCTACCACCTAGAAGGACAAGAGCAGCAGGCACATGGGAACAACACCACCTGCACGTTCCCCTCCAAGTCACACACCATCCCGACTTGGAAATATATCACCGTTCCTTCATTGTCACTGGGTCAAAATCCTGGAACTCCCTTCCTAACAGCACTGTGGGAGAACCGTCACCACACGGACTGCAGCGGTTCAAGAAGGCGGCTCACCACCACCTTCTCAAGGGAAATTAGGGATGGGCAATAAATGCTGGCCTCGCCAGCGACGCCCACATCCCGTGAACGAATAAAAAAAAACTCCTCATTGAACCAGGGTTACAACAGTGATTACACTTCAAAAGCACTTCATTGGATGTAAAGCACTTTGGGACGTCCTGAGGTCGTGAAAAGCATTATATAAATGCAAATCTTTCTTTCTTTTGTGGGAACTGCAATAGGATGCAATGACTGACAACACTTTGGTACATTAAGAGACCACTGACAACTTACTTATTTTTGAATTTCATTTTTGCAGTTTTTGAAAGGCTCTTATGCCTTCATTACCTCTATCTTATGTACTCTAGTTTCAGTGTCCATGCCAGATTACATAACTTGTTTGCAGTTGCCTTAAAATTCCTTTTAACATTGATTTAAAACTCAAAAGCAATTATGAGCATGCCAGCATTGATGTACACTTGCAAGCCACTACCAGCAAAACTGGCAGATTGCTGTGGGTGTTACTGCACATATATGTCGTGCAAGGCAAGGCCACAAAGCTAAAACAGGATCCATTCTTTCCTTGTAAATCCTTTGGAATAGAGTGTATCAATGTGGGTATTGAGATGCACCGAACAACTGAACATCCTAATGCTGGAGTCAATCGCACTAGTTTACAGCAGTTTTTAATACATCCAGAGGGAAATCTGAAACCAAGTTGCAAAATGAATATACTCAGAACAGAAACTATTAGAAAAGCAGAAACAGAGAAATAATATAAATCTGCTCTAAATTATGTACTGAGCATCATCATAGACAATGTTTCTTTCTTATCTGCTGGAAAAGAATCCTATTTACTACCTGAGTATTACATGTATCATTCTTCATTTACATTCTTTCTAAAAACTTCAGGCTTACAGAAATATGTTGAAGGAAGATTCTCTCTCTTCCTCTTTGAAAACACAGATAGCTCTGCGCATAAATATACCATGTGGTGTGACATTGAGTTATACAAACTAGGGAGGTCCCAGCTTCAATTCCTTGGTTGTGCTGAAATAGTCAATCTCAGTCAGGGCAGTGAATATACAATTGACCTCAGCATGACCCCAATCCTGAGGCCAGTTGTGCATCCACTACCCTGACTTGAGATTGACGCTCATCTAATTCTGTACTATAAATCTATAAATTTGGTTTTGGTCTGAAAATTTCTAAAATGGAAGCTAAAAAGTGCTACTCACTTCCGTGTCGTATGATGGGGTACCAGGGATTGAACCGATTGAAGTTTTCCATAAATGTGCATAATCATTAAAGCAAACATCAGAACTCAAACCATAATCCCCTTCCCTGCTGTACTCCTATCCTGTCTGCTGCCTGTATTTGTTACTTTTTTTTATTCGTTCATGGGATGTGGGCATCGCTGGCAAGGCCAGCATTTACTACCCATCCCTAATTGCCGTTAAGAAGGTGGTGATGAGCCGCCTTCTTGAACCACTGCAGTCCATATGGTGAAGGTTCTCCCACAGTGCTGTAAGGCAGGGAGTTCCAGGATTTTGACCCAGCGACGATGAACGAACGGCGATATATTTCAAAGACGGGATGGTGTGAGACTTGGAGGGGAACGTGCAGGTGGTGGTGTTCCCATGTGCCTTCTGCCCTTGTCCTTCTGGGTGGTAGAGGTCGTGGGTTTGGGAGATGCTGTCGAAGAAGCTTTGGTGAGTTGCTGCAGTGCATCCTGTAGATGGTACACACTGTAGCCAAGGTGCACTGGTGATGAAGGGAGTGAATGTTTAGGGTGGTGGATGAGTGGTACTTGAGAAAGGTTGCAACTTTACTGTATCCTCATAATAGGAAGGGAAATAATTGGTCAATGTTCCTGCTCTTGATTTCTACATCGCATTGGCTGCTGGACACGTGTGTGAATGTTGGGATGAGACAAGATGAGGTTGATGACTGTAGTGACCCCATAGTTGAATTGTTTGCCAGTACTTGCTTTCTAGACATCTCTTTAATGGGTTCCTGGACAATGTCATGAAGTGTGAATTGATTGTTCAATTTAATTGGAGATCACACTGTGCCTGTTTATCAAGAGATCAAATGGGTTTATTTTTGTACCCTTAGCGTACAAAGGGGATTTTGATCCTAGATTAGATTGCTTTTTGTTTTAAATTGTAGGTGGCCTTATTGGTGTAAGGAGCAGGAGTTTCCCGTAAATATGTGGTTTTCTTCCATTGTGGAAACTGGTAACAGATAGATTTATTTATTTTATGGGACTGAAATGTTTGCCTTTCATTAGGCTTGAAAAAGAACAATTACCATGAAGATGGTCTCTGTTTAACAGTGAATGGAACTCAGTCATGTGTCTGAAACAAGAGGATAATCACTGTTTTACAGGATGCTGAGAACCAGCTAAAGCCCTTGATGAGATGACAACATGGTAAATGCAGCCTCTGATTATGTGGAGGTAGGCTCAAGTCTCTCCTACAATAGAACTGATATAATCGAACCTAGAGGCAGAATATGAGTCCTGACCTGACCCAAACTGTTCTCGGAGGTATACAAGATCGATGGGGCATCGCTTGCCAGTTTTTGATCCTCCTATTATAAAAGTGTCTGACTTCTGACTCCTTCCTTGCTTGCATTGGGAATTTGATGTATTAGAAATCATGTTTGTGAACTTATGTCTCTTTTATTATATTTATATGGGGGAATTGGATAAATTGCCCTTTCTTTGCCCAACTTGCCTGCCACCTTCCATCAAAAGGATGGGTGGAAAGTCTGCTCCCAGGCTTCCTCCAGTGTCCCCCACTGTCAACAACCATGAACTATCAGGACTGCCCAATATGATTTCCTCCTCCGATTACAACATCTCTCTGATATGAGATATAACCCTCCCCTGCTCACTGAAGCTCATATCAGACCTGGAGTGGGGTTTGAAACCTGATTCTGCTTCTGTTTAGTGACACTAATGCAAACCCATGTTTTACTACTGCATGGTACTGAAGGGAGGTCTGAGTTTAATTGAACAATTTAATTTTAAAGAAAACGGGAAATCCTTTTTGCTGTTCGAAACACAGTGGTGTAATTGTGGTTGGGGACCCTGCTGTGCATGCTGGAGTTTGAGTGAACTATAGGCCCCAGGCTTTCCCTGTAATTAGATTATAGTTTCCAACGTATGTGGCACACTTCATGAGATTGCTTCAAAGGGACAGATGGCATAGAATTCTGATTGTGTTTTTTTCCTCTGAAGCAAATTATTTTAATTTTAAACTGAAATGCTAATGTCACCTTTTTATAATTTTTCTAAATTACTGATTAAAATTTAACTACCGGTATTACAGGCACCATTGGTCAGCAAGGAATAAGCCTCTCGTGGGGAGAATGCTTTGAAAAACAAAAGTCACTGCGTCAATCGGAAAACATTGAACACATAAACCAAACCTGTCAAAGATTCATTGGAGAGTGGGGAAAGGTATTACTTCAAATGTAACCAAGGAAAAGAATTGTATTGGGGATGGAAAAAAGGATTTGGCTTTATTTTGTTGATAATGTGTATTTGATAATTATTTAAGGTGGAGTTGTTTTTCTGTAAAGTATTCTATTTGGTAGCTGACTCGATGTATTAGAGTGTACATGTGGAAGGTACCTGCCTCCAGCAATAACATATATGTTTGCTAATTGGCTCATACTTCTATCATTTCAAACAAATAACTTGAATCATGTGAGGTGTAGGATATCATTTTGTTAAAACCTTTACCCATACAGTTATTAAAAATGTAAAAACATCATATGTAAACACTTGATTGCATAGTTTGCAGGGGAACTCATTTTTTTCTGAATTTTATTTTAACCCCTGCCCCCCACCTGGCAGAAAGTGGGCCAGCCAGGTTCGGGGTTGGGGGGGGGGGGTGGGGGAGTGGTGCTGTTAAAATGGAGCATAGGACTTCCCCACTTCATTCCCACCCCGATATGGCCCACTGTAATTTTAAATTGCTGGTGGCAAGAACACCCACCCCAAGCCAGTGAGGTCCTCTTTAAGTATGCTGATTGGGCTCCAATGGACTCCATCATCGGGACCCAATCTGCTATTTTAACTTAAGGTCTGAGTGAGGGAACAGTGGTGGCTACCATGCCAGGCTAAACCTGCCGGGAGCAGGAGCCAGGCCCAGAAGAGCCAAGCCAAGGGTAAGGTTTTTTTAAAAAATTCTTTTTAGTTTTCCTGTGGGCCAAAAGGAGCAGGAGTGCTCCTCGGGGCCCCACAAGAAAATCTTGGGCCTCTCCTGCTCCAGGCTTCCCCCCCATCCATCCAGTGACCGATATTTATTTAGTTACCTTGTGTCAAAGACTGTTTCCGTGGGTTCCCCGTGGCGGTCTCCAAGCCGCACGATTTTGACGTCCAGGCAGCCGTTTCACGCCGACTTCCCGGCTCTTTTGTCTGGGAAGTCCGCAAGCACATACTAATTAGATTTTCTCATCCTTATTCGAATTTGTACGTATACTTGTTCTCTTCCCCAGCAGATCTCCCCAAATAGAGCGATTACCATTAAACTGGCAAAATAGACAATATACCCCATCCCTGGAACTCCAGGAATGTTGACCTGCACAGAAACTAAACTATGTTAAACAGCAACCACTGTACCACCAAGGATAGGAATGCAGCTCCCGCAGGAATATCAAGATTATGTCTCCTAGTTCTAGTATTCAAGTATGGGAGACCTCCAAAAACAGTTACAAATGTCTCGGTAGCCAGAAGCAATAATCCAGCCACTAACCTATAAATCCTGCATGGTCCATTTAAATAGTGCTGGTGGGAGTCCTTCATGCACTCTAAGACACGCTCAGATGGTCGGGGTTAAGAGTGTGGGTTGAGTTGAGGGTTAAGCACCAAAATGGTATCAATCACTTTAAATCAGCATTGCACACTGATTGTATCCATTTTCTCCTTACTTTACATGCTTCCGGCATGTAAAGTAAGTTATCTACGCTTGCGCTAACTCCTATAACAAGATGGCGTCCGGCGCACGTCATGCTGGAAACATACATGCACAGCGAAGACCCCATCTTGGCACTTCGGGAGGCTGCGTAGCGCCAAAACAACGGGCGCTACACGGCCCAACTTATTGCCCTCTATTCCGGAGTGTACTGACATGGACCCATCACTGGATCATCGTGCATCAAATCTCCACTGACCTACTTTTTGTTTAACCTCTTTGTTGTCTAGCTTCAGCCACATGACCAGCATAGAAAATATTTTTGCTATGTTAAAGGTGCTATATGAAATAGCAAGTACTTGTTGTTAACTTAATCAGTAAACATAAGACACAAGCTGTGCTTGGCTGCAAAAATAAACCAATCTTAAGTATCAATCTTTCTGCATTGTAGTGTTGATATGTTGAAATTGATTGCTTGAGATGTTTTTAGATTGGATGTGCCTAGATGTCATACTGGGAGTCAAGGAGTTGTGGCAGTCAGAACACACACTAAGTAAGTGTCACCATACAGACAATCTGGCCTTGAAATTACTCTGTATGAAAAGCTTAACATGCTTGTCTGCTATCTTAAAGGTGAGGGTGTTAAATTGTTTATTTTAAATGGTTAATTGCTCCATTGAAATAGCTGACAAAAGAATTTCATACAAGCATGTATGGTAAAACTCAACGCAGTTTCCATATGATAATCTCATTTGTATAATGAACTATTTGTGAAAGTATAGTGCAGATGCACCCATCCAATCTCTTTTGTCAACTTCAACTGACAAGATCAATTGTCAACTTCGTTCAGTGATAACACACTCCCGTTTGAGTCAGCAGGTCATGAGTTTAACCCCATCAAGGACTTAAGCACTTTATCTTAGCTGACATTTCAGTGCAGTACTGCACTGTCAGAGGTGGTCAAATTTATAATGAAACATTAACTAAGGCCCCATCTGCCTGTTCAGGTGGATGTAAACGATCCCTTGGCACTATTAAAGAAGAGAAAGGGAAGTTCTCCCATTGACCCAGCCAATATTTATCCCTCAAGTGACACCATCAAAACTGATTAACTGGCCATTTATCTCATTACAGTTTGTGGGACCTGGTTGTGTGCAAATTGGCTGTTGCATTTCCCTACATTACAACAGTGACTACACTGCAGAGTGTACATTGGCTGTGAAATGCTTTGTGATGTCCTGAAGGCATTAAAGGTTCTTTCTTTTAATTTTTTAACTGGGCTGCTTATCAGTGGTTGTCATTTCTAATTAGATGGATTTGTTAAGTTGAAAGGAAATGTTGGTTACTATTGTTATTCTCCTTCAGCTACCATTTAAAAGTATGAGACAATTATTTTTTACATTACTTACTTGCCAATTTTGGTGCCAAGGATGTCAATTCTATGCTGCAGCTGAGATCTGAAGAAAATAATAGTTAAAAAATGAAAGGCATTAGTAGTGAATGATTTTAGATTCCATAAATAAATCACATTGATTTGCAGAAAAATTCAGCAGATATGCTGAAGCTTTTTTGTAAACACAAGGTTAATTATTCAATTACGACTCTAGTCTTCAGCTATGTCATAAACTCCCCTGTGCATTGCCACTTGTGTAATTAATAATTAACCTGTTGATGCAGCACACAAATAATATCAATGTGCACTTGTTTGCCACTGTACAGCACCATATTGAGTTTCTGTTAAATTGTCACCAGATCCCATTAATCCTAGCATTGCTTGAGTGAAAATATGTGAGGTAAAATGTCTTAAAATGTTTGATTATACTGTACAATTAGTTTACTAAATTTATGCTTGTGCAGATGTTGTTTACATAGATTTTTTTTCTTCTTCTGAGGTTGTTACAAACATCTGAATTAGTGTCAAAGTTAATAAATTAGTGAGAATTATTTCTTGACGACACAATTTGTGTGATTCAGCTGTCTATCTTCTCACACTGTTAGTCAGACCATCTGGATTATGTGAAACAAGGATACTTAGTGGTTTAGAGTTATGTTACATTTTCATACTTTTAATAATGCATATATTGCATCAAACGTGATTTGAAAAAACCCAAAACTAATGCCATTCTGCATCAATTTCTGTTGTTAAGGTTATGGTTCCAGCACACCAATGAGTGTTGCACTTGCTTATCCATGTTCAACTTCTGAAGTTCCATTTTCATTCTTGCTCAAATTCATACTCACAAATTTCTAAACTTGATTCTCTTGCATAGATATATCATAGGGTCCTGTTACTTTGACCTGGTGTGCCTTAAGTTAACGCCAGTGTCAAAAGAGAATACTGTACTTCACTGATGTCAATTTCTCCATTTCCCACACCAGCCATTCCTGTGGCTCTTTTCTTGTCTTTGCAGATGGGACTGAGGTATGTTGAATTATGTTAACATTGAGCCCCCACAGGCTATACATATGAGGTACTTTGGCATCCTCCAAAAATTTGGAGCACTATTCCATGTGTGCAGTTATGTCATGACATGCTTTCTTTAAATTTCAAAATATACTTTATTTCATAAAATTTAAGGATACACACAGTTCAATGTAAATATCACAATTATAATTCAAAACAATACAGGTCGTACACAAGATGATCCCATTATTACATTACAACGTATATATCTTTTCATACGTTCTGTTCAATACAAGGTGGGATGGCCTAGTACGGTTGCCTTTCCCCATAGAGCCTTTGCGTAGGCCGTACCTCGCTTCAGTGCATCCCACAGCACATACTCCTGGACCTTGGAGTGTGCCAGTCGGCAACACTCGGTCATGGACAGTTCCTTCAGCTGGAAGACCAGCAGGTTTCAGGCGGACCAAAGGGCCTCCTTCACCGAGTTGATGGTCTTCCAGCAGCAGTTGATATCTGTCTCGGTGTGCGTCCCGGGGAACAGCCCATAGAGCACAGCGTCCTGTATTACCAAACTGTTTGGGATGAACCGGGACAGATACCAATACATCTCTCTCCACACCTTCTGCATGAAGGGGCAGTCCATCAGGAGGTGGCCGAAGGTCTCCTCCCCGCCGCAGCCTCGAGGGCAACTCGCGGTGACACTGAGATTCCATGCATGCAGGAAAGACTGGACTGGAAGGGCCTTTCTCACCACAATCCAAGCTACATCCTGGTGCCTGTTGGTCAGTTCCGGCGCTGAGATGTTCTGCCAAATGGCATTGACCATTGGATCGGATCCACTCTCTCCTTTCCCTGTCGGACCCCCAAAACGTTCCGTGCCGACCACTGTCAGACGGCCTTCTGATCGAAGGGGTTCCTCCTCAGGAACTTCTCCACCTGGGACAAGTGGTGGGGTACAGTCCAGCTGGACGGAACATCCTGCGTCTGCTCGGCCAATGTGTCCAGACCCAACCTTCTGAATGTGGTGGACAGGTAGAAACTCAACACATAGTGACACTTGGTGTTTGTGTACTCTAAACAAATCCTGAGGCAGCCACACACAAACGTGGCCATCAGGGTCAGGGTGGCATTGGGGATGCCCTTCCCCACTTTGTCTGGGGGCTTGTACATGGCGTCCCTGCGGATACGTTCTACCTTGCGCCTCTGGACAAAGTGGAAGATAGCTCGGGTGACTATGACGGCGGTGTGGAGGGGAATGGGCCAGACCTTGGCCACATAGAGCAACACCACAAGCACCTCACACCTTATCTCCAGGTTCCTACTGGCCATGGAGAAGGAGCGCACCCCCTACCCCCCCAACAACATACCAAGCTGCTGTTTGACCCATTCTTCCCAGTTCTGGGTGCAGGCCTGGAGCCCCCCCCCCCACCCCGAACCAGATCGTCAACCCCCCCACGATAACTGCGTCCTTCCTGATGGATGTGGCAAATGGCTCGATACAACATACGGGCAATACCGCAGAGAGAGGACAACCCTGCCTGACTCCAGATCTGATTGGAAAGTTCACCGACTCCCACCCATTGATTAGGACTGTGTTACGGATGTCCGCATAGAGCAGATGGATCCAATTGCGGATTCTTTTCCGAAACCTCATTTTGGAGAGCACGTCCATCATGTACCTGTGGGTTTTTCTGTCCAAGGCCTTCTCCTGGTCCAAGCTGATGAGACAGGTGTTCACCTCCCTGTCCTATATGTAGGCGATCGTATCCCTGAGCAGCGCACGGCTATCAGAGATCGCCTTGCTGGGTACAGCACAGGTCTGATCAGAGTGGATCACAAGGTCCAGAGCAGACTTGACCCTGTTGGCAAAGGCCTTAGAAAGAATCTTGTAGTTGACTGTTAGCAAGGAAATGCTTCTCCAATTTTTGATTTCTTCCATCTCCCCCTTCCACGTGTAGATGAGGGTGATGATGCCCTTCCTCATGGACTCTGACATGCTGCCTGCCAGAAGCATAACCCTGAACACTTCCAGCAGGTCTGGGCCTATGTAGTCCCACAGAGTCGAGTACAACTCAACTGGTAAGCCATCGCTTCCGGGAGTTCTACTCTTCTTGAAGGACCGGACGGCCTTTGTCAGCTCGTCCAAAGTCAGCAGCCGATCCATACTCTCCCATTCGCTGTCCTGTAAGACTTCCACGATAGAACACAGGAAGGACTGAGAGGCCGTGCTGTCTGTGGGCTTTGCGTCATACAGCCCAGCATAAAAGGACTTGCTGATCCTCAGTATGTCAGCCTGCGAAGATGTCACGAGCCGTCTTCCTCCTTCAGGCTGCTGATCACAGAGGTCTCTCTGTGCAGCTTCTGGAAGAAGAAGCGCGAGCACTTCCCGCCCTGCTCCATAGAGTGGACTCTGGACCGGAAGATGATCTCTGAGGTCTCGGAGGCGAAGAGCTCAGGCTTGCTGGCCCTTCACCTCTCTGAGTTTCTCCCTGACATCGACCCCCATCGACTGCAGCTGGAGCAGATCCTGCATGCTTTTCTGGAGCTGCGACAATTACCTGTCTCTCTCTCGCCTTCTAAACACCTTTGAGGATGAAGAACCTCTTGATGTTGGCCTTGATCGCTTCCCACCAGTGCATGCATTGAATTGTGGGGTTTTGTGTTGGTTTCAGGTGTTAAGATTGGAGCTGACACAACTTTATTCTACCATCAGCACCTCGAGTTGGTCTCAGTGGACTCAAGACAGGTGAAGCCTCTTGAATTTGACCATTGTCAAACGTGCCTCATGAACATAAACACCTCAAATCTGATGGAACAGAACAGGCACAATGAGAAACATGTTTGAATTACTGCACCCTTGTTGCCACTGTGAAGCCTATATTGTTTCTGCTAGCTAGGTTAGCACCTTAAATCATTGAAATTCACTGATTTTAATGTGGCAACTCTGACACTGAAGTTTTTCAGTTTACGCCTCAGAAAAACATAGGGCCAAATTGTGTATTTTTAAAAAACTTTTTTTAATATTCATTCTTGGGATGTGGGTATCGCTGGCAAGGCTGGCATTTATCCAATTTGGTAAGCAAACAAACTGCCTCCCCTTTCAGATCTGATTTGACATCCAGCCCAGCTGAACTTCAAGGCTATCTAATATACTTCAATTATTGCTGGTAGGTTACTGTCCCTGTTAATCCGATGAGTCTTGTAATCATTGGCCAGGTCTTGTATTGTTTCATTGCTGTTATCCTTCTGGTACTGATTTCCTGGTACAAATTGCCTTGACTGTTCTGGTATTCCTCACAGATTCACACCTTCAGTGCTCTTGACAAGCTTTTCTGTGACCCTTTACTTGGCCAATTTATCTCCCCCACCCCCTGCCAGGTCCCTTTCCTACAAGGTTACACTATTCAGTTCGTGGGTAGCAATGTAGCTAAGTGGGGTGAGAGAGTAAAATAGGAGTAAAGTGTGTTTTTATTGCATACATAAAAAGAAAGAAACAGCAATTGTTGGAAATCTGAAATATAAACAGAAAATGCTGGAAAAGCACAGTATCCATAAAAAGAGGACAAGTTAACATT
This sequence comes from Heptranchias perlo, assembly GCF_035084215.1. NCBI lineage: Eukaryota > Metazoa > Chordata > Chondrichthyes > Hexanchiformes > Hexanchidae > Heptranchias > Heptranchias perlo. Next base: position 38,015,804 of record NC_090341.1, on the reverse strand, counting down.
TTGGGGGCATTTTGCCACCTGAAACATTAATCTGTCTTTTCTCTTTGCAGATGCCGATCACACTTGCATTTCTAGAATTTTCAGTTTTCATTCATTATTTCTATGTAAAAGAAGATTAATGAGGAGTAGGAGTGCTGCAGCTTTGACACTGTTGAGTTAAGGTCTTCAAATGTGTTAATAATTGAATTGGAGAGTTGTCATATCATTGATCTAGACATGATCAGCAGACTCTAATTGTTTAAACCCTCAAGGCAATGGCAAAGGTCACAGACTGCATAAACCAAAGTTCTAGGTAATACATACAGTGGGTTAAACTGATTGTTTTGGCGGCTTTGTTGCAAATATTGAATGATTAATGCTTCACAGCAAAGTTTGTTCACAAGATTGGTGTTAATAAACCAAAAGGTGTAAATTTATTATATGTTTAGCTTACCTCTTAGGAAGTTAGACTCTTTAGGAAGTGATAAATGCTGAAGACTGTGGTGTGAAAAACACATGTAAAAGGAAAAACTCTGAGCTCATTGCCACATATTATGGATACGTTTCATTGTTTACTTTTAGTTATTTGCAATCCCCCACCCCCAACCCCACCACCACGTTCCCTCCTCCCTAAACCATACACTACTCTCTACATGGGATGATTGGCAGGTAACTTTTTCCCTACTTTCTCCCTACACCTTGGAAGTAAACAAAAGTTCCTTGGAAGTAAACAAAAGTGGTACAGGTTGGCTTTCTTTCTGACTTTCACTCCCTCTCCTCTGCGCCATGAAACTTCAAACTTGCTTTTGGAAATTGTGGGCACAAAGATGCGTTCAACCACTTCAGTACAGTTTCTGTTTGTAACTTTCCTGCAGCAGTTTGGATTATGAACAATGAGAGGTTCTGAGATTCAATGAAACTGTGTGTTCTCAGCCAGTCTGAAGCCTTATTTCTCCTTGCTTGTAGTCCAGCTCAGTGGTAATGAGTGAGAAGGCATGTACATCCCCAGGCCTAACAATTAATTTAGCCAGAGATGAAGCTGAGTGTTTCATATACTGGGTGAAAATATATGCACCTTTGAGTTCATAATTAATATTAGCGTCCAAACCTTGGCCTAGACTTTCCGTTGAGGTATGCCAACTTCTGGGGACAACGCAAGTGCAGCATGTCAGGAAATTCTTCTGGAGCTGCTCCACTAGTTCCCATCCTTCCCTGGCCACTTTAGAATCATAGAATGATACAGCACAGAAGGAGGCCATTTGGCCCAATGTGCCTGTGCCGGCTCTTTGAAAGAGCGATCCAATTAGCCCACTCTCCTGCTCTTTCCCCATAGCCCTGCACTTTTTCCCTTTTCAAGTATATATCCAATTTCCCTTGTAAAAGCTACAGTTGAATCTGCTTCCACCACCCTTTCAGGCATTTTCCATTGGCAGTGCAGTTAGGTATCCAATACATCTACCCAAGTATGGGTGGGCATATTATACTTAAAGGTAATGCCGGGATTACGGCAGACAATATATTTTAAGGGGACATAAATTTTAAACCCCCAAAAGGAGTTGAATTGATTGCAGCACAATTGATTAAAATTTCCAGCCTTGTGACTTGGAGAAATGTTGTTAAAAATCTTGCCTCTCTTCGCTGCCCCAGAGACCGCTGACTATGCTACACCAGGGCAGACCTGCTGCAGCCATTCTCCAGTTGCTGCTAGGTGGGCTTCCAAAGGCTGAGGAGCCTGCCAAAAATTACTTAAATGACCCCGACCCCAGAAACTTAGCCAGGGTCGTCGATGCATCCTTGCAGCTGACAGAAGTCCCATCCTGGCCCAATTCTGCCAGCGTTATGGCCAAGCAAAACATTCGGCCTGACAGTTCTGATTAATTGATCTCTAAGTATAAATTGACTACGGCATAAAAATCTGGTTTAAAGACATGATTGATGTTAACTAAGTGTCTTCCTTTTATCAGACTTCAAATGAATAAACTTAGAATGACAGTTGTATTGGGAGCAGGTAAGATATTTCTGTGGAGGCCTGGAGGACACAGTTATAATTTGGAAATGAATATTCTAGTGAACATATCAAGAGTTACAACTAATAACGTCACTGATATCAATTTCTCAGTGAAATCAGCAATATATTACCGACAATTGTTTGAAAGTATAATTGATGAAACTGCTTTTTGTCCTCCATTTTTGACTAGGTTTTTTTTTGAAAAAACTCCATTTGCTGTTCTCTCTACAAAGTCCCTTTTGTATGATTTCCCTAGTGACATACTTGGCTGCATTCCAAATCCATCTCCCTTGCTCCTTAATTACAGCTCAGGATGTTAACAATAGGATGACTGCTGAGGACCAGTAATTACAAATGTCGCCGCCTTTTCAATACAATATTGAAGCTGTCCTGCTCCCTGTGACCTACACTTTGGGTTTAGTTTGGTACATTATATTCAAACTGAAGTGCACAGTCAGTGTGGTTGCAGTGAGAAATCACCCCCATCTCTTATTGCTGACACATGGTGCATGCAGAACATTACTGCCTCCTTCCGTGCTGTAATCATTCTATGAAAACATTGCAGATAATTTCTTGAATTGGAGTAGGGCAGACTTTGCCCCTGAATTTCAGATTGAATTGACAGTGGTATTAGGAGAAATTCTGTGAAACTGATGGTATATGATCACTAAACCTAAAATCAATATTTTTAGCTGCCTGTATTGGTGGTTAGTGACTTGATGTTGGTGTAATATGTGTTGGCTCCACATATAACAGTTACAATTGACACAGTGCCTCAGGAACCAATATATATGAGCCAGGAAAGTACTGAAGGTCTTATTTGCAGAGATAAACTGGTAATTTAATATTTTTAAATTTTAGTGTTTTCCTGCAGAACAATACTGAGCAAAGACCTGTGACAGCGTATATTTGGCACTGGGTCTAATTCTAGCTTTCTGTCTTGGGTCTCTTAATGGGAGAAGAGTGAAAGGATGGGGAATGCCAAGTTCTGGGTCCTGATCTCTTTGTTGAAACCCCTAGCATCTAATTTCTTCAGTGTTTTTGGTGGGAATGATTGTTCCACCTACCTGCTGGTATTTTACTGTTTTTTTTCCCTGATGCTGGAACATATTTTGGGCAAAATTGTTGGCAACCAGAAGGAGCTCTCTTCACAAGACATCACCAGAAATCTCTCCCATTGATCGCACCCACAGCTATACCCTGTTCCCTTGTCAGAGAAATTATTTGTGAATTATCAATTGATCATTACTATTTTTAGAGTAGGATAGAGCCCCACATTAAAATGAACAATGATGTAATTAGCTGAAAGGCCTGTAAGTATTTTGGTTTGATGAATTGAAACTTGCTGAAAGGACATTACCGAGCCTGACAGTGGGAGGGATAATTTTGTGAATGTAAGGGCTTGAGGGGCAATAGTTTGAAGGATCCTATTTGCATTTCTTGCTGGGGTATTCCAAGGGTGTTAAAATTTGTATCGGTTGAACCTCACAGCCCTCAGTTCACACCATTTCACTTCACAGCAGCTTTTACAAGCTCATGTTCTATGATGATAAGCACTTTGACTCCATAATGATCCCACTAAAACAAACCAATTAAAGTAGCTGTGATTTCTTTCTTTATCAGATATTTACATATTCAGTCCACATTAACTTAAATTTAAAGAAACAAAACCAAATTAAAAAATTAGAAAGCATGACAAGGGTTTTGATAGAGTAAATAGAGAGAAACTGTTTCCACTGGCAGGAGGGTCGGTAACCAGAGGACACAAATTTAACGTAATTGGGAAAAGAACCAGAGGCGAGATGAGAATTTTTTTAATGCAGTGACTTGTTATGATCTGGAATGCACTGCCTGAAAGGGTGGTAGAAGCAGATTCAATAGTAACTATCAAAAGGGAATTGGATATATACTTGAAAAGGTAAAATTTGCAGAGCTATGGGAAAAGAGCAGGGAAGTGAGTGAGACTAATTGGATAGCTGTTTCAAAGAGCCAGCACAGGCACTATGGGCCGAATGACCTCCTTCTGCACTGTATGATTCTATGTTTCTATGTTCAGCCTGTGGAGTACATGGAACGAGTTGGTGAAACCATCTTTTATGCTCAATGTCACTGCTGCAGCAGTGCCTATTCCTTTATGGAAGTTGACCAGTTTGCATTATCAAAGATCAAATTATTTAATTTTGTAAGATGATGAATAATGTTCTATCTGTTCTGCGTTGCTGCGGGAGAGTGCCAAAATATACTTGCAGGGACAAAATAAGTAACATTTTTCTGTGAAGAAACAAAAGAAGCTTCAATCATCAATACTTGTAAATGCTGATTATTAGTTCTGATATTGAGATGGAGATGGACATTGTAATAACAGAAAAACTACCAGACAACCTGCCAAATTGATCTACTCAGTACAACATAGAAACTATTGTCTTACCTGTACCTGAGGCAGCAACACCACCACATGATCCAATTATTAGATATTCCTCAACACAAGAGCCTGAGGGAAGCAAAGAATTCAAACCTATTGCAGAAATTGAGCAATGACTAATAGGTACAAAAAAGACCACTAAGGAAAGAATATTTTTATGTGCAAAATATGGTAGCTTTCTAAATGGTCCTTCAAGAAACAAGGCCTCTGCTTCGCTGCAGTGACCGCTGAAGATTCCTGAATGGATCAGGTCTTGCACCTGGTCTGCTCAGCGCCGGCCAATTTAGCAGAGGAGTCCTAAAATCAGGTGTCAGCCCCTTGTTTCCGTATGTAAAGAACCTAACCCTTGTTTTAAGTGGCCGTCAAGGACACCTGAAAAATCACCCGACCCAATGTGGTCTTTGAGGTGTCCGAGGGGTGTGGGCATTGCCTCAGAAATTGGTTGTTTTGGGGTTGTCTTCCTCTTGGAAAATGGGTACAACGAGGGCCAAATTTCCCCCCAACATTTTTACAAGTTTTCTTCCTTCTTCCTCTCCTGAAGACATTGGCATCTCAGTGGGGTAATGGTTCCAAGGTACTTGCTGATATCTCATCATGTCTGAGGTTTAGTCAGCTATTTAACTGAAGGGGTAATCATACCTGAGCCCAACCCCATCCTCAGCTTGCCTGCACAATTGTGTTTCCCACAAGAATCAGTTGATAACAATCATAGAGCGCGAACTTAGGCTGATTTTCTTCTCCCTGACGCAGAAATTTATACCACCCACATCACCGCCCCAGCTGAGGTCAGGGAACAGCACAAACTGGGGGAATAACCTGGGACCTTTTATGATCTACGAGGCTGAGTTACGCACTGGGATTAATCAGCTCTAAATGTCATTCTATGCAATTTAATACATTCCAATCATTAGAAACAAATGCAGAAGATTGATTCAACAACAATCCAAGCAATAACTCAACCATTTGATAGTCACTTGGACTACAATAGATAAATAAGACCACAGAATAATTTGCAGCTGATGAGCTCAATTAATGGCTACTAAAAAAACTCTGTGATCCTAAGTGGCTTTCAACATGCAAGACTCATATGTTAACTTACTTTACCTTATTAATGCCATCTGTTTTTGAATGAACAGGAAATATAATTTAAAACAAGGAGACCGAGAAATGCTGATCTAGCAATTCAAGCTCTAAGTGTCCTATCATCTACAGCCTTTTGGGGGAGAGCGTTCCAGATTTCCACTACCCTTTGTGTCAAAAGGGTAGTAGAATGACCTAGCTCTAATTTTAAGATAATGTCCCTCGTTCTTGATGCCCCCACCAGAGGAAATAGTTTCTCCACATCTACACTATCAAATCTCTTTGGCTCGGTGTCAATTTTTGTCTGATTACGTTTCAGTGAAGCATCTTGGAATGCTTTTTTCATTAAAGGTGTTATATAAATGCAAGTTGCTGTTGTTGTATGTCGTGTCTGAGAACAGGGTCTGGAGAGGTTGGGAGAAAGTATTGATGTTGCGGAGGGGCAATGGAGGAGGGTTTAATGAGCCACTGCTGAGGAAACTTGTACTGACATCATGCTTGTGCTCAAGGTGCTGAATCAGCACTGAGGAGCTCTGATGTTATGCGCATGCATGGAGGCTAGAAAAACTGTTGTACGCAGAATCGCAAAAACATCAGGAGGTAGGGCCCAGCTGAAAGATCCCTGATTGGGGTTGGTGGGGGGGAGCAGTTGTGTAGGGAAAGTTGTTGGAATCATTGGGATAGGTAAGTTCTTCCAGAACTGTTGAATTTTTTATACTTACCATTTTATAAATTTTGGTGATGAGAATCTGCAGTTCTTGCGGCAACTCCCACTGGAGTCCAGAAGAAGGGTACAAATTAGCTCGGCATTCAGATATGCCAGGTCCTGGATGCCTGCTGTTGGAGGTGGATCTTTCCCCTGTCCCAAATGAGGTCAATGTCTAAGGGGGCCATGGCTTGGCATGGGGACTCCCGCATCGGGAGTTCCTGCGTCCACAGCTTGGCAGAAGAGCATGGGCCAGTATGTGAAATGGAACCAGGCGTACAGGCCCATCCAGTGGCAGATGCGGGGTCCACCTTAAGGGTCCAGACCTGGACACCTGAAGATGTGTATTATTTCTGTTTGTCTCAGCCCACTTACACAGGGGGTAGGGGAAGGCCCTCCAGACCTGGCAGTCTCCACCGCAAATCCCGGCCTCTCCACCATGGCAGGTGCCAACATGGTGTGTGTGTCCGCCTGTCTTATTTAAATGATGTGACTTCTCCCTTTGATGGGCTCAATGCCAGAGTTCACTTGTGGGTGCATCCCAGCATTTACATTGCGATAATGGGCCTGGGCACCTTTTCGCCAATATGACGACATGACATTCTGACGCCATAAAATCCACTTGCTCACCGAGGCTTAAATTTTAACTAGAAAATACTGGACTGATGGACAGCGAGAGCAGTCTTTGTGAAACGTGGCCAGTTGCTTGTGCTTGTTGACATTCCTACCAGTGATAAAAGCTCATTTTCAATTCTCCATATATTATTGATGTTTAATCGCCAATTCTGAAAGCGCCAAAAACATTCCAAATTGGACAGACTCAAAAAGTGAATGCAGCTAACTTCATTTTCTAATTGCATCTGATGGATTGCGTTACTGACTGTATGCTTTTTTCTTGTTCCCCGGATGTATAATTTAACTCTTGCCTACGTTATTACTTATCGATTTTAACTATATATGGATTTTTTGATTATAAAATTTATAACTACAAACACAGACTTACATTTATTTAGCGCCTTACAGGTTCTCTCAGAAATGCCCCATAGCACTTTGAATTTGATTTATGAGAATGGGTCAGGGCATTCTCTTCGGATTGATCTTGTGTGCACTAAGTGTGGGTAATGAGGCATCAGAAGCAACCATCTTGACTAAACACATCAATCATGCTGTTGCCGGGTCGAAGTGGCAGCAGCGTGAACACTGGATTAAATGCATCGAGTTCACAATCGCCATTGATTTTAATTGGGAGTGGGAGGGGGCGGAGCTATGATAATTAGCTGTTCAACTTTTTCAGTGAGGGGCTCTGTGGAGCAGTGCAACAGTCCCAGCAACTTATGGCTTGGTGTATGTAATGGCATAAGTCAGTCATGCCATTGTTTCCTGGAATTTCTGCACCATAATAATAGCGTACACCGTAGATGTGTCATTACTGTGGCACAAGTTTTCATCAAATTCAGGCTCAATATCTTATTGTGTATCTCCAGTGATAACTGTTCCAAATCTTATGAATGGTAAGGAAGAAATGAGATTACCATGGATGATGTAAAATCAATATTAATGTAGCAGAATTAATATAGCTGGCTACACCGCTATAAAAGAATATAAAATCAAACTTTCCTATCAAATGGAACTTAAATATTTAGTTATCTAAATTACCTCTACATGTGAAGGATGACATTAAATCAACAGATTAAACTTTAAATCTAACCAATCGCAATTACACAAAGAAAAGTGTCAGGTTAGATGACTGGTGTGTGCTGAGTTAAATGATTTCTGAAGTCTAAGGACATCACATTAACTCATTGATCCATCAGTCCTGCTCAAAGGTGTTTATAAATGTACCAACCATTCCGAGGTATTCTTCAACAAAAGTGTTCAGTGTCCTGCATTATGCCATGGACGATACTTTTTGCCTTCGACTGGGCGAAACTCGTGTTGAGGGCAAATTAAACCACTGTGATGAGAGCAGTGTGGTGCATCTATCAGTTATTTTAGGGTGGACAGTGTGAAGGTTTAGCAAACTTAGACCAATCAAATCCCATCAAAAATGTTTGTTTTAATTTTATTAACTGATTTAAAATAGAAAGAAATAACTATCTCCAAACTTTCTCCAAAATTTCATCAGTGACTATAACAGGAATAAAATTCGGTATTGAAATAATTTGAAAGTGAAAGCTCAACAAAAAAATCACTTTATCTGCTCAGCTGATGAAAACATAAAAGAAAGGCCCAGGCAAGGTCATCATAAGTACAATGTTTCTGTTTGTTTTGTGTGACTGAAAAATAAAGCCGTTACCATCACCGAATCTCCCACCATCAACATCCTGGGGGTGACCATTGACCAGAAACTTAACTGGACCAGCCACATAAATACAGTGGCTACAAGAGCAGGTCAGAGGCTGGGTATTCTGCGGCGAGTGACTCACCTCCTGACTCCCCAAAGCCTTTCCACCATCTACATGGCACAAGTCAGGAGTGTGATGGAATACTCTCCACTTGCCTGGATGAGTGCAGCTCCAACAACACTCAAGAAGCTCAACAGCATCCAGGACAAAGCAACCCGCTTGATTGGTACCCCATCCACCACCCTAAACATTCACTCCCTTCACCACCGGCGCACTGTGGCTGCAGTGTGTACCATCCACAGGATGCACTGCAGCAACTTGCCAAGGTTTCTTTGACAGCACCTCCCAAACCCGTGACCTCTACCACCTAGAAAGACAAGAGCAGCAGGCACATGGGAACACCACCACCTGCACGTTCCCCTCCAAGTCACACATCATCCCGACTTGGAAATATATCGCCGTTCCTTCATCGTTGCTGGGTCAAAATCCTGGAACTCCCTTCCTAACAGCACTGTGGGAGAACCTTCACCACATGGATGGCAGCAGTTCAAGAAGGCAGCTCACCACCACTTTCTCAAGGGCAATTAGGGATGGGCAATAATGCTGGCCTCGCCAGCGATGCCCACATCTCATGAACGAATAAAAAAAAAACCCAGAGCAAGAACTTACAGCCCCATAGCCCATTTTCCACTGCTGCAATAATGATGCTGGGGGATTTTTTCAACTTCACCACCCGGGGGAGGGGGTGGTAATCTGGCAGAGTGGATCGCCAGCCTGGGGAGTAACCTGGCAGAGTGGATCACCAGCCCGGGAGGTAACCTGGCAGAGTGGATCGCCAGCCTGGGGAGTAACCTGGCAGAGTGGATCACCAGCCCGGGAGGTAACCTGGCAGAATGGATCGCCAGCCTGGGGGGTAACCTGGCAGAGTGGATCGCCAGCCCAGGAGGTAACCAGGCAGAGTGGATCACCAGCCTGGGGGGGGGGTGGTTAGCCTGGCAGAGTGGATTGCATGCCCGGGGTAGGTGTGGGTAGCCTGGTGGAGTGGATTGCCAGCCCCGAGTGTAACCTGGTGGAGTGGATCACCAGCCTGTGGGGTGGTAACCTGGCAGAGTAGATCGCGTGCCCAGGGTGGGTGTGGGTAGCCTGGCAGAGTGGATCACCAGCCTGGGATATAACCTGGAGGAATGGATCACCAGCCCGGGAGCTTAGCCTGGCAGAGGGGATTGCCCACCCTTTATAGAACCCACCCAGCTTTTGTTCCATTTGTTTCAACCTGGCTCAGAGAATCTGATGAATATTTCACTTGAATCTGTAGTCAACCCAATGGGGTAATTTTAGTTCCTTCTACCTGGCAGAACGGGGCTTAAAAGTCAAGTGCTGTGCTTACCGCTCCTTTACCGACCCGAGGCCATTTTAATGCTGCTATTGGCTTGAAAGGTTGAATTGGGTTCAATAGCTAAAGAGTGTGGAAGCTCTCACTTACATTTAGATCAAAAACACTTAGATTTTAACTGCTGGGAGGGGAGCGCTGTACATGTGTTCACAGAGCTCCCTCTTGAGCAGTGGAATTGCAGTTGGAGCCAGACAGTATAAATTACATGCTGGAACCAAAATCACATCTATGGATCAAGGCAGTACGAAGCTGCTGAGATGCAATTCACTCAGGACACTATCAGCCGACAGAGGGGAGACCTTCATCCAATCAGTCTGGGTTAAATTCAAACCCAACTCCCAGAGCTAAGGCGACAGTAATCAAACCCACTAACCTCATCTCCACACCATCCATTTTTCCAATTTTCTTTATATTTTACTTTGCAAGTCTCAACACCAACATAGAAGGGATTACCTCCCACTCCCTACAGTTGTCCTTTCTTTTCAAATAAATGTATTTTATACGACCATCTTTTTCCTGAAGAATCTTTCCCGTTTGACTATTTCTTTTGAATACCCACACAGCACAGAATCTAGTATTTTAGGTACAGAACATGGTGTACATTACAATTGGTAAGACAATAAAAATATTGGTTTAGTCACAATAATAGAAGTAATTAATTTTGTGTCTTAGTGTTTTATTTATATGCACTATCATGAAAACCCATCATTAGTCTTATGACATTATAAAGCAGAGCAGACACATGTTGTTAACACAGTAATTTTATACAACAAAACACAAAGCCATATATAGAAAACAATATATTAGATCATTTGCTTTCTAACTGAAGCTAGTTCCACATAGTATTACTAAGCAAATGTTAATTCTTTTCACAAGACTAGCAGAATTTCATGATATATTTGGAGGGATTTGAAGTAGAAACCTAGGAACATATGAAAATAATGGACAGGAAAAGACAAACTATAGCATTCCATTGTTTCTTAAATTATTCCAGGGTTTCTCCCTCCACTTCTTTACCTGGAAGTTTATTCCACAAATTGATCACTATTTGTGTGGAAAAGAAATGTTTAATACCTGCCCTTAAGTTACCTTTTAGCAGTTCGGACGTATCTCCCCAGTTCTACTTCTACAGTTTATTTTAAAGTAATATTTCTGGTTAACCTTATCTATACCTGTGATAATTTGATATACCTTTACAAGATCATCCTTCAGATGTCTCTTTTCCAGGCTGAAGAGCCCAAGTTTTCTCGTCTTTCTTCATAACTCAGACTCTGACACTGGAGATCAGTCTAATAGCTTTCCTCTGCACTGCCTCCATCTCTTATTTCTTGGTGACCAGAACTGAATGCAATATTCAAGGTTGGTCTGATCAGAGCACTACATAGATTATTACCTCCTCTGACTTATATTCTATGTTTGGCTATGTAGTTCAACATCCTATTGGCTTTGTTGATTGCTGCTCTGCATTGGTTGGACATGTTTAGCACAAATCTGCTAAATCTCCAAGATCTCCTACAGGTCCTTCCTTAGCTATTTCAATACCATTTATGAAGTGTGTTCATCGTCTGTTGTTCCCTCCTTATATTTTCTACATTATAAGAACATAAGAAATAGGAGCAGGAGTAGGCCATACGGCCCCTTGAGCCTGCTCCGCCATTCAATCAGATCATGGCTGATCTTCGACCCCAATTCCACTTTCCCACCCGATCCCCATATCCCTTGATTCCCCTAGAGTCCAAAAATCTATCCATCTCAGCCTTGAATATATTCAATGACTCAACATCCACAGCCCTCTGGGGTAGAGAATTCCAAAGATTCACAACCCTCTCCGTGAAGAAATTCCTCCTCATCTCAGTCTTGAATGGCCGACCCCATATTCTGTGACTATGCCCCCTATTTCTAGACTCTCCAGCCAGGGGAAACAATCTCTCAGCATCTACCCTGTCAAGCCCCCTCATAATCTTATATGTTTCAATGAGATCACCTCTCATTCTTCTAAACTCCAGAGAGTATAGGCCCATTCTACTCAACTCACACTCTGGCCCCTGAGGCCAGCTCAAACTAGTCGCAGATGCCCATTAGTCTGTGGACAGACCACTGATTGGAGCAAAGGATGTTGACATTGTCCATGCAAAGGGAGGCCTTAACCTGAGAGCCTCTGCTGCCTGGGATCGTCACACCCCCCACCCCTCCCCCCAATTCCTGCGTCCGTCCTGATGGATGTGGCAAACGGCTCGATACAACACACGAACAAGATCGCAGAGAGACGATAGCCCTACCTGAATCCAGATCTGATCGGAAAGCTCTCCGATTTCCACCCGTAGATTCGGACCGCGCTACGGATGTCCGCATAAAGCAGTCAGATTCAATCGCCGATTTCTTCCCCAAACCCTGTTTTGGACAATCCATGAGCAATGCCACAGAAGATCTAATAATAAAGTTGCAAATTTTATATTTCATCTGCAATTGTTCTGCCTACTTACATATTTTTTGGAAGCTTTTTGGAAGTCGAGGTACGTCAAAGAGGTTACCACAATCCACTTCCTCAAAGAAGTCAAGGAGGTTGGTCAGCAGGATCTTTCCCCTTTTAAATCCATGCTGATTACTTTTAACTAGGTTATTGTAGAGGTGATCCTCAAGTTTATTCCTGATAAGTGATTCCATTATTTTACATGGAATGGAAGTATGACTAATGAGGCTATAGTTTCTGTTTAGTCACCTTTTATGAATATAAGGCATCACATTAGCCTGTTTACAATCTACTGGTACCTTCCTAGTGTCCATTAACTCCCTCATAATGACCGTCCATGCTCACAAATCTCCTCCCTAATCTCTCTCAGTACTCTGGGATAAATGCCATCTATCCCATGGCATTTATTGAGCCCATTTAGCTTGTCTAGGACTTCCATCTCATTTATAATGAAGTAATTTATCCTCCTTGGGGATATCTTCATCTGGAGAGGGCATGTTACTCATGTCTTCCCTTGTGAGTATTTGGATGAAGTACTCATTTGGAATATTTACTATTTTATGCTCATCACTAGTTTCATCTTTTGCAGCGTTATGGTTTTCACATTTTCTCTGACTGCCTCTGGCTGTTGTGGTACAGAATTAGTTTTTTACTGTTATGCTTAGCCTCAGTTGCTATGCCTATTTCCAGGTCTCTCTTTGTCCCTGGTGATCACCCTTTAAATATTTTTCTGCATTTTCTCATATTCATCCCAGTGAGCCCCTTCTCCTTTCTCCCTCCAGGGTTTGTAGAGGTCAATTTTGCTCTTTTATCTCACTTTTAATTTTTTGCTGATTTATTTACAATCTCATTTGCTCAGTCTGAACTTGTTAATTTTGAAAATGTATTCATTTCAAACACTAAACACGGCAAGTGTTACAAATTTGGGTCTGCCTTAGATACCTTCATGAGTTCAGTGGCGTCAGTTGCTTCCGTAAGGAATCTGAGTGTATAGCTGAGCAATATGGGAAATTACGCTCACTGTCCTATAACTACTTGAACAATAGTGTAACCTTGTGACCTAAACATAATGGCCCAGATTTTGCTGGAGTGGGGCATCTCACAGCATGCCCTGTTAGTTAGACTTGTTCGTGCACAAAGCTGCTGGAAGTACGAACTGATAATGGTGCAGAGAGGGAAACAGGGCCTTGTTGAACAACAGGACAAACAGTGTATTTCCTTAACCAATGAGATTTAAGGATTGAGAAATAAACAGAGGAAGGACTGAGACGGAGGGTGAATTAGAGTGGGTGAATTCAATGATGAATCAGGTTTAGAAATAGAAATAAAGTGAGGGAAAGAAAGATTGGATTGGAGAAAAAGAAAGGAAAAGTAAGAAAAATAATTTAAATTTGACATTTTTAAAATCTCCAACAACAATTCACAACCTGAAGGAATGAGACGCCACAATTTTAATTGTTCACTTTCTGGGCAAGAGAGATTGATTGGGAGTCATTAACAATCACCACGTTGTTAAAAGGATAATCACACTATTAATTACTAGACTTTATCCCAAGGCAGACTGAGCAAACGCTTGAGCCAAGGATAATATGAATCATTGAGGTGCTTTGTTTTACAGCAAGTGAACTTACCGCTGTGTAATAATACCAAATCAATGAATATGCTATGCTTTCCCAGATCAGTGGATCATCTTGCTTGACGTAAACAAACTCATTTCCAATACTATTGCATTGTCTCTTTCTCAGCCTTTTGTGGGACCTCATTACTTCACAAAAACCTAACTCTGTCTGCCTGTGTCCCAGCCTCTATTTTATATGTTTCTATTCTATTGAAGCCAAAAAAGTGATCAAGGATTTTCCAATACAATTGGTGTTTTTTTCATTGCAAAGACAGGCTAATCCATTGAATTGCTCCTTTATAATATGGGAAACAACACCAAAGCTAGCACATTAGCCTGTCACCCACCTATCATCGCAGCCGTTGTTTTTTAACTTGTTTGAATACACTAAAGGGGTGAATTTCCATGGTGATTCTCCTGTTTGTCCACTGTAGCTTCAGCCGCAAAGCTGTGGAAACCTCAGGAAAATGGTATAAACACCGTTTAGGCCATGTTTTGTAGGTTTCTGTGGCTCTTCCGCTGAAGTTATGTGAACGAGTGGGAAATCCTCCATGGAAATTCACCCCCTTATGCTTTTAAAAACCCAACATTAAAACTAACTCATTTTTTTCTAAATCCTTTCTATGAAAAATGGTCATAAATCCCGAAATGTAAATGTATCTCCCTCCCAGGGCAAGTCCCTTGCATGAAAGAGTCCTGCGGCCTGCTTGCAAAGACCGTGCTCACCACACTAGGTGCACCGCCACAACAGCCGATCTTCCTGCTTCCTGGACCCCAGTTGCTCATGGGTTCTGCCATGGTCTGCCTCGACCTGTCCATCTGCTGAAGTAGGCATACCCATTGAACAGTTTGCTCTGTCACCAATGGGGCAGTGTACTAATCAGCTACCCAAGTCTCCCCCTTCAGCAGGTAAAATGTAAGGAGTTGCACAACACCAGGTTATTTCAAATAAAGCTGTTGGACTGTAACCTGGTGTTGTGCAACTCCTTACATTTGTCCACCCCAGTCCATCACCGGCATCTCCACCTCATCAGGTAAGGCACACAAAGCCATTTCATCCTGCATGGGATGCGGTGCAGACCTGCTTCCTGTACATGGTATCCCATGCAACGGTATCCATGTCCTCGTGCATGACTGAAAATTAAATATGGTTTTAGTTTTGTCTCTTTACCACAGACTGGATGATACGTTTCACTATTATTTTACGAAACTGTGAGTAGCACTGTAAGACAGAACAGCTCAATTTACAGAGATCATTACACACTAGCATTCCATCAGGTGACTGCCAAAGGGAAAAAAAATGGTTGTGGATTCCTTATTGTCACAGCCTTTCACTTTGACAATCGCATTAAACCTACTTACAAGATAAAGGCTGTTCTGGCATTTACAGGCTCTGTGAGAGATAGGTGTATTTAATTTCAAACACTTGTAACAAAACAAATGACTGTTGCCTGAGGTTCTGTCACAAATCAATAACTGTAGAACACAATTCTCTCAGGATTTGTCCTGATGATTTCTATTAAGAACAATGTCAACATGTGACACACAAACCATTTATCTTGTTGCCGCATTACATAGCAAGACCTGAAAGTTCTGCAATCGCCTCCGTCAGAGAGCTAATCTTTCCAAAGGCAGAGCAAAAATGTCTTACCATTGTCAGGACAGGTTGAGGTATTCAAGCAGACACTTGTTTTCATTCTCACAATATGGTCAGAAAAAAACAGCCCCATAAACATTAATGTGAATGTCTCTTAATCATTGAATTGGCATCTCCATGAGTCCTTTGCCTGAGCATCTTAAGTTTATACTTAAAGCATGAAAATAAATGAATAAAGCCCTGCATAGGCTTTGTTTACATTATTATATTGCCTTGATTCCAATATATTTTTATTAGCCAGCCCAATGGTGCAGCATATTGCTCTATTCACGGTGGGGGAGGAAACATTAGAGGGTAAAGATGAATGTTTCTCATTTCAGGCAGTGGCAATGGCTGCTGTGGTCAGGGCCTTCTGCTGCTGTCCAAAAACAGCACAGCATAAACAGCAACCCTGGCCCAATGCTCCTGTTAAGAAAAAGAGAGGCAGCTCTATTTGGGCTTTTGTGTTTGTTGCCTGCTGCGCTACGATCTTCTGATCTGAGAGGGGCTGAGCACAGGGTCTCAGGCCAACTTCTTCTGAGCACCCATCAACTGGGCATCAAATCATAAATACTGGAAGAAATGGAAGTGGACAACCCTCCCCAACCTCATTTGAATGAATGCCCTTAGCCTGTGCCTATTGCAGGTGCAGGGACTCCCATCACTGGGGGAAGCCCAGGGGAGGTGCATTTCTGCAGTCATGTATTGATTGAGCTCAAACACTGGCTGAGCTATGACTCACATTAATTAGCTGATAATGAATTAATGACATTGACCTTAAAATTAATAGGGAGATTGATGGTTGAGAAATACCTCACCAACACGTTTCCTAGTTGTAAAGGTTAGTATTAAGAATGCTGGTTACCATACTGCCCATTTCAATTCTTTTTTTAATACAATTATTTATGTAATTGAGAATGAACTCCTGAACTGCAGGTTTCATTCACAAGTAGTGCAGACGCTAATCTTCCTGACTCTGTGCAGCAATAGACTGAGCAGAGTCGAATTTAGTGGAATCTGTAAATGAATGTGTACTTGGATCGAGTTTGAAATACAATTTTTAGGAATTCTTTGTTGAAAAAAAGCTTCTCCCATTTTCAATCCGCCAAGCATCGTCCAGGTAAGTTATGGGGAGGAGGGTTTAAGGAGGGTCAAGTGATAGAAAGATGAGCACTCCTGGTTCTCCTGGCCCCACAAGGAAAGTGAAAAATCTTACCTGTTTGGGCCTCTTCTGGCTCCAGTTCCACTTCCTGCTGTCTTCACTTGGTGGGGAATCCACAATGGCTTCCCCACTCAGGCCACCGGTTAAAATTGCAGTCAGGGTCCAATGATGTAATCGGACCCTGATCTGCATATTTACAGAAGGACCCTGCCGGTTTGAGGTGGGTATTCTTGCCGCCAGCTCAGAAGAGTGGGTTAAAATAGAAGATAGCAGGAATGGAGTGGGACATCGGCGGGTAAGTCATCTGGCCGATTTTAACTGCCCGCCCGCAGTGTTAAAATCACCCCTCCAGCTTTCTAACCAGGAAGTACCTACAGTATCTATTTTAGGAGGCCAGTGAGACAGTACTGAAACATGAAACAAAAATAGGTACCTTATCCTGTTCGAATTCTTGGAATTATTTTATTGTCATTACCAAAATAACAGGTTTATTGAAAGAACTTGTTTTCTAACACCTAAAAACAATGTTATAATGGCACTTGGTTAGCTTGGATTGTGAGTGAATGACATCTGTGCTGAGGCTCCCCACATCTGCATGGCCAGCTCCATTATCCTAACAGTTGAATCTTAGGCCCAGACTTTCCATTTTGTTGTTCTTAGGGAAGAATGAACAGCTCATATAACTTGATCTGATTTGACTGGAACAGGAGCAGAGCTATTTGGCCCAGGCAGTCAGCACAAACTCATGTAGGCCAGTTTAGATTTCATGCTCAGATCTAACTCGTCCCTAGAGGAAAGTTACAAACATGGGAAAAGTCTACGCATCTTTATAGTATTTACGTGAAAACTGTAGTATCAGATAGCAAGAGAGTAATTATCCAGCTATTGTATTATCAAAAAAGTAGATTTCTGAAAACACAAGTAACATTTGCAATGTAAATAAAAAATATGAACCCATCTGGTGTATCACTGGATTAACTGTATACTTTAGCTCCAAGAACAATATGTTACAGAGCAGCATCTCTGAGATTGGTGGGTGCAAAAGTCAAGGACAAGTTTCTATATGTGATAAAGATGAAAATTTTCAGTTCTATGCCATCTGCTCATTGCAAGGAACCCATCTGTTTCAAACAAACTACTAAGGCAGCTTAAGGCGTCCTCTTTCTCAACTGTGCGATGGCAAAATAAAGCCCTACAATGGCATCTGGCTAGCTTGAATTGTGGGTGAGTGACATCTGTGCAAAGGCTCCCCACATTCACACTGCAAAAGCCAGCTCCCTTATACTAACAGTCGACTCTATATCCTGTTGGTAGAATCTTCCACTCCGTTAATTATAGAGTCAGGAAGATTGGTGGCTGCATCATTTGTGAATGAAACTTACAGTCCTGGAGTTCATTCTCAACTACGTAAATATTAAAAAAAACTTGTGAAAAATAAAGTTGATGTATGGACATCATTATAAATGGAAGCAGCTCATCACATGGTTGAACATAACAGAAATTCTAGACCCTTCTTGTTGTCAGAGTCAGTGTTCCATAACTAGTAATGTTGCCTTAACTACAAGAGTACACTCCAGTTAAAGCAAACAAACCAACTGTATGTGGCAACTAAATCCATTTTTCCTCATGTAATTGAATCAGTATTACTTAACCGGTCTTAAATAAATTTAGAATAATGATACTTAACGTGGCAAACTATTCCTTAATTAATTCCTACGGGATTTTAAAAAGATGTTGGGAGCTCCTACATTTATAGTGTCAAATTCTGCTAAATGAAGAACCTATTTTCTACAAAGTTTATTCATTTATCGGGACTTCACAGTGAACTAATAATAACAAATTTCTGTTTGCAATGCTGAAATGTTAACTGTTCCTCTGGTGACAACACCACTGATGTTCTGCACAAACTTTCCAGATTTGTACAGAATGTTAAGGGGCAGTTGTTGCAGCTCATCTGTTCAAAATAAGAAAGGTGTGTAACACTTTTACCTCATGTCAGTCATGTGATAAATTGCTGCATTCCATTCGTGCAAACCATCGTCACATTTAGGCTGCTGCAGTATCACTGAAAACATAAAGAATACTCTGGGTTCTGGACAACTCATGAGCAATTTTTTAAAATTTCAAAATATACTTTTATTTCATAAAATTTAAGGATACACAAAGTTCAATGTAAATATCACAATTACAATTCAAAACAATACAATATAGATCGTACACACTATGATCCCAATATTACAATTCAAAACACAGAATATATCTTCTAATACAATACAAGGTTGGATGGCCTTACACGGTGACCTTTCCCAATAGAGCCTTTGCGTAGGCCGCACCTCGCTTCAGTGCATCTCGCAGCATGTAGTCCTGGACCTTGGAGTGGGCCAGTCGGCAACACTCGGTCGTGGACAGCTCCTTCTGCTGGAAGACCAGCAGGTTTCGGGCAGACCAAAGTGCATCCTTCACCGAGTTGATGGTCTTCCAGCAGCAGTTGATATCTGTCTCGGTGTGCATCCCGAGGAACAGCTGGTAGAGCACAGCGTCCTGTGTTACCGAGCTGTTAGAGATTAACTGGGACAGATACCAACGCATCTCTCGCCACACCTTCTGCCGGAAGGGGCAGTCCATCAGGAGGTGGACGACGGTCTCGTCCCCGCTGCAGCCTCAAGGTGGCACTGAGATTCCGTGCTTGCAGGAAAGACCACACTGGAAGGGCCCTTCTCACCACCATCTAAGTGTCTGTTGCTTGGTACCAGCAATGAGACGAGACGTTCCACCAAATGGCTTCGACCGTCTGGTCGGGGAACTGCCCAATCGGATCCACCTTCTCCTTTCCCTGCAGGACACCCAGAGCGTTCCGTGTCGACCACTGTCTGACGGCCCTGTGGTCGACAGGGTTCCTCCCCAGGAACTTCTCCACCTAGGACAGGTGGTGGGATATGGTCCAGCTGGACGGGACATCCTGTGTCTGCTTGGCCAGCATGGCCAGACCCAACCTTCTTAATGTGGTGGACAGGTAGAAACTCAGCACATAGTGACACTTGGTATTTGCATACCAGGGCTTTACACACATCCTGAGGCAGCCACACACAAATGTGGCCATCAGGATTAGGGTGACATTTGGGATGCCCTTCCCCACTTTGTCTGGGGGCTTGTACATGGGGTCCCTGCGGACACGGTCTATCTTGGATCTCCAAACAAAGTAGAAGATGGCTCGGGTGACAGTGATGGTGGAACGGCAGGGAGTGGGCCAGACCTACACCATGTAGAGCAACACCACGAGCACCTCACACCTTATCACCAGGTTCCTGCTGGCCATGGAGAGGGAGCGCCCCCTCCATCCCCCCACCCCCCCCTTTGCCCACATACCAAGCTTCTGTTTGGCCTTGGTGACCTATTCCTCCCAGTTCTTGGTGCAGGCCTGGGGCCCCCTGAACCAGATCCCCAGCACCTTCAGGTAGTTGGACATGGGGACAAAGGATTGGGTCTCCCACCTGTCAAAGGACATGGCCTCACTCTTACTGTGGTTGACTCTCGCCCCTGAGGCCAGCTCAAACTAAACACAAATGCCCATTAGTTTGTGGACAGATTGCTGATCAGAGCAAAAGACGGTGACATCGTCCATGTACAGGGAAGCCTTAAGCTGAGAGCCTCTGCTGCCTGGGATCGTCACCCCCCTGATACCTGTGTCCTTCCCAATGGATGCAGCAAACGGCTCAATACAACACATGGACAAGACCACAGAGAGAGGAGAGGCCTGCCTGACTCCAGATCTGATCGGAAAGCTCTCTGACTCCCACCCGTTGATTAGGACTGCGCTATGGATGTCCATGTACAGCAGTCGGATCAAATCATGGATTTCCTCCCCAAACCCCATTTTGGACAACCCATGAGCAAGGCCACAGAAGATCTAATAATAAAGTTACAAATTTTATAGAATTTATTTCTGCTCACCCTGTCTTCATCTTTCCCCATTCTCCCTTCTTACATGTTCTAATTTTTAATATTTATTTTACTATTGTTTTATTCCTATCTAAAATATAATATTTTAACTACGCCAATATATTTTCTTGAAAATATTCAAATACTTCATGCTTACCTTTCTATGAGCCTTTGGTCCCATTGTCAATTTGGAATTGTGGGTAACATTGTAAAAAAAAATGGCTGAAAAGGAGCTACAAAGGCTGTTTTTTCAACCAATCAAGGTCCATAAAACCAGCAGGTCTCTACCTGAGATAATTTTCTCATGTCATAGACCCAGTGCAGTTTAAGTTGTCTTGTCATTGATATCAACAGCTCTCTCTTTCCCAGATAAGATAACCTCAGAGCATGAATGGTTAAGCAGTCACTCTGTGATGTTGCTGCAAGCAGAATCTTGTGTAGGACTGATAGCCCATCCACACCGCTCCCCTGCTGCAAGGGTGAACTCTAGTGTGGAGGTCATTTTTATCAAGCTGACTGATCTGCATTGATTTGAACTGTCCTGATTCCAGGAGCAAAAGTTGGGTTTTCTCTGGAGTCTGCCAATCAGTGGTCAGAAATAGGCTTTTTAAGACAGTCTTGTGTGCCGGTAAGGGGGGATTGGTCTATCTTGTGGATTCCTACTCTCACCAGCTTTTATTTATACAAAGACGACTTCTGGACTGTTGAGGATTCCACAGCCTCGTCCGCCTATTATCCCCCAAAACATACTCGGGCCTGCGTTTTTAATTTATTCAAATTACTGTCCCATGCAAGACTTTACTCTAATAGTCATCTTCTAGTCTGCATGGATATCAGCCACAGATCAAAAGAAGCTGAATATCCTGATGACTTCTGGATTTTCTTTTAAAGCAGAGAATTTTGTACCTTGGAAAGTAACCGTTCCAAAAGATTTGTACTTCTCTTTAGAGGATCAACTGCCGATACTTGCCCGAGAGGGCAGGCAGGTGGCCTGACATCAGGGGGGTAATTTTAACCCCCAAGAACGAGTGGGTTGGGGGCAGGTGGGAGGTTAAAATAACAGCTTTTTGGAGAGGGACTGCATCCTGGCTCCAACGCGCCCACTTCCAGGTTTGACCCAGGCGCGTTTGGATACGTGCGCTACAAACACCAGGAAGTCCCACTCCTACTTAAAGTCAGCGGGCCGATACTTAAAGGGCAATGTACCTCACTGAGATACTTGAGGTACTTAACTCTTTGTGTATTGGAAAACTTAAAAGAATTTAATCTTACCTGTTCGGGTTTCCCATCGCTTCCGATTCATGTCAGGTGAAAGCAGGCGGGAAGGGCCGGATCCATGAGGTGAGTGCCTTTATTGCCACCTTTCACATCCAGACTGAATAGGAACAGGAACGGGAGTGTTTCATCCATGCCCAACAAGCTCACCTGGCCGACAGGAACCCCATGATAAGCTGCCCACCCCACCCCCGGAGGTGGTCTGCTCCTCACATGGTGGAACCCCCCCCCCCACCCCAGATGGATGGCCCCCCCACCTACCTCCAATCCTTCGCCTGACTTCCAATCCCATCTTCCGATCAGAAGAGGTCTTCGAGTGACCCTCAATCTCCCGCCATTAGGCCCACAATCTTCTCCTTGCCCCCCCCCACCCCGATCTTCTCCCTGGCCCCCGGATTTCCTCCCCAGCCCTCTGTTGTCCTCCCCGGCCCTCCGTTGTCCTCCCCAGCTCCATGATCTCCATATCCCGGCATATGATCCATCCCTCCCTCACCCTGATCCCCGACTGCGGCCTGCTACCAAAGGCCTTCCCGCCCCACAACCAACCAGCCTGTCAATCATGCTGGCTGCCGGGCGTGGAGCTCAAAAGTAAAATTTTTTGACCTCATTAAGATCGCGATCTGTTATCACGACCCACCAATTTACCTTCCGGATTTCGCACCTGAAAATAGTCCCTCCACCAACCCCCCCACCGCCACCGGCTCCCTTCCCTGCTCGAGGTCAAATCATGCTCCAGGTTTCTGTCACTCTGCTTTGAAGCAGCCACAAGTTACACGAGAGTGGTCTTGCCCTCAGATTGTCCCTCCCTCTCTGTCAAAAGGTGACTGGCCTTTGGTTACTGAAACCACGATTGAATTGAATAGAATACAGGACACAGAATTTCACTATAGCTCTGCGTGGTCTGTGTGTGTGTCCAAAGCAATGTGTCTCAATACCATTCTGAAAAGTAAACTTCCTAAAGGCTAATCCAAAGACCAGTGATGACACTGAAGGTCAGAGCTGTCTCCAGCATATCTGACAGCAACCAACTAATAAAATAGGTGAAGGGAAAGATTGTGATTGAACACTTATTGGTTCTTTCGGTCAAAAACATGGAGAAGTAACGCATGCCTGAAATAAGAGTCAGCCACTGAGCATCTGCACGAAGAAGGTAACTTTCATCTTCGACAGGGATGGAAAACTGGCAGTATCAGATCGGCCGTCCGTTATATACCCCGCCTGATCTTCCTCCAACTGTCTCAACAACTCATCAAGGCTTCTTCAACAGCTCCTCTAAATCTGTGAACTCCACCACTTAGAAGGACAAGGGCAGCAGGTGCATGGGAACACCATCACCTCCAAGTTCCCCTCCAAGGTGATATATGTCCAAGTCACACACCATCCCGACTTGGACATATATCGCTGTTCCTTCATCGTCACTGGGTCAAAATCCTGGAACTCCCTACCTAACAGCATTGTGGGAGTACCTTCACCACACAGAATGCAGCAATTCAAGAAGAAAGCTCACCACCACCTTCTCAACGGCAACTAAGAATGAGAAATAAATACCGGCTTTGCTAGCAATGCCCAAGAAGTAATTTTTAAAAAGTGTATCTCCTAAGAGTTCAATTGTTCTATTACTTAACATTTTCAATTGTAAACTTTTTCCACTGCTTGGATTTTTTCCAGTTTGACAACAAAAATATTGTTCTAAAGAAGCCTCTTTGAGTGACGCACAATTAAAAGAATAACATCATTAATATTCTAATCATAGTCCATTGCACTTTTTTAAGTTGATGAAATTTTGCAGCCACTGAAGGTATGAACTTATTAAAATTTCATCAACTCCTCAGGCTCCCCTTTCCATGTTTATAATGAGTCTGTACTTGTTCCATATTTTTGCATTTATGTACTTAATCAGCTCCCAGCTGTTAGCTCCAATCTAATTTTGTGTGGCAGATTCAGTCCATTCTGCAGCTGCAGGAACCACATCTGATTTAAGAAATTCATGATATTGATGTTAATTTATGACTAGAATAAGACGCAGTCAATGCAAAATCACCCTAATCTCATTTCAATCGTCTACCAAGCTGCTATTAGTGTGTCTGCATCCATCATTAAACTGCCATAAACATAAACAAACTATAACGTCATTTCTCTAAGTAAAAGTCAGTAATAACCAATTCATAACTGAAACACAAGGGTTTTCCTCAAACTATTTTTTTCTAAATTGCAAAGAAAAGGCCATCAAACTCCGGGAATCCCAGCTACTTCAAGATCAGATGCGTCTAAATTTTTGGGTGTATATCTACGCCATGCATTAAATGCATAAATCCAGGAAACTCGGACTAACTGGTCTTTTGCATGGGGGCGGAGCTATGTAAATGAGCAGAAGGTTTTGCCGGATGTATTTCGGAAGCGGCGGAACCAATGGGAGAAATTCCCGTGTAATGCTGTCACGGCGTAAAATCGACGGAAATCGGTTCCACGTGAATCACCACGGCAACCGTTTTGTGCAAAATTACCCAGGAAATTCTGGCCCACTGTTAATAAAGTACTAAAATAGTTAAATGCTTCACAGGTTTACACTAATCATTTCCAAGGGAGGGATGCGTTTTTCTAAACACAGCTCTGAGCAAAGTGAAATGACATTTTTTGGCCTCCTCTCCAGAAACATAAGTAAACTCTAACACAAGCAATTTTGCTCAAACACACAGAATGGAAATCACTATTAATACAAGCACTAGTTTCACAAGTGCAGCAATCATAATTGGCATGATCTTTTGAACATTAAAGGATTCCTTGGTGGTTCAGGGAACTGACATATGGGGGCAGAAATTGCTCGGAGTGGTGAGCCAACACTGCTCACCGCTCCATAGATTTATACTACCCCACTAACCTACCGCGGTCTTTTTGTCAGCTATTTCCCCAAATAGGAAGTGGAGAAGAGCCCAGCGTCAGTTCAGGTGAAGCTAGGACCCTGGGAGAAGCGAGAGGAGCGATCTCCCCCCTCGAACAATCAAATCGCAGCATTTTTGACAAACTGCGTTCACTGTCTCTGTCGGCTTGAATTGTTAAACCAGGAGGTGAAAGGTGCAACATTAAAATCACTGTAAAAACAGTTATAGACATCGAGAAAAAGAGAAGGTAAGAAATAATTGGATTGAATAAAAGAGACTGAAGGGAAAAGTAAAAAAAATATATTTTTTTAATGAGCAAAAACTATTAAAATAAGGGGTAATAAGAGACTGCACATTTTTAAAATTTAATTTTTAGTTGTTTGGCAATCATGAAGGAAAAACTTAGTTTAGACCTGTATTTTTAAGCTTGCCTGTTTTGTGGTGTAATTAGTTACCTTACAGCTGGGCAGATAAGTAATTGTGCAGTTTTTCAATGATTTCTCTGATTGCAGTGTGCGATATACCTTTAATTCAAAGCTGTCATATCGCCAGCAAACCAGTAGGAGCAAGTTCCGGATTTCCGCGTTTCACTGCGCGTGTGCGAACTCCGGAACTTATTCTTCCGTTTCGCCACTAACAATGGAGAGCCGTGTTGAGCTTTCTGTTATTTCGCAAATGATTTCTGCTCCATGGATCCTTTAACAGGTGCAATATTAGGTCTGTGTTGCTGTCTCGACTACCAGGAGATGTCCTAGACTATTAGCACCAATAGCCTTTTGCAATAGACACGTCCCAGGGTGAAGGTTTCTAATCAGTGGGATTAGAGAGGAAGTATCTAATCTTGCAGAAGGAATGATTGACTTGTCAAATTGCTTAATTTTAAAAATTATTTTGGATATAAGAAAGATCGTTTTGCCTTATTTTATTTTTTTTGTCAGACACAGCCAGAGGAGCAGATTGCTTTCAGGAGAAAAAGGAGAAAGAAGTTTGCTTTGAATTGTCAACAGAACTCAATTCAATGATAGTTAACCCAGTAACATAAATTCTCAAGTTCCAACAAATATAGTGTAAACAAACACAGGATAAGCTGGAAGAAACAGAGAAGGCACCTGATGAATCAGGACAGAAAAACAATCACAGAATGAAAGAGAAAGTAGCAGCATGAGAGAGAGAGAGAGAAGTCAGATCATTGCAGAAACAAGTGTATGCTTAATTCGATGATGCAACTGTTTCTTGGGCCAAACAAGGCTGTACGGCATTTTATTGACACCACAGATTTAAATAGGGAGTTTATAATATTTACCTGTATGCGGCTAAGGCTGTGAGACTTCAATGGTCATCTGGGAGTTACCACATCAAAGTGAACCTAGCTACTGCTGTGCTGTTGTGACTCTGAAACCAAGTTATTGTAAATATTCTTATGATTACTTTGATAACAATGTTATCTCAACATGAATAGAGTTAGGAAAACAAAGATAATGTTAGAAGCACAACTCTGTTACTGTTCATTTTTGATCTGTCGAAAGCCCAGAGTTTTAACCACCAATGTCCTTTACTCAGGCTATTGGCAAAATAATTTTTCTTCCATTTCACGTTCTACAGGTTGGTTTAATGTGGGACAACTCGGGCAAACCAAACATGGCATCATATATGAAATTCTAGACACATATCAAATATTTCTACATCACTGAAAATCATAGGAATTCCTGAAGCTCTTGAAATTAAAAGGGTTAAAGTAACATTTTTGATCCAGATTCCAGTTTCACATGTGTATGTTTTCAATTTTCTCCCTTCCTCTCCTGAAGACTCTGACTTTTGCTCGTGTGCAATTCCTCCAATGCATCAATAAAGTGGACATTTTTAATGTGTGAACCTGGACAGAGAATGACCAATTGGTAACTCACGATCCTCATGTGCCCCTTCTGTGGCTGAAGTGTGGTCTTTGACTACTTTTGTTAGCTGTCCTGCCCGCACATTCAGTCTGGATGTGAAAGGTGGCAATACTAAAAGGCCATAACAAAACAGCCAATCTTCCCTCCACTCTGACCTGAAGAACTTATATATTATGAACTAATTATAACCTTTTCTTGCCTCACAGGAAGTGCCAGCGCAGCTTTTAGGAGCTGCACCTTCGAGGCACTTCTCCAGAAATTGCGCTCTTCCACCCATCTCTGTGAGGGGGACAAAGTGTGGTGGCTGCACAGCACTTATATGCTAATAAGAGGGCAGCAAAAAGACTGGAGAGGCTCCTTCAAGGCACTGAATGTGCAGCAGTGGTAGGTGAACCTGGAGCATAAGTTCAGGCCCCACTGGCATCATCAATAAACGTTAATATTGTTCCTAAGTCCACATATATTTAAAGGTCAGAAGTCAGGAAAGAGAGGAGGAAATATGAAAGAGCAGGGGACTAAAAGGTACAGAGAGAGGGGGTGAGAGACAAGAGAGAGAATAATGGTGGGAATGAAAGAGAAAGAAAGAAAGATTGAGAAGAAGGATTAAATGACAAAAAAAAGGAAAGATAACAGTGATGAGACAATATAATTCTGATTTCAATTAAATAGTTAGAAACAAAGCACGTCAGAAGACTGATTGGTGGACTGGGTTTCAACATTTCCTTCATGGTATACCTGTGGATAAAGTGAGGTATCAGTGAGCCTGGTAATATACAATAATCAAAACCTATGGCTCTTTGGCACCATACAACTTCTTTACTGGCTCTTCAGCTTTGAAAGGTTCGTCACCTTTGGTCTAAACAGTAAATGTGAGCTGATTATTTTACAATGAGGGGACAGCGTCATCGCCATCATTGAATTGTCCCCTTCCTTGACAGAGATACCAAAATCAATTATAGTGGCCTCACTGCCACTTGGTGTGAGATTAGTTAATTCCGCAGAGACCAGGAACCAAATCTAAAACCCTCCTGGGTCTCTGTGGCTCTGTATATTTCACATCAGAAAGTGCATATGTGTGTTTGTTCATTAAAATAATGACTTGATTAATTATGATGGCTATCTGATCTCAGAAAGACAATCATAGCAGACTTTTAATCAATATTTTCCAACATGAAGTTTCAATCTAAAATTAAGCTAAACTTAGTGTGTGGGGACACTAACTGCAATATTGATAGATCAGAGTACTTTCTAAATGGTAAAAAGCTCAAAACAGTGGAGGTCCAAAGAGACTTAAGGATCTGTGTACATAGACCATTAAAATGTCATGGACAGGTACAGAAAATAATCAAAAAGGCTAATGGAATTCTGGCCTTTATATCTAGAGGACTAGAATACAGGGGGGTAGAAGTTATGCCATAGCTATACAAAGCCCTGGTTAGATCACACCTGGAGTACTGTGTTCAGTTCTGGGCACCGCACCTTAGGAAGGATATATTGGCCTTGGAGGGAGTGCAGCGTAGATTTAGTGGAATGATACCTGGATTTAAAGGGTTAAATTACGAGGCAAATTACACAAACTAGGGTTATATTCCCTGGAATTTAGAAGATTCAGGGGTGATTTGATCGAAGTTTTCAAGATATTAAGGGGAACTGATAGTTTCTCTCTATCTACCCTATCTTCACTGGTTGGGGAGTCTAGGACTAGGGGACAAACCCCAAAAATTAGAGTCAGGACTTTCAGGAGCGAAGCTAGGAAACACTTCTACACGCAAAGGGTGGTGGAAGTTTGGAACTCTCTTCCGCACACGGCAGTTGATGCTGGCTCAATTGTTAATTTTAAATCTGAGATTGATAGATTTTTGTTAACCAAAGGTATTAAGGGGTATGGGGCTAAGGCGGGTTGATGGAGTTAGGTCACTGATCAGCCATGATCTCACTGAATGGTGGTACAGGCTCGAGGGGCTAAATAGCCTATTCCTGTTCCTATGTTCCTACGTTCCTATAATATTGCAGCATTTTGCTAATTTGAAAAATAATAGAAAACCACAGCAACATTATATCTGTATTTCAGCCACAAATTAAAGCTAATGATCTTATTAGTATGAATATAAAGTTGAATATCCCTACCAACATACCCTGGAACCTTGGTAGGTCATTCCTTTTATTTTACTTAGAGAAAACCATTTAAAGTCACAGTCATTTTGTCAATAGTCTCTACCCGCTGTCAAGTTGAGATAAATCTCAAATTGAAACCTGCTGTTGTGTTAGAAGCTGCTAAATAAAATAAATTTTACTACAATACAATATACATGACAGGGCTGTGTAATCAGATTTAAATTTGACAGAAACCCACCTGCAGATTCTGAAATTGGATCTCCCCACACTAAGGAGAGACAATACATTCTCTTAAAAAGTGCTTTTACAGTTAGCAAGTAGATAAATCAGATCATGGAGAGCATTTGTCTATAGCCCTGATTTTAACCTGGAGCAGGGTCGGGGTGGGCAGGAGTCCCCCACAGACTCACAGCACGTGGCTTGGGCCATTTCAACTCCCAGGTCTCATTTAACTGTGATGTGGAGATGTCAGTGATGGACTGGGGTGGACAAATGTACGGAGTCGTACAACACCAGGTTATAGTCCAACAGCTTTATTTGAAATCACAAGCTTTTGGAGCTTTGCTCCTTCGTCACCTGACGAAGGAGCAAAGCTCCAAAAGCTTGTGATTTCAAATAAAGCTGTTGGACTATAACCTGGTGTTGTACAACTCCGTTCATTTAACTGTGTGTGCATTCTCCCACCTGAAGCCGGGATGGAGGTGGGATGGGGGGAGGGTGCAAATTACATCAGAGCCAGTGGGCGGGTACAGGAAATTGGGCAAGAGGCCAACCCCATCGATGACCCAAGAGAACGGTCCCGCGCATAAGGTTAGTGCCGGAAGGGGGAAGAGTCTCCAAAGAGCTACCAGTGGTGGGAGGGACAGGGGGGAGCTGGGGTGGGGAGGCCCAAGGATTCTTTGTGGCACCCAGAAGAACACTTGTGCTCCTCCTGGCCAACAAAGAATCGATACAAAAATGTACATATTGAAACTTACCCTGGGCTATACTGGGCACTCTGCTGCCTCCTGCTGGGTGTTGCTGGCAGGTTGGCGATGTGCGGGCATCCAACCATATCAAGTTAAAATCACGTTGCAGCGCCCGATGATGCCAATGGGCCGCAACATTAGCATGTAAAGTAGGCCCTCCCGTTTGAGTTAAGATGGTGGGGAGCAGAAATGCAACAGGAATGCAACTCTACCCCTCCCTGCCATTTTAACCCCCACCCCAACCCACACCGTTCCCCCTGGGCGGGTTGCGTTAAAATCGACTCTTATGATTCAGCCACTGTGATAAGGGGACAAGTTTTAGCAACATAAACTAGAGGAAATATTTAACAGTCAACAACTCTCCTGTGTCCTGAACTACAGATGCATTTAGGAACTGAAGATCAAAATGTCTTTATACCTTTGGAGGGAGCACAAGGGAACAACTGCAGAATATTTCTGTTATGAAAACATCACAATGAAAATTTTCCCATGTAATATTCACACACAATTCTAGTGTTAGGCAAACAAAAAAAGATTTGTCAAACACTCACCAATAAAACCCATGTTCTTTTAATAGAGAACTGATTTTTGGGATTCCATTACTCCTACTTTTTCCAGACTCCTTATTCATCCCAATAGATTCTCATAAACTTTTTATCCGGGCTTGATTTTTACACCTTGCAGGCGAGTTCATAGTTATGTCACACATTGCTGGACTCAATTATACAACTGTGCTACTTTCAGCTATTTTAGCAGAAATTATATTTAAGTTAAGGTATAAATATACAGATACTCACAGCCAATAAAAATAAAATATCACACAAGCAGAGCCCTTTGCAGAAAAAAAATGAAAGTTTCAATATTAACTCATAGGCGTTCCATACGTTTGAAAGATTGGGCCCTTTTATCATTTTCTTTTCATGACATCAATCAGATGCAAGTTTCCCCGCAAATAGGAAATGGAAGAGGATCGTTATATTATTAATGAGCAATAATATACTCTATTAAATTACGGTAATAGTATCTGCAGAAAGTCACTACCTTACCGTGCAGCAATTTTATTGCAAAATGGTTGACTTGAACGTCTCTCAGAGGAAGACTAGATCAGATTGAAAGAGAAAGGTGTTTTCCATTTATAAAAGGGGGTTATCAATTCTCGAGAGACCTTTCACAGAGGCACAGTTTCTGGAGTGCACTGCTCCAAAGACTCAGTCCACAGTCTGATGAAAAATGCAATAAAACCCTCTAGTGGCTCAGCTTGTTAATGCAATGCATAGCTGAGGCCTACCCAGAAGGCCTCAGAACCAACTCCCAGTCTGTGCTGATTGCAGCCAGAGTGGCAGTACAGCAATGCCAACTGGCTTCAATCCCATTGGATCAGGGAGGAGGAAACCAGCCAGCCTTCCCACCCTTATTTGCTATCCAGCGACACCTGCTGGAAGTGGGCAATAGTGGACATTGGGTGAGGTCAGGATCGGGTTTGGCTGTGATGTAGTTTATGGTCAAATAGCCCGCTGACACTCAGAGATAGAATTTCTGTGGTAGCTCTTCTGATGCTTGACTGCAACCTTGGTGCAAACCCCAAAGAAACGGCACAGCCGTTCACAGAGATTTCTGTCGATCTTCTATCAAAGTCACGACGGGAGGCCAGAAGAATCCCAGCAGAAATTCTACCACTAATCTTTAGGCGCTAACACTAATAACGGCTACTGTGTGTGCTGTAACTATGGATCCAATTCAGGTGGAAGCCTCATGAATACATGTAAATCAGGGTCCTATGTGAGATCTTTGGAACACAGCAAGGAGTCCTGCATTGAGGGGGAGGAGGAGGAGGAGGAGAGATCTAAGAGACTTAAAGGTATATTAAGACTGCAAATTTAGCTCAGTGGGAAACAATTTCAACTTTGCTCCCACACGAAAGCAGCAGTGTAAATCCGGGCTTGCTGGAAAAGTAGTGGCCTCACACTGTGACAGCTTCAATGCCACATGAAGTGTGAATCCAGTGCGATGTTAAACCTGGTTTGCAAAGTTCAGGTTGGATCCCCTGAGCAATTTGTAAACCTACCTGACCTTAAGTTAAATATTTAGAGAGCATAGATTTTCCACTCCCACTCACTAAACATTCGAATATTTGACAGACAGCTCTCCATGTATCCAAGTGTGCACATAGCTCTCTTCTAAACAGGACAATTAAAAGTTCCAATGGGCAAAAGCCAAGCAATGTAAACAGGGTTCTGCCCGGCTGGAATCTGAACTGCAGCTATTAGTCTCAGACCAGTAACTGCGGTGTAAATGGATCTTTTGTGGATGCAGTTCCACAGCACAGAAGTGCTTTCAATTCAGCACTAATTTGTCAGTCACTCAATTTAGGAAGACTGCTGTGAAAAATGGAACAACCACACTGTCCAGTAAGAGACGGTCCTGTAATGTTGAGGTTCTGTACAAGGAGCTTTAAGCAAGTGTTTGCTGACATGGCACAAAGTGGGAAAAAAATATTATTTTCCCAGCATCAAAAATACAATTTTTAGATCCAAAACAAATTGCTTTGCAATTGGGGGAGACTGTAGGTTTTTGTGGAAGAATGATCTAGAAAGTCTGGATCCTTTCCTTATCTGTATTTAATTTTGAAAAATAGACAAAGAAAATAAATAGAGGTAGAATATGAAAAAAAATAAAATGAAAAAGGAAGGAAACAAGAAAGAACAGATAAATTGCTATCAGGTAGAAAAGAGAAAGGAAATGAGTAGAATCCAAGTGGGAAACAAAGAAAATCTATTTCTTCACCTATTAGTGTGTTATATTGAATGATTCTCAGTGCTTGGCAAAAATAATTTTAAAAAGTCATGAATATTTATTCAACTGTACTCTGTGATCCATACTCACAAACAAGGAATATTGTTTCTGCCGTAACTTTGCCACAATAATTCATGATTAATTGATAATTCTTATCAATATCAATAATAACAAATGTAAGCACACAGCCCTGTGTCTATTGTATCAAATTATGCATTATTAACTAACTTGTCGACAATCTTATTATGCTGCATCTCAAGCCTGACCAACAATGTTATCAATACAAAGGGATTTTAAAATTAAGATATAGATGCTCAGACATGCTGCATTAAGAAAGAAATTTGAAGAAATGTAGCAGAATTTCATACAACAAACGCATCGCTGAAAATGCTGGAAATTCTAAAGCATGTGAGAAACTGGTGATGCAACTCAGTAAGCATAGATGTTTGATCTGTAAAATATACATTAATTAGCAACCAATGTCATTAACTCAGGAAAATGCTGTTTGTTTGAGTATGACATGTAAAGGCTCAGCACTCCCAGAAACTGCATGAAAGAACAGTTTAATTATTTTTCTGGACTACTACCTAGTTTCCCAAAAAAGGATTTTAGTCCTGTTAATTGGTGTGAATTTGACATTTGTGCAGGCCTTTGCAACAGATATAGAAAACTTATGGTAAATTCTCTGCCTTGTTTTAACATGGGGAATAATTAAGAGGAAGTAGAATAAGCATTGCAGCTACAAATTAAATGGTGTTAGTCTACAGGATACAGCACCAGAAAAGCACAGGAACGAGTTGGACAAAATATGTAAGTGGGCAGAACATGGCAGAAGAAATTTAATGCAGACCAGTGTGAAGTATAGGTACAAAAAATAGTCGACCAGCATATTCTATGAATGGGGTTGAGATAACTAGGGATGAAGCCGAAAGATATCTAGGAGCCAACAAAACCAATAAAATGCTGAACTGCATAGCCAAAACAGTAAGATAATAAGTCAGAGGATGTAGTGATCAAACGTAATAGTGCTCTCGTTAGACCGCGCTTGAATACTGCCCAGTCCTGTTTGCCAAGAAGCAAGAGAGACATTCAAGCACTGGAGGTTGTACAGAGATGAGCCCCAAGGCTGATCCCTCATGTCAGGGATCTGAGTTATGAGGGAAGATTGGGCTCACCTGGGCTTTCCAGCTTGGATAGGAGGGACATGATTTTAACATGGCGGCAACAAGTCAACAGATGGGTGAATAGTTGTGTCGGGAACCCAAAAATTTTTTTGCGTGTCGGCTCAAGCAATCGCGACTAAATTGAAGGCCCTAAATGTTACTTCCGGGTTTCGCGTCTCCAAGCTGCACAGCGGGCATACTGCGCACCCAAATGATGTGCGAAAAACTGGGGTATTTAAAGGGTCAGTGTAACCATGGATTTTAAAGGAGAAAGGAGGAAACTTCAGAAATGCAGCATCACAGGTCATAGGCAGCATTCTGTTTTAGCAACTCCTCTCTTGAGTTGCTACTGGCTGGTGCCAGGAGCAGGAGGGTGATACTATACCCAGCTGACTGCAGGAAGCACCCGGCTTCTGCCACCAAGAAGGCGTGGCTGTAGGTGGCAGAGGAGCTGAGCAGCAGGAGCATGGTAGCAAGGTCATGGGTACAGTGTAGGAAGTGCTTTAATGACCTAACCGGGTCAGGAAAAGTGAGTACAGTTACTGATTCTCCTACATCCTGTGGTGTTCCTTACCTGGCCCTCTCACTCTGTCTTGCCAAGCCTACTGTATCACATCAATCCTCACACCCACTTAAGTCTCATTATCAACTGACCTTCACTTTCTGTGCACTTCCTCAACTCCCCATTTGTGAACCCACCACTCACACTCACCCCAATCCTGATGCGATGTGATGAATCTGTCTAATAGTCACCCTCTCCTGCATCTGTTTCATTGTCAGCCTCACCCAAAGCAATACATCCATCGGGTGAACATGACACCTTCACTCACTCACACATCCGTTCTTTCTCCCCCTGTAGGAGAAGAGAGCACAAAATGCATGGGTGGGGAGTAGGACTGGAGGGGGCCCACCACAATAGTGCCCCTGACTGAGAAGGAAGAGGAGGCGTTGGATCTCACCCGCACGGTTGAATGCCTGGCATCGGAGATGGTGAGACTGGCAACCCGCAAATGGTTGGTGACAGAACTTTAACATCCTGCACGCACATCACTGATGAACAATTGATGTTAACAACGATTGACCTGTAGCACATCTCAGGACGCACATTGCAAACTAACTTCTGCGATGATCTTTTAATATTGCTTTACGTTCTCTTCCAGGGCCTTCAAGGATTGATGAGGAGGCAGGCACCATGGAAGAAGGTGATTCCTCAGAGGAGCTCCATTCCTCTGAGGGTGCACCATTACATCACATCCAGCCATGCACCAGCTCAGATACTCGCACTTCAGTGGGTCCTGTTAGGCAGATAGTTGGGTTGTCACCTGGTGATTCAACATTCACAAGTGTGTACGAGCAGATACTGGTGACAGGGCCAGCTGTGGAGAGTCCGCGTCGGGGGGGGGGGGCGCACTCCTCTCCAAGCTCTGCTCAGCTGGACCCGGATGATGAACCCCGGGGGACTCCACTCAAAGCGCTCCCACGTCTTACCCGTTGTCTCCTTTTCAACCAGTACCCACAATGTTGCCTCCTCTCCCGGCGTCTGTGGGTGTCCCTGCACAGGTGCAAGTGGAGCAGTCTTTGGCAGTCTAGACACCCAGAGATTGTAGCATCTCAGCAGTCCGGAAATGAATCCAAGCAACCTGCTTCTGCCTCTGCTGAAGCCACAGGGAATGCACCACGTAGAAGTGCTAGGAAGAGGAAGGCTAAGGTTTTGTAATCACCAAGGGTCTGCACAAGGGTGTCTGACAGAATGTCCTGTTTTTCATTTATATTTGTTTTTTTGTTAAATGCACATTAAATGTTATAATTCTCACCACCACTGCCACATCTTGCCCATTCTTGAGTCCCTTTTGTGAAAGCGCCCTTTCATATGCTTCATCATGAATGCCAAGATATGATGCCACCCATTGAGCGTGTGTACAATAGGTGTATGCTTGTTTGAAGGACTGTTTTGTGCAAATGGAGGTGGGTGGGGGGAGGGGGGGCTGGTGTAGGTGGTAGTTGTTCCAGGCGGCCTGAGTAGTTCACTATCTTCAGTTTGCAGATCTCGTTACGAGAACATGTTAAATATGAGTGAATCCCTGGCATCACGAGCTGCTGCTGCTCCGCTGCTCTGGCGATGGGTTCCCCACCTTCATCCTTCTCCTCCTCCTCCTCCTCCTTCTCCTCCTCCTCATCGTCTTCTTCAATGTTGCCTGCAGATGAAGATGCTTCATGAGCGCATTTGAGCTCCTCAACCTATAACCCTCTCTGTTGAGCAATTGTTGTGCAGGATGCAATGCACCACTATTATTCTGCACACCCTCACCGGTGAGTACTGAAGGGCTCCCCAGATCGATCCAGGCACCTGAAACGCATCCTCAGCATTCCTATGACTTGTTCAATGACAGACCTGGGGTTGATGTGACTGTCATTGTACTGCTGCTGTACCTCGTTGGTGGGGTTTCTCACAGGTGTCATGAGCCACATCTGCTGGGTGTATCCCTTGTCTCCAAGAAGACAGTCCTTAAGTCTGTCTTGTGTGTGGAAAAGGGTTGGGATGTTGGACTTGCACAAAATGAAGGAATCATGGCAGCTGACAGGGAATTTGGCACACACCTGCAGAAACCTCCTCCAGTGGTCGCAAACCAGCTGCGCATTGATGGAGTGATATCCCTTTCAGTTGATGAACAGTCCTGGCTCATATGGAGGTCTTCAGTTTGCTACGTGTGTGCAATCAATCGCGCCCTGCGCCCGTGGGAAGCCAGCCAGAGAATTCAAACCACTGCCCTCTCAGTCTGGCTGAAGTCGTCACAGGGGAAGTTGACGTAGTCGGATGCCCTGGCAAACAAGCCATCTGTGACCTGTTGTGTACACTTATGTGCAGACGACTGAGAGACCCCGGCGATGTCACCGGTGGTGCCCTGGAAGGATCCAGAGGTGAAGAAATTGAGGGCAGTGGTAACTTTATCCTGCGATGGGCAGTGCATGGCCCACCAGGACCAGCCGGGAGCAGCTCTGCATGCAGATGTCTGCGACCAACCGACGACTCAATCTGAGCCTGCGTCGGCACTGCTCCTCAGAGTGGTCCAGGAAGCTCAGCCTCTGCCTCTACACCTCCTGTGACCTCGGCCCCTCCATTGGTCTCCTCTCTGCTCTTCTGCAGGCCCTTGTGGCGCACTTCTGTCTTGTGCACCCGTAACTCCCAGAAGTGCACGCTGTGCCTGCCTCAGATGGTGATGTGCCTCCTCCTCAGATGTACCGTGGAATAGATCCATTGCCCCTCCATCCTGATGTTGTCAGTTTGAGGGGGTCCAAAGTGTAGGTAAATATGTCTGAACACAAGAATTCTCAGTGTGAACAAAGAAATCTCAGTCTAAACACAAAGAACTCCCAGCTAAAGGTTTGTCTGAGAGAATTGAGTGGCCAGCTGCAAAAACTTTTATTCACATGTGTGAATCACTGGTTTAAAGGTTCCAAATGAGGGTTGGCTGCAACTTGCCTGTATTTCCATGGCATGTTTCAGAGGCCACAGGAGACATGTTCAGGGAAAATTAAAATTGTTTGTGTCACTCAGTGCACAAAAAGTTAAAACAAACTGCTGGATGCTGGAAATCTGAAATAAAAACAGAAAATGCTGGACAAGCTCAGCAAGTCAGGCAGCATCTGTGGAAAAAGAAACAGAGTTAACGTTTCAGTTCAAAGACCTTTCGCCAGAATAGAAACACAAAAAGTTAATCGTCTTAACTGGTTTAAATGCCTAAATTGGCCCTTTAAATATCGGCCCGCCGGGACTTCCGGGTGTCAGAAGCGCGCACGCATCCAATTGCGTCGGGGTCAAACCCGGAAGTGGGCGTGTTGGAGCCGGGATGGGATCCCACTCGCTCCCAACCTACCCATTCTTGGGGGTTAAAATTACCCCTGAGGAGACTGAGAGAGATATCTTATAGAGGTATATACGATGTTAAGGGAATGGAAAAATTAAACGCAATATATTAGTTTAAATTAATTGCGGATGCAGGTTCAAACTAGCGAAAGGTAACTTTAGGACTGATATCAAGACATTTTCTTCACACAAAGAGTGATCAACATGTGGAATAGACTTCCAGAAAGACGAGTGGAGACAAAAAACCTGGAATCATTTACAAAACAAATGGAAGCTTCAAAGGGAAACTTTAGGATCTATCTGGATGGATGAAATATGATGGGCCAAATGACATTCCTCATCTGTCCACATAGTACGTGGCTGTGGTAAGTAGAGCAAAAAGCTTGAGTTGTATAGCACATAGGATAGAGAATAAATCACAGGATATAACACTCAGCCTATGCAGGGTATTGGTTCATCCCACTGGACAACTGCGTGCATTTCTGGTCACCATATTACAGGAAGGATATCATGGCACTGAAATAAAAGCAGCAAAAGGCTACTTGTCTGATACGTGGCATCAGACACCTAAGCTTCGAGATGAGGATACAAGAAAGATGAATTTGTTTACAATGGAGAAGAGAAGAATGATAGGGGATCTTATTGAGATAGTTAAGTTCCTTAAAGGCATTGATAAGCTCGGCCCTGAGAAACTGTTTCCATGGTCCAGAGAATCACAATGAGCGGACATGGGCTAAAGTTCAGAAGAAGAAGGATGAATGAACAGATCCGATATAACTGTATCACATAAAAGGTGGCGAATGTTTAGAATGAACTGCCAAGGAACTGTTCAATGCTGATAGTATCATTAATTTAAAGAGGGTGTTAGACAGCATCTGGCAAGAGAATCAATTGAGGGATGTAGGTAGTAAACTGTGTATTCTGACTTTGAACACTGGAGCTGGCCAAATGGACCAAAGTGGTCTTTTTTAGTCTTATACATTCCTATGAGTTTTGGATGCAAAACAGAGCTTTGGTCATAGTTTCTCCAATTAGTATCATCCACCACCTGCAAAACTAATGGGAAAATCCTTCCAGTCACAAAATCTGTCAATTAAGCCCAATGTTCAGGGGTTAATGCTTTAAGTCATCTAACTCCCACGATAACTTCACTGTAAGTAACACTTAAGACACGCAGAGATAAATGGGGTAATTTTCAACTTTTCTGCTTGGATGGAGTGTATTGGCCACTCATTAATGAACCTGCCTGATTTTCTTCCTATTGAACAGGTGGGTAATCGTCTTTGCCAGGTTACCAGGCGACAAAGTTGAAAATTATCCCCAACATGTTTGAGTTATCAATGTTGTCTTCACAGGAAAGAGGGATATAGATTTTAATATTGATGTGTAAAAGTACTTGTGTTTTTTTTGTACAAAAACAAAATGGATAAAAAATCAATGACATGAAAGTCATGAACACTGATGTAAAACCAGAATTGGTAATGAAATGGGCTTTGATGTATCTCAGTTTACCAGGCAGCTCAAAGCTTAGAAGTTCATAGTAACAAGTAGAGATGGTGTTACTGCTGACTCAGACTGACTCCTCACAATGACTGGGGCTTATGAGAGCGAACTCAAATCTGGTGGCTCTCATTTTTAACTTTGCTTCATTTAAAATGGATTCAAAATAGAACCAGTTTCAGACAAGTGCTTGTAAGCAAAATGATAATTATTTTAAAAACAGAACAAAAAAAAATGGAACAAGTGGAAAACAAACCAATCTAAATTAATTTAATCTGACAGATGATTTTGGCCTCAGACATGCCATTATCTAATGCACCTAAAAAGCAAGCTAATGTTATTTAACAACCGTTACCTCTCTGAGGCAGTTTGAGGAGTTTTATTAGAACCAATAAATTCAGTAATTACAGGTTTAGCTAAAGCGATTAGGTGGTTAAGGAATCAATGAGAGTGATTGGATAAAGCATGACACCAGTTTTTTTGACTGAGTAAAGGACACTGAGCATTACTCTTACTTTGCTTACAACTATAATCATATTCTACTAAATTTAATATATTAATGCAAAAATTGTAGTTTAATAAAATAAAATTGATCTCTGGATATATATAGTCCAAACAAATCATTGGCAATGAAAAAGTCTCACTAGATGACACGGTAATTATAAGGTAAGATTTATAGACTTCATTTTTCTACAGCAAGGAGGAACTCTACTCCTTTTTTAAAAGTGTAATTTTTGATGGTTGAGTCACAAATAAAATTTACTGGCAAAAGGTAGATGGTGCAGTGGGTCAGAACACTACACTTTTGCATAGTATATCTCAGTTCAAATCCAGTGCAGACTGGTGGGATTTTTTTTTTGACTGTATGGGTCCCAGTGAAAATGATGTTTGGCAGTTTCACCCCATTTCCTGATGGACATCAATCCACAGGACAAGTATGGCCTTGAATTGACATTAGTTGCCAGTCTATCTCAGATAATCTATAAAGATAGCTTATGTGGGAAAACTGAGCAAGTCAGATGAGTGTACTGGGGTGCTTTTCTGTGGCAGGGACTGAGATGGATAGTTGGAGCAGAGTGAATAAAGCTTTCATCTGTGACTCAGCTAACCTGTGAATGCTTGACAGTGGGATGTAAAAAGCATTCCATTCTACAGCATTGACACATCCCTTATTCTTCAAAATATTTCATAAAATAATCCAGCAAGTGTCCTAAACTGTGTACCACCATGCAGTGGAAATATCCAGTTTGTAACATGTATTCTCACCATTGGGGGGTGCCATTGTTTCCCCTTCACACAGCATATTATCAGAAATATGCCATATGGTATCTGGCTTGAGCTTTACAGCCATATAATATTTGTCATTTTTCATTTACGTTCCCTTTTAGTGAACAAAAAAACCCAACCATCTTATTAGATAGAAAAAATTCAATATCTGAAGTTTATGCCTGTGACTTGAAGAGCAACATTGTTTATTTTGTTGAAGTTGCTGCCATTAGTAGGATTTTTTTATATCCACCTGGGGGTGGCGGAGAGGGGAGGCAAAGCACTACTGCTTTTCCTGGCTCCACAGCAATGAAACTATCAATAAATGTAAATTTTCTTGTCTTTTTGGGGTGGTCTCCAGCAAACCCTTTAATGACCATTGGTTAGGCTGCTCAAGACTAGCTACACCCATTTGCTGACCAATTTCAATCAGAGGTCCTGCAACCAGCCTTAGGGCCCCAGTGAGAAAGAAAGACTCTAGGGGAAGGACGTAGCATCCGGGGCTAACTAAGGAAGTTAAAGATAGTATCAAATTGAAAGAAAAAGCATACAATTCCATGAAGATTAGTGGCAGGTCAGAAGATTGGACAGAATATAAAAAACAGCAAAGAATGATTAAAAGAATAATAAGGAGGGAGAAATTAGAGTACAAGAGAAAGCTAGCTAGAAATATAAAAACAGATAGTAAGAA
Organism: Heptranchias perlo; assembly: GCF_035084215.1. NCBI lineage: Eukaryota > Metazoa > Chordata > Chondrichthyes > Hexanchiformes > Hexanchidae > Heptranchias > Heptranchias perlo. The sequence continues at coordinate 37,974,639 of NC_090341.1, read as the reverse complement.
TTTCTACAGTATTTGAAAAGGAAAAGAGTAAATAAAGTGAGCGTTAGGTCCTCTAGAGAGTGAGTCTGGGGAATTAATAATGGAGGACAAGGAAATGGCGGATGAATTGAAAAGATATTTTGTCCGTCTTCACTGTAGAGGATACAAATAACATGCCAGAAATAATTGTGAATCAAGAAGTGAAAGGGAGGGAGGAACTTAGAACATTTACAATTACCAAGAAAAGGTTCTGAAAAAATTATTAGAATTAAAAGCTGACAAGTCCCCAGGTCCTGGCAGACTTCATCCTAGGGTCTTAAAAGAAGTGGCTACAGAGATAATAGATGCATTGGTATTAATTTTCCAAAGTTCCCCTGATTCTGGAATTCTTCTATTCAAGAAAGAAGGGAAACAGAAAGCAGGAAACTACAGGCCAGTTAGCTTAAAATCTGTCATAGGGAAAATGCTAAAATCTATTATTAAGGAGGCTATAGCAGGACACTTAGAAAATCTCAATGCAATCAGGCAGAGTCAATATGGCTTTGTGAAAGTGAAATCATGTTTGACTAATTTATTAGAGTTCTTTGAGGAAGTAACAAGCAACGTGGATAAAGGGGATCCTGTGGATGTGGTGTACTTGGATTTCCAGAAGGCTTTTGACAAGGTGACACATCAAAGGCTACTACACAAAATAAGAGCTCATGGTGTAGGGGGTAACATATTAGCATGGATAAAGGATTGGTTAGCTAACATGAAACAGAGAGTAGGCATAAATGGGTCATTTTCAGGTTGGCAAGATGTAATGAGTGGAGAGCCACAGGGATCAGTGCTTGGGCCTCAACTATTTACAATCTGTATCAATGACTTGGATGAAGGGACCGAATGTATGGTTGCTAAATTTGCTGATGACACAAAGGTAGGTAGGAAAGTAAGTTGTGAAGAGGACATAAGGGGCCCGATATTAGGAGGGAGGTGGGTTGGCAGCGGGGGATCGACTAGGCGCGTGGATAACCCGCCCAGTAAAATTGGTGGGTTCCCCATGAGATCGCAAGTAAATTGAAGCCACTTACCTTGGCTTCCGGGTTTTGCGCTGGAAAGCTACGCAGCAGGCAGACTGCGCACCCGGCAGACTGCGCACCCGCATCATAGGCTGTCAGCTGGAGGAGCCCTATTTAAAGGGGCAGTCCTCCACTGACTGATGCTGCAGAAAGGAGCCAAAATTACAGCATGGAGCAGCCAGGGGAAAGGCTGCTCCCAGGTTTAATGATGCCTCATTCCAGGTCCTAATGGATGGGGTGAGGAGGAGGAGGAGGAGGAGGAGGCGGGGGAAGACAGAGATCTTCTCCCTGGCGGACGGGAAGAAGTGGCCTGCCTCTGCCACCACGAAGGCCTGCCTTGAGGTGGCAGAGGACGTCACCTGCACCACCAACATATCACGCACCTGCATAGAGTGCAGGAGGTGCTTCAATGACCTAAGTAGGTCAGCCGAAGTGCATACTTTTACTCATTCCCCTACACTCCATCTGCCACATCACCGCCCCTACCCCACATCTCCTTTTGCACTGCCAACACTACTCTATCACAACACTCCTCACACCCACTCAAAGCTCATCCTCATCTTACCTGCAATTACTCACCTCGCCAGTGCTCATCCCACCACTACCACTCAATCCAATCCTCATACAATCTCATGGCTCTATCTCATACTCACCCTCTGATGCATCTCTTTCACGGTCAGCCTCACCCAACCTGCCACTACCTGTGCTGCAGCCACAGGGCATGCATCACATATGTGTAGTAGGCAGCGTAAGGCAAATGTGTCGTGAGCATGAAGGGGATGCACAAGGGTGTTTGAGGGTTTGTCATGTTTTTTACTTATATTTGATTTCTGATCAACTCATATTACATATTATATTGGCACCACTACTGCCACATCTTGGCCATTCTTGACTGGCTTGTGCAATAATGCCCTTTCCTGAGGATCACCATGAAGACCCACACCTGATGCCACCCATTGTGTCACTGCAGAGTGGGTACAGGTGTATTTGCAGGGCTCTTTTGTGCAGACGATTGAGAGACGCTGGCGATGTCTCCGGTGGCATCCTGGAAGGATCTGGAGGAGAGGTTGTTGAGGGCAGTGGTGACTTTGACAGTGACAGGTAAGAAGATGGTGCTCGGGCCAGCTGGGAGCAGCTCGGCATGAAGGAGGCTGCAGATGTCCACGACTACATGTCGAGTGACTCTCAGCCTCCGTGTGCACTGCTCCTCAGATAGGTCCAGGAAGCTAAGCCTCGGTCTGTAGACCCTGTGGCGAGGTTGGTGCCTTCGGCGATGCATCTCTCTATGCGGTTGCCCTCCCTCCTGCTGTGCAGGTGGATGTGTCACAGCACTGTGTGGTGGAGCTCCACATGTCAGAGGTGGACGGCGTGGCCGGCGAGGCTGGTGATGCTGTTCATCCTCCGAGGTCATGACTGCAGCTATGGCGGCCCCCATCCAGAAGATGTATGTTTGAGGGGGTCCGCAAGGTAGGTAAATGTGTCGCACACCAGGGTTGAGGTTGCAAGTTTGTGAATTTTTGTGTTAGGAGGAGGGTGGTGGAGGCCAAACTTTGTCCAAAGTGACAGAGTGGCCTCCTGCAATGATTGAGGGTCTCCCCCTGTATTCTGTCAAATGGACCTTTGCAGCTCCCACAGGCTGATGGCTGCAACATGTCTGTTTCAACTGGGAGTGTTTCCCCCAGTACGGGAAACACGCTCAGTTTGGATGAAAATCCCACCCCTCCTAAAATATCCTCCCAATCAGGTCTGCTACTGACCTGAAGTATCAAAATAATTGGGTTAATTGGGATCCCGCCGGCTTTAATTGCAGGTTGGAGCCGGGCTCTGGACCCGCCCCGGGAATCCGGAATTTTCGGCGCCTCCTCCCGCCACGAACGCACCCGCTCGACCGTCCTAAAATCGACCCCAAGGAGTCTGCAGAGGGATATAGATAGGTTAAGTGAGTGGGCAAAAATTTGGCAGATGGAGTATAATGTGGGAAAATGTGAACTTGTCCACTTTGGCAGGAGGAACAGAAAAGCTGTATATTATTTAAATGGAGAGAAATTGCAGAACTCTGAGATACAGCGGGATCTGGGTGTCCTAGTACATGAATCACAAAAAGTTAGTATGCAGGTGCAGTAAGTGATTAGGAAGGCAAATGGAATGCTGTCACTTATTGCAAGGGGAATGGAATATAAAAGTAGAGATATTTTGCTACAGTTGTACAGGGCATTGGTGAGACCACCTCTAGAATAGTGTGTGCAGTTTTGGTCTCCCTATTTAAGAAAGGACAGAATTGCTTTCGAGGCAGTTCAGAGAAAGCTCACTCGACTGATTCCTGGGATGAGGGGGTTATCTTATGAGGATAGGTTGGACAAGTTGGGCCTGTATACACTGGAGTTTCGAAGAATGAGAGGTGATCTTATTGAAACATACAAGATCCTGAGGGACTTGAAGAGTTCGGTGCTGAGAGGATGTTTCCCCTTATGGGAGAGACTAGAACTAGGGGACACAGTTTAAAAATAAGGGGGTCTCCCATTTAAGACGGAGATGAGGAGAAATTTTTCCTCTTAGAGGGGTCTGAGTCTCTGGAACTCCCTTCTCCAGAGAACGGTGGAGGCAGGGTCATTGAATATTTTTAAGGCTGAGTTAAATAGATTCCTGATTAACAAAGGAGTCAAAGGTTATAGTAGGTAGATGGGAAAGTAGGATTGAGGTCACAATCGGATCAGCCATGATCTTATCAAATGGCACAGCAGGCTCGAGGGGCCGAATGGCCTACTCCTGCTTTTAATTCGTATGTTCTTATGCGTACGCAGGGCACCTAATACCTCTTTCAGGTGAACACCCTGCGCACTAGAAGTTGCCAACTTCCAAGTTCCCGAAATTGGTCTCCCCAACCTTTATTTTACGGCCAAAAGAATCAGGTGAAACGATGTTCAATTTCTTCCCCGATATCTTTTGTCTCCCCATAATAGCTATCGTTCTGGATTTTTGTTTTTTTGTAATGCATGTTTGAACCTCTGATTTAAAGCTCCACTATACAGAACATCAATATCAAGAAATTGTCTTGGTTCCCAATGGACCATCCTCAAAATAAGTAGCTTCATGGCCCATTTACATGGGTGTTGATGCAGTACCTGCAAATTACGTTTTCATTTGGCGGAGCAGTTTGATTCCCAAAGCTGTATAATCATTTAGTCAGGTGTTTCAAAAAAGAAGATTGAAATAAATTGGAAACGTGGATCAAATATTAAAACCAGCGAATAATAGCAGGTTGGCTGCCATCGACAGTTTATCTAGTTGTATTGCATATGATTCACCAGCATTTCAAGAACTGAAAGGCAAGTTTGAAAGGACTAATGGAGTTGGATGTTAATTGAATGTGTATTGTACTCTGTAGAGGATGAAAGATAAAACTAGTGTACATCTGGTAGCTGTCCATTTATCATCCATTGGGACCATTTTATCCACTCTTTGTTGCAAAAAATGGCATGTGAAAAACCATTTCACTAGCAAAGGATTAAAAGGCTCAAAAGTGGCAGAGAGAATATTGTACAGAGGTAGTGTGGTACTCCATCTGGTAAATATCAGTAACCACACTAGTGGTTATGATATGGATTTTAGAGAGTCATCTTCTAGCTTAATGCTATTAGTAGAATTGTACAGAATACCAATAAACTCAATTTTACTAAATACTTTGACCCCTGGGAGACTTTTAATAAGTACAGATCACTGCGAAAAATGGATTTTTACAGCCCCACTTTAGATTCTAATATAATCTGGCACATTAATCTGATTCTTCTGAACAATTAGATTAATTAGAAGTGCAAATTAAATACTAGGGATTTAAAAATAACATGGGTACCATTTTAAAACAAACATGTTTTTAAAAAAACTTTCAAAAATCTGATCAGGTCCATCTTGCATTAGATTTAAAGAGACAGTATCAACTTTCCAAATAATGGTCATTTGGTGTTAAATTATCCTCAACTTTTCCTACATAGAAGGTGACTGTAGAAGATTGATATATACTTTAATTTTTCAGAAAGTTTTTCACGAACTTCGCATTGGTGCTTCATGTGGACAAGTGTAAAGTTACTGCAGATAGGAAGAGAAAATGGGCATTATCATAGAATCATAGTTACAGCATGGAAGGAGGTCATTCGGCCCATCGAGTCTGCGCCGGTTCTATGTAAGAGCAATCCAGCTAGTCCCACTCCCCCGCCCTATCCCCGTAGCCCTGCAAATTTTTTTCCTTTCAAGTACTTATCTAGTACAAGTACATTGTACCTACACCATGAATGGTGCTGAAATAGCTAAGGATGTAGTTGCGTGAGCTAGGGTAGACCCACTGTTCAATGTGTCCAATCACTGTGGAGAAGCAATCAACAAAGCAAATAGTGTTGTACTGTACTGTTTTGTCCACATAGTCCAAATCAGAGGACGTCATGCTGAAACATACAGGCCTCGAGTTTCCTCTGCATTTGTGCCCAGAGACACACGTAATCTGGGTGTAAACCAATTATGTGCCTTAAAATATTGCAGAATTTTGAGCGTAGATGAGTTACGCCTACATTACAATACACCCAAATCTCCTCGATCTTTTATGGCCATCCATGAAACCCTCCGTCCAAACAAATCTCTGGCCAGAAAACTGGCCACTCCTTCAACTCTCAACTGCGAATATTTACTTGCTTCGAGACTCTTCACATCGTGACCAGATTTACAGGCTCGGCCAGAAAGAAATTAATTTCTCTGGTATTTTATTGCCATTTTTTGAGCATTTAAAAAAAATTATCCTCACTGAGAGCTGCTCTGTATTTTTTGTTTCTTTTAATGCATTTTTATGGCATCAGTATCAATATAAAAGTCACATTAAACATTGAAAAGTTCCCCGATTGCAGGTTCCTAAACCTGCTGACTCTGATGTGCATGAATGATGGTTAATTAAATTGAAACTTTAATTTTCATATGGTGTGGGTTCAGTGTTTCCCTTGGGCCCCGATTGTTTACGTTGATTTATGACCAGTTTAAGGGTTTGGGCGTATTCTAATGAGATTGGACGTAACTTGACATTGGCACAAAGGGCGCGACATTGGGAGAATTTTCACATCTAACTTCTGGGTTGCTCCCACAGAAGAAACTCCAGGCCAGACTATGCTTTGAGTACTGTGATCAGTTCTGATTATCAAGAAACAAAGAAACATTCCAGCATTAGCGGGCGTGCAAAGAAGCACCTTGGAATTTTCAGTCTTGAAAAGAAGGACTTCTATGAGGTATATGAGACAGTAAATGGTGTAATAAATGCAGAACATTACTTCAAATGAAACCATGACAGTACAACACAGGGGAGCACAGAGTTAAAGTAGCAAAAAGCAAATTTAGGACTGATGATACACACAGAACGGATTTCTGGGGGAAAAAACCCGACAATAATTTCAAAATGAATTAGATGGTGTGATTGGAAAACTATACCATCTTTCGGCAAAGATACCGAGGATGTTCTGAACGTCCTTCCTTATCGGAAATGATTGTGTAATCTTGTAATTTAACGATGAAGGGAAAGAGTTGTTGAATGGGAGTAAAGTTTGGCACTGGATAAATAATTTAAGAACAGGAAACAGAGTAGCCACATTTTGGAACTTTGCAAGCTAGAAACAGAATATAAATAGAGTATCCCAGGTACTGGTTTTTAATATCTAAGTGTAAATTACTTAGATGAGGATATCATAAGCAAGATCTTCCTGTTTTCAAAGAAGGATTCAGATCTTTTAGGTAATGTACACAGTTCTTTCTAGATAAGTGTAAAGTAATTAGGAATGGAAGAAGGAGAGGAGTATGTGGTAAATGGAACAATTGTTCAGTGTTCAGCGTCTTGATCAAGAATGAGATCTAGCGGTCACTGTACATATTTCTCTCTGAAGCCAACAGCAAGGGCATAATTTTAGCCTGGAGCCGGGAAGGGGGCGGGGGGTCGAATCACAGACAGGAAACCCGGAAGTACGGGTTTCTCGGACGTCCTTACGATTTTGGCGTAAGGACTTTTTTTTTGTTGGTTACCCGTCCGACAGGCCGGCCTGATTGACAGGCTGGTCTCAGTCGAACGGGAGAAGAGCAAGGAAGAGGTAAGTGAACAGGTAAATCTTAGATTGTATGGGTGGTGTGGGGATATCGGCGGGCATGGGGGTCATTGGGGGGGGGGGTCAGTCATCGGGGGTCAGCCACCGAGGAGGGGTCGGGATCGAGGGTCATCACGGGGGTCGCGATCGTTGTTGGGGGGGAGGTGGGTGGCGATCGTGGGGGTGGCGTAGGCAGTCAAAGGGGGGTGGCAGCAGGTAGGCTTGTTGGGCCTGGGGTAGGCACTCCTGGTCCTCCGGGCCCACAAGCTGTGCCAAAAAGAAACTTAACTGCAGTTTCGGACGTTTTCGCCTCCTCTCACACGGCGTGAGGAGAAGGCCCAGGAATCCCAACCAGAGGTTGAAATCGCAATACCTTTCAACATGGAGGCCCGCAGCTTCCATGAAAGGTTTTAGGGACCAACCCGCCTCCTGAGAGCGGGTTAGTTGCCCGCCTCTCGTTCCGCCCCGTGAAAACCGGAAATGGGCGAGTTGGGGGCGGGTCTGAAATTGTTGCAATTTTCAATGCCCCCCCCCCCGGCCCCGACCCACCTGTTTTCCCCATTTAAAATCCTGCCCAAAGTGTTTGCTGTTTCTAAAAATAAGCATATGGTGCTAGATTTCATTGGTACAGGTATGAAGCATAAATCGAGAGGCAATATTGTTGCTGTGTAAGGTGGTGGTCAGGTTGCATCTTACAACTTACAAGTCATCCAGAAGACTGTGGTTACCTGTGTTGATCCTGACCTCTATAGTGAACAAGCCTCCAAATCATATTGTCACAAACATGCAAAGGAGGTTAAGTTGAGTTGATTCTCTTTGCCAAGAAGAGTCTGTGACACAGTTGGTCCAGACAAATTATTTACAGTGGAGAAGAGTTCAAATACCAGGGGACACAAGTTTTTAAAAATTAGCAAGTAGTGTGGCACAAAGGGCAATATGTTATGAAAAAAGGTGGGGAAGGACATTGAATCAAATAGTATAAATTGGTCAAGAAGCAATTAGATGTGTTTGTCAAGACCGAAAGGATCGAGGGACCTGGTGAACGGGCAGATGGGTGCAAGTGGGATCAATCAAATAGGCATTGGCTTGTGCAACTGAGTTTTTCTTGTTTTTGAGTGTTTTTAATCTTATTTATCCACTCAAAACCTTAAATAAACTAGTCCAGGCCACTGATCTTGAGATAGTTTTATTTCCTATTTAAACATAAGGCAACGACAATTAATAGCAATGATATGTAAGACAAAGATAGCTTTAAAACAATACAACCTTAATACCTGTGTTAGAAGAAGATGATCAGTCTTCCTCTTTTTAACATCCACTTCACGGATTGTCTTGAGAATTCTAACTAACTGGGGTCTATGACTGTTCTTATATTGGGTTTGTGTCCCAATCCCCATCCCCCTTCCCCTTTACTCCTATAGTACGCCTGCGCGACACCATCATTCTTTCATAAGGATATTGTTTTTAACTCTTTATCTGGATATGTACTGGGTCTGGAGATATGATCTCATTCCCTAGACAATACACAAGGCTGTCTTTTCACAGACCTTGAAGCTTGAAACTAATAACATATCTCTTGGAAACTCTTGGATTTCAAGAAAATCTCCAATTAACTTATCAAATGTCATATAATACCAGGTCTTTATTCTAATTCCTTAGGACAGAAATCGCTCGTGAAATAACGGAGAGCTCAACTGCGCTGTCCGTTGTTAGTGGTGAAATTGTAGACCAGGTTCCGGCATTCGCACTCACGCAGTGAAACGCGGAAATCCGGAACTTTTGCCTGGTTTGCCGGCGATGGTATAAATCTACGGAGCGGCGAGGAGTGTTGGTTCGCTGCTCCGAGCAATTTCTGCCCCATTATTTCCTACACAGAGCGGACACTTTTCAAAGAGACTGGTAGCAATCATTAATTGCTTCGGAAGATATAATTTTGTCAATGCTGAAGTCGGCTACTTAATACTGCTGTCAGTCGATTGTTTCCCTTCTGTTATTATTGGTAGTCACTGATAGTTCAGGATTTTAAAATTATAATTGGTAGATTTGTCAATATTTGTGTCTTTCTGGAATCTTGTGCTTTATCTTTTGAGAGCCTGACCAGATATGGTTCTGAAGTTCTACCTGCCATATGGAGGTAGCATCTTGTCAATCAATTTTTTGGTGGTATTAGGTGAGGGAAGAATGTTGGCCGCGACACCAGGAGAGCTCCCTGTTCAAAGGAGGTGCCATGGAATCTTTAACGTTCATCTGAACCATGAGAACAAGCAGATGGATCCTCTGCTCTATCTCATCTAGGCTCATGTATGAATAACGACTATCTAGGTGAGGTACCAGGCAGCAGGGGCACCATGGAGCCATATCATAGATGGAAATTGAACACAAAACCCTGGAGACTTAAACAAAAATGAAAACCTTAGTTAAATATGAAATTAAACTTGAACCAGAGAAAGCAGTGTGATATCATCTAATTAAAAGTGGCTCATGGCTGCTACTAGAGGAACAGAAAATATTCATTATGCAACCTTTTTTCTTGTAGACGAAATAACAAAAAATATTCTTGGTGCTGGAGCCGAGATAGTGGAGGGGTGTTCTGTGCATTAAATGTACTTTGCTTGAAACTGGGAGTATCATAAAGTCTCAGATAACTACTGGGAATTATAAAAAATAAAGTGGATCGTTTTATTCATGGCAAGGTCTGGGCCTGTTTCCATGGCAATGATGACTGCACTTTACTTATTTTCTCAATATAATTCTGGTTATTCAATGCACAGAATTCGATCCATCCAAAGCAAAATATTTTGGACCAGTTTTTTTTTAAAAAATGAATGAAAGTCATTATAGTCATATTTAGACTCTATCCATCTCCCATATCTTTTGTCGGTAGGGAAATATAGGCAAGCATCCAGTTCTTTGAAACGGTGCTGACACTTAGGCCTGGATTTTAACCCCTCCCCCGACGGGTAGAAAAAGGTCGGGTGAGGGGTTAAAATCCTAAAATCAAAATCCGGCCTTCAAGCCACCGCGTTCCCGGCTGACGGTGATTCAGGCCCTGGACGAGGCTCCCGCTAGAAGCAGATGGGGGGCCTACTTAAGATTCAAAAGTCACGGCCTGTTGATGTCATTGGTGCCGTAACTTAATTTAAAGTCCATGCAGGGGTGGTCCCGGCAGCAGCAGCATGGCGGGAGGAGCCGACTGGCCAGAAGGAGCCCAGGTTAGTTTTAAAACTTTGCCAGTCTTTGAACTCCTTGTGGGCCAGCAGGAGCAGGAGTGCTCCCCCCCCAGGCCCCTCAAGGAGTCCTTGGGCCTGCCCAGCCCCAGCATCCCCACGATTTGTGGGGAATCCGCAGCCCCGCCATTACCCTAATCTCTCATTAAGAGGAAACTCGGCCTGCCCCTCCCACTGCGAAGCCCGGGAATCCCCTCCACCCACTGATTGCCAGGGACCATTCACATGGGTTCCTGGCTGCGGCCTCCTGCTGCCAGATTCCCACTCCCACCTGCCAGTCAGGTAGTCAATTTGGCCAGGTGCCGGGCAGGACTCTGCAAAAATGAAGCACTGCTATTAAGATCAGCAGGGCGTCCATGTCCCCGACCTTGCTAGGTTCGTCTCCCATGGATCCTTTCTGCCCCCCCCTGTAAAAATTGAGGCCTTTGTTCAGAGTATGGTGGGAGTTCATTAGAAGATAATATCCCTAATTATTCTTTCAAACGTTTAGCACTGAAAATACAATGAAAAGTAATGTGTACTTTGAAAACTTCAACTCAAGGAACGAATGGATTGATTTACAGAAACGTTGGAAAGGTTAATACCAATTTCAATGAAAAATGGGTCATTTTTGAGATCCTGTGGGCCACGCTTTTTTAATTCTGGGGTCCTTCAATGAACAAATCTAGGCAATGGAAACTGTCAGTCATATCTACCCACCTTATTATATATATTCTGGTCTGTGGTAAGTAATTGTTGCAGCATTTGTCCTGATATTTGTTATATATGAACACCATTTTTAATATAACTACTAACTAGGGTCATGTGCAAGCCAGGGTCAACTCTTATGGAACAGTGTTCTGCAGACACTAAAACTAAATTTTCTTGCTTTACCACAGCTGTTTAAATAGTCCTGAAGTGTTACTGTCTGGAAGTTTAAAATTTACTAGCCAGAGATTTTTGTGCAGATTTGTAACAAAACTGGCACAGTGTAGTCCCTGCGCACTCAACAAATGAATGAAACTGCTAACCGTAACTACACTTGATACTAACTCATTTTCTTGGAACACTAGCTGCTATGTGCTATCACACAGGGTTGCCTGGATACCTAGATTTGTTCATTGAAAGCATTGATTGTATCAATGATGTTTCAGTAATGCTATTTTTAACACAAACAGTTGAAATCAATTCCAACGCACACATGCTAGCAGTGTCCTTTATTTTGCAATGGAAATGGCATAATACCAACACACCAGTTAACCATTTCAGGGCCTAATTTGTGAAAACGGATCTGACCAGCATTATACATTCCAGCAAGGAAATACAGCATCTTGCTTCTAAAAAACAAACAGTTTTATCTGAGATATAAGGAATGGCAATGGAGAGGATTTCTGTTGGATGGGGATCTCTTTTTTTTGTTTCCATCATGTGTAGGGATACTAAAGAGTCATGGGCCCTAAAATTGGCACTACCGGAAGTGAGGTGGGGCAGGACTTCTGCCTGTCATGACATACCAGTCCCGACCCCCATCCCAAATTATGTGGTCAAGTAATTGCTATATGGAGAGGCATGCAGGCCTCAATGCCTCGTATGCTGGAGGAGGCGGGGTGTAAAATATTGAAGAGGCAGGAGTTAGGCCCAAAGTTAAATTTAAATGGTTCCGGGGGGGGGGTGGGGGGGGGACGGTGGGAGGGGGAGATAGCTGGTTGACAGATGGAGACCTGGTGCAGTAGCAGGAAATAAACCCCATCTGTTGATTAAAAGGGGCAATGGTAGCACTGGAGGAAGCAGAAGAACTTGGACAAGATTGCAGCAATACGAAAAAGAAGAGCAGCTAATTTCAGGGAGTTGAACCTGGATGTCCTCCTTGCAGAGATACAGAGTGGGAGGGATGAGCTGTTTGGGTTCAGGGGCTAGTGACCTGCCGTAAATGTGGCATGTACTCTTGAAGCAGGTGGCTGTAGTAGTGAGTACCATCTCCTTCATCTACAGGACTCCTTTTCAGTGCCCGAAGAAGTTTAACAACCACACTAGAGCATCCAGGGTGTGCTACCTGCTTCCACTGACTCTTCCTTGTGGTGTTCCTTCATTCATTATCCTCACTGCTCTAGGACTATACTCTGAACCTTTGATCCCTTATCCTATGTCACCTGATACTTACAACTTCACTTTCCCTCACAATGTGCCATGCATGAGCAAGCTTCCATAACTCACTACACTTGGCCTTTCCTGAATTTAGCTCCTGAAAAAACGGAATATGTCAAACTGTTGTAACAAAAGACTCTGTCCAACATTCACTGCAATATTCATGACTTTTCACAGGAGAAGGCCGTCCATAATCATTGAGATCTTAGGCCACAGGTGGTGGTCTACCTGACAACAGACCTCTTACTGAACCTATGTAACACAACGAAGCACCACTGATGTACCTGGCCCTCAATGTCATCTCAGCACAGCACCAGGATCAGTTAAAGAACATCACAGAAAGGCACCAGCAGTAGGCACGGGGGTTAAAAAGAAGCACTTGCTGCAAGTATATACGTGCACAATAAAACCACTTTGATATATCCAGTATCTGAAGTATGCCTGTTCTTTGTTTACTTTTTATGTTTGAGGGGATATTTGGAGACTTGCTTGCAATGGGACACACAGTTCTTTTCTTTTTATTCGTTCATGGGATGTGGGCGTCGCTGGCGAGGCCAGCATTTATTGCCCATCCCTAATTGCCCTTGAGATGGTGGTGGTGAGCTGCCTTCTTGAACTGCTGGAGTCTGTGTGGTGAAGGTTCTCCCACAATGCTGTTAGGCAGGGAGCTCCAGGATTTTGACCCAGCGATGATGAAGGAACGGCGATATATTTCCAAGTCGGGATGGTGTGTGACTTGGAGGGGAACGTGCAGGTGGTGTTGTTCCCATGTACCTGCTGCCCTTGTCCTCCTGGGTGGTAGAGGTCGCAGGTTTGGGAGGTACTGTCGAAGAAGCCTTGGCGAGTTGCTGCAGTGCATCCTGTGGATGGTACACACTGCAGCCACAGTGCGCCGGTGGTGAAGGTAGTGAATGTTTAGGGTGGTGAATGGGGTGCCAGTTCAAGCGGGCTGCTTTGTCCTGGATGGTGTCGAGCTTTTTGAGTGTTGTTGGAGCTGCACTCATCCAGGCAAGTGGAGAGTATTCGACCACACTCCTGACTTGTGCCTTGTAGATGGTGGAAAGGCTTTGGGGAGTCAGGAGGTGAGTCACTCACCGCAGAATACCCAGTCTCTGACCTGTTCTTGTAGCCACAGTATTTATATGGTTGGTCCAGTTAAGTTTCTGGTCAATAGTGACCTCCAGGATGTTGATGGTGGGGGTTCGGTGATGGTAATGCCATTGAATGTCAAGGGGACGTGGTTAGACTCTCTCTTGTTGGAGATGGTCATTGCCTGGCACTTGTCTGGCGCGAATGTTACTTGCCACTTATGAGAATTCTGAAGACGGGCTGGTGGGGAGGAGAAGATTCCTGGCTAAAGGAGCTCAGCATCATGTCGAGCTTGAAATTCATTGAGATGGAGGTGTAAGAGGATGAAGCTGAGGACTGATCGTTCGGGGTCAGAGAGGGGAAGGTCAGAGGGGATAGTGAAAACATGACAAAGGGTGAGATTGGAAGGAGGAATGAGATCAGAGGACAGTGAAGGGGAAGAAGGATCAGGTGAAGGATGAAATGGAACTGCGGACCAGGACAGTTCTGAAACAGAGTGAGTCGGAGCTGCTGAAGAGAGAGGTCAAGAGCGTGCATGTGGCGGCACGTGGCTCCCTTCCCCAGCCCACCAAACCAAATTACCCCTGCGGTTCCCCCCTGTCCTCGCTCTGAAGCCGCATCTTTCTCTAGTTTCTCTCCTATCTCCTCTCATGCCCTCTCCGAGCTCATCTTGACCATGAGTCCAGGTCTTGCTGCATGCGGGCACGGACTGCTTCATTATCTGAGGGGTTGCAAATGGAACTGAACACTGTGCAATCATCACCGAACATCCCCCTTATGATGCAGGGAAGGTCATTGATGAAGCGGCTGAAGATGGTTGGGCCTAGGTCACTGCCCTGAGGAACTCCTGCAGCAATGTCCTGGGGCTAAGATGATTGGCCTCCAACAACCACTACAATCTTCCTTTGTGCTAGGGATGACTCGAGCCACTGGAGAGTTTTCCCCCTGATTCCCATTGACTTCAATCTTACTAGGGCTCCTTGGTGCCACACTCTGTCAAATGATGCCTTGATGTCAAGGGCAATCACTCTCACCTCACCTTTGGAATTCAGCTCTTTTGTCCATGTTTGGACCAAGGCTGTAATGAGGTCTGGAGCCGAGTGGCCCTGGCGGAACCCAAACTCAGCATCGGTGAGCAGGTTATTGTTGAGTAAGTGCCGCTTGAAAGCACTGTCGATGACACTTTCCATCACTTTACTGATGATTGAGAGTAGACTGATGGGGCGGTAATTGGCCGGATTGGATTTGTCCTGCTTTTTGTGGACAGGACATACCTGGGCAATTTTCCACTTTGTCGGGTAGATGCCAGTGTTGTGGCTGTACTGGAACAGTCTGGCTAGAGGCGCTGCTAGTTCTGGAGCACAAGTCTTCAGCACCAGGGATGGGGGTAAGATCTCCAGAGGAGATGAGGTCAGTGACAGTCTGGGAAATTATGGCTTGATGTTCGGCGGTGGGATCATGCTCCAGGGGGAGGTAGGAGGAGGTGTCGGTGAGTTGGCGTTCAGCCTCCACAAGGTAGAAATCTGTTTGCCATACAACAACAGCGTGAGATAATGGCAGAGTTGATCGTGGGAGAACAGAGTGCTGCAAGTTCAGAGAGAAGTAGGTTAATGTGAGTGAGGGGAGTAGAGAAATTAAGATGGCTGATGACACGCCGGCTGTTCCCAATGAAAAGATCGAGAGGGTAAGAGGCCAGAGTGATGGGGTCCAGGTGGAATGAGAATTCTGAAGACGGGCTGGTGGGGAGGAGAAGATTCCTGGCTAAAGGAGCTCAGCATCATGTCGAGCTTGAAATTCATTGAGATGGAGGTGTAAGAGGATGAAGCTGAGGACTGATCGTTCGGGGTCAGAGAGGGGAAGGTCAGAGGGGATAGTGAAAACATGACAAAGGGTGAGATTGGAAGGAGGAATGAGATCAGAGGACAGTGAAGGGGAAGAAGGATCAGGTGAAGGATGAAATGGAACTGCGGACCAGGACAGCTCTGAAACAGAGTGAGTCGGAGCTGCTGAAGAGAGAGGTCAAGAGCGTGCATGTGGCGGCACGTGGCTCCCTTCCCCAGCCCACCAAACCAAATTACCCCTGCGGTTCCCCCCTGTCCTCGCTCTGAAGCCGCATCTTTCTCTAGTTTCTCTCCTATCTCCTCTCATGCCCTCTCCGAGCTCATCTTGACCATGAGACCCACCTCCTGCTCCCTCGACCCTATTCCCACTAAACTGCTGACTACCCAACTTCCTTTCCTGGCCCCCATGTTACTGATGTTGTTCACAGTTCCCTCTCCTCAGTTGCTGTTGTTAGCGTGGATTTTGGACTGTTGAATTAAAGGCAACGATGAAGTGACTAATGGGTACACGACAGTGGTATTTACCCTAAAACCACATTGAAATGCGCTTTGTGTAGATTAGACTAACCCTAATTAAAGGCTTAAATATAACGCTTGACTACTAATAAAATCGACACTATTAAACAAAATGGATTCTATTAAACAAAGGGACACTATTAAATAAAATGGATTCTGTGACTGTGGGAAAGACAGTTAAAAGTGTAGAGTTTGTACATTCCAGAACTGGCTTACAGTCTGGGAATACAAAGGACATTTCATAACGAACTGATAAAACTATAGAACCAGACTGCATGAAACAAAGGCATGCTGTCTTAAGGTGATAATAGTTGTTCGGAATTAATTGGTTAATGCGTAAGCAGTCCGTTGTTGCTGTGCGGACTTAATTGGTTAATGTGTGTAATCAAGATTTATGATGTAAAAGCTACTGAAATCTGTATTTCAAAGGTATAAAAAAGCATGACAACCATTTTAAAGTTGAGAAGGTAGCTGCGTTCACTACGGAGTGTCCAGTCCTTCTCCCAAAGCTTTGTACAATAAACTGCATGTTGAATCTTTAAGTCTGACTCCGAGTGGTGATTTTTTCCCACAACAATTGGCGTAGTCGGCAGGATCTCACTACTGGTGAGCTGATCGGTTGGCCTCGATCAGCGAACTGGAGTAGAGATCATTGAACTGTGGGAGTCAGACTAAGCCAACAGTGCAGTTAACACAGGGGGGTAAGTTAAGAGAATTTATGGGACTGTTGGGTATAACTAAGAGCTGGTTGATTGTGCTGATCGACTAAGGACAAGGAAGTGTCTCTTTTGTATCCTGCCTTAGACTGGCTGTTAAGAGGGGAGATCCCCCACGCGAAGGTCAGGATCTTGAAGTGGATGCAAAAACAGGGGCACTTGTGATTGTGAAGCACGAGTAACCAGAACCATCCGGTACCAAACTCTGTAGTGGCGAACAAACGCAGAGATTAGAGCATAAGTTAAAGCATAAGTTAATTTACGATGTGTATTGTCTGATCATACAACCTAGAACCGAACCCCATGGGAGGAAACACATTATCAAACTGATAATTGTGGCCGTGAGTATATAGTTGCAACTGAAAGTAAAATCTGGAGTGGAGTTCGGGCTGGGATTTCAGAAAGTTTAGAAAGTTTGGGAGGGAAAAGTAAATCTGGCGTGACCGGCAGTGACCGGTGATTACGGCTGGCTGTACACCAGCACATACCGACAGTGATCGGTGATTAAGTACCGGCAAGTCCCGGGGCCAGGACCCGAAAGTTGAAAGAAAAGAAAATCCGGCGAGAAGCCGGGACCCGAAGGAAAGATATAGCGAGAGGCTGAGATATCAGAAAAGAAAGCCCGGTGGTTAGACCGGGACACGAAGGATATAGCGAGAACAGAGCACGATAATAAAGATGACAAGTGAACAACCTAGATGGGGACCTGCAGGTTCCCTTATCGAGAAGTATATGACAGACAGACACTCATTAATTAAGCAGATGCAAAAGGATGGCTGGGATATTTCTCAGACCTTAGAACAACAGAGAAAGTGGATAGATGGGGAAAAGAAGGATAAAACAAAAAAGACAGGAATATTACTAGTCCACCAACTACCTGGACTAATAGGACAAGTAGGCACCTCCACTAGAAAGTGGAGCGAAGATAAGGATAAAATTAGGGAATTAGAAACTAGGATAAGGGAATTAGAAAAAAGAATCAATTAAAATGTTTAAAAGACAGAGACCCAGAAAAGAAAGGGTGTACTGTCTCTTTAAAAAGCCTGTCCTGATTGTGAGTGTTTTTTCGGTGTTGTGGGCCACGCCCCTTCTTACTGCGTCTTACGTGTTTATGTATTTGTTTTGTCTTGTGTTTAATTCTGAGATTGCTGAATCAAAATTGGAGTTATTGAGGTTAAGTGACCGATTAAATTCTGATTCTTATAAAATGTGAGCATGTCAAATTCCAGACATGGGATCTTCTAAAATTGGCATTTTGAATTTTTATCTTGTGATTGGCTGTGGTTAAAAAAAAAGGTTAAAAAAAATAACGGGACAGATACAAAAAAAAAAGCTATCTGGTATCACCGTGATAGGAAAAGTCGGAAACCTGGAACAGCTCAGAGAGTTGGTTATAATCAAACCCACTAAAACTGTGTGAAAAAAAAAATGAATTGGAAAGCTATAGTTGTGTATGACGAGCAAATTATAAAACTTACGAAGACTAACTATAAACTAAAATGTACGATGGAAGATGTTGTTTCCCGGTATGAATTTTTTTTTAAAAAAAGAATTTATGTGAAAATTACGTTGACGTATGCTTAGAAAAGTTTAACCTTCCCAAGGACACCGATATCTGTTTCCAATTCACCAAGACAAAATGAGGTTTTAATTGTAAAGAAAGATAAAGTGCAGATTTAAAGAATTACAAGTTACAATTGCAGGATGATCTCTAGTTATAAATTAAACTGATCTTCGAAGCATTTTGTGCTATTGTGATTGATTAAACACTATGATTAAAATAAATCTCAAAAATAGTGTAAAAAGATAAAGTGAAAGCAATCCACAAATGTGAGAAGTGAAAAAAAAAATCAGTCAAAACTGTGTGAAGAGAAATTTTGATTGTGCAAACTTAATCTCAGAGGGAGTAGTATCAAATTACTCCAACCACAAGAGCAAGTTAATGTTAACCCCTTCCATCCCAAGAAGCCAGACTGTCATGCCAAGAGCAGTTCAAACAGATAGAAATGACCCAGTCGGTTGAGAACTGTCTGAGGCTAACCATTACACAGATGAACATGAGGTAACAATTGATATAGGTTATATTATTAAAGTTGACCCAATTACTTGGAAATGCCAAAGGCACCCAGACAATGCTACAGTGGAAAAAATTGATAAGAAAGAAATGTAAAACAAATCGTATCAAAAGAAAGCATATGTTAAACAATTGGAAGTCCATTACTTGAGCTATGTACTGACACAGGGTACTAAACGCCTATCAGTTTTACCCTGCCACAGTATGATAACGAAGTTCGACAAGTTCGGGGGCTATTCACGAATAATAGATACAATATAAATCTGACCAACGAGGGGAGACCTTCCCTGACAAATTATATAACTCGCGTTGAGAATGCTAAGAAAATTCAACAATTATATTAACACCTCCTAACTCAAGTCTTAAAACAAAGCGAGACATGGAATGGAGGTGGATAATCGTAAAAGAGATAGATTTGGACATCTTGAAAACACAGAGATTAGGACTTGGAGTTAGAAATTCCAGTCCGCAGTCCCACGTACATCTGTATGTGGGAGAGACAGTGTTTATTTCAGACAGGCTGCGTGCTCCAGAGAGAGAGAGAGAAAGAGAAAAAGACGAGGCAATTCCTCTCTCCTGTTTTGTTTTCTGATTTGGTTTCGGGTAAAGGGATTATTCCTTTGGACAAAATAAATAATAAAAGATGATTTGACAAATTAACCCCTTGGGCTCTCAAGAAGAGCCGCAATGGATTTTCTGTGTTTCTTTTAAAACAGGTGACCCTGATTACCAAGAGTAATTACAAAGTTACGATGCAACCTTTGCTGGACAAATTTGGTGCATGAAACGATCCAGTGATGTTAAAGATTTAAGACTTTAGCTGCAGACATCAGCAGATACCAAATGTCACAGCGTGTTGATATCAACCTGATCCTCTTCCTTTGAAAACATTTTGATTTGTTTTGTTTTAACCCATTTATTGTCTTCTGAGACAGAGTGCTCGAGGTGCGAAGATATGGGAGTTACATCCAAAATTAATTATGAGCACTTCATCTCTACTGTAAAACCACAAAGCCTGGACATAATTTGTTTCTGAAATTGGAATTGATAAGAAAAATTTATATGAGTTGCTATTCAAGCACTCGAGGAGAAAAAATTTACTGGTAATTTAAGGGGATAATCAAATTATATTTTAAAATAAAAGAAGTCCAGTCTAAATGGTTCCTATTAAATGCTGTGTATCAAGAATTCTTTTCGGAAAAAAAAAAAGAAAAATTTTACATTGACAAATCCTGTCAGTCCAACAATACTGCTCTCAAGTTGGGATAATTGTGAAATGATAGAAGGGACTCGGGCACAATATAGTGGGATATTTTGGGAAATAAAAGCGGTTCAAGAAGAAATTACGTAAAATAAATAAATTTTGGGATATTGGAGCTGACTGAAGTGATTGTATCGGACAGTAACATTAGTTTGGCAACATTAGATCAAAAGGTCAGAGATTTAGGGCCTCGCATTAAAGATATTTAAAAAATAAATGAAAATACAGATAAGGAATTCTCTAAAGATCAAATACTGATCATACATTTGCACAGGATAGTTACAGTGCTAGAAACACATGCCCAAACCATTAATAAATTAATAAAAGAGGAATAACGTATCTTAGCAGGCGGCTGCTAATGACATCTGCAGTACATATGGTAACTGGATTGTGGAACAGACACGAGAGAACCTAGCCCAGATACAGGCAGGGGAAGTACCCTTATGAATAACGAATCAACAAACTGAGGGTGAGCTTGACCTGTGGGCATGATGGAGGTGGTACCTCCAAGCGGCTGTTACCAAACAAGAACATTACCCCTTGCCAATTCAGGGCAATGGTGCAGGTGTACCCCACTCAAGTGGAGTGTAAACCTGACTGAGGAGGGCTCCTAGGGTTGGTACTAGCAATAGTGGTGATGGCACCCGAATCCCAAGGACAAGAGGTGTAACAAGAATATTGGGGTAATGAAGGACGGAATGCACATATCCCATCACAATATGTTACCATATGCTGAAAAAAAAATATTTAAAGGGAATTTGGCTGGAACAAAATTAAAAGTATGTGTTACTAGACATGCTGTCACTGTATGTCCACATAGTGTCGGACACAGCCCAGAAGCACAGGATAATTTACAACAGAAATGCGTATGTGCCGCCTCAACAGCCGAATAGCATAAAGATAGGGCACTTTGCACCCAAAATCTGTAACATGTAACCTGAGAGTTACGGGTTAGGCATACGCACAGAACATCATGGAAGTTAAATACCCGAAAGGCTGTGTATTAAATGCCGGACCAATGTTGCATGGACTTTGTTAGTATTGGTCTCTATGATTATTAAGCCATAATCATGACCAACCGGGGGATCTGTTAGCGTGGATTTTGGACTGTTGAATTAAAGGCAACGATGAAGTGACTAATGGGTACACGACAGTGGTATTTACCCTAAAACCACATTGAAATGCGCTTTGTGTAGATTAGACTAACCCTAATTAAAGGCTTAAATATAACGCTTGACTACTAATAAAATCGACACTATTAAACAAAATGGATTCTATTAAACAAAGGGACACTATTAAATAAAATGGATTCTGTGACTGTGGGAAAGACAGTTAAAAGTGTAGAGTTTGTACATTCCAGAACTGGCTTACAGTCTGGGAATACAAAGGACATTTCATAACGAACTGATAAAACTATAGAACCAGACTGCATGAAACAAAGGCATGCTGTCTTAAGGTGATAATAGTTGTTCGGAATTAATTGGTTAATGCGTAAGCAGTCCGTTGTTGCTGTGCGGACTTAATTGGTTAATGTGTGTAATCAAGATTTATGATGTAAAAGCTACTGAAATCTGTATTTCAAAGGTATAAAAAAGCATGACAACCATTTTAAAGTTGAGAAGGTAGCTGCGTTCACTACGGAGTGTCCAGTCCTTCTCCCAAAGCTTTGTACAATAAACTGCATGTTGAATCTTTAAGTCTGACTCCGAGTGGTGATTTTTTCCCACAACACTGTCCCCATCCCCTTCAAATCTGCCGTCATCACACCCCTCCTCAAAAATAAACACTTGATCCCTTTGTCCTAGCAAACTACCGCCCCATCTCCAACCTCCCTTTCTTCTCCAATGTCCTTGAACGTGTTGTCGCCTCCCAAATCCATGCCCATCTTTCTCGCAACTCCATGTTTGAATCGCTCCAATCAGGTTTCCGCCCCTGCCACTGTACTGAAACGGCCCTTATCAAAGTCACAAATGACATCCTTTGTGACTGTGACGATGGTAAACTATCCCTCCTCATCCTTCTCGACCTGCCTGCAGCCTTTGACACGGTTGACCACACCATCCTCCTCCAACACCTCTCCTCCATCATCCAGCTGGGTGGGACTGGCCTCGCCTGGTTCCATTCCTATCTATCCAGTCGTAGCCAGAGAATCTTCCCACTCCCGCACTGTTCCCTCTGGAGTCCCCCAAAGATCTATCCTTGGCCCACTTCTATTTCTCATCTACATGCTGCCCCTCGACGACGTCAGATTCCACATGTACGCTGACACACCCAACTGTACCTCGCCACCACCTGTCTCGACCCCTCCACTGTCTCTCATTTGTCACATTGCTTGTCTGATGGGCAAAAATTTCCTCCAACTGAATATTGGGAAGACCATTGTCTTTGGTCCCCGCTGCAAACTCTGTTCTCTAGCCACCCACTCCATCCCTCTCCCTGGCCTTTGTCTGAGGCTGAACCAGACCATTCGCAACCTTGGTGTCCTATTTGACCCTGAGATGAGCTTCCGACCACATATCCGCTCCATCACCAAGACGACCTACTTACACCTCCGTAACATTGCTCGTCTCCACCCCTGCCTCAGTTCATCTGCTGCTGAAACCCTCATCCATGCCTTTGTTATCTCCAGACTGGACTATTCCAATGCTCTCCTGGCTGGCCTCCCATCTTCCACCCTCCATAAACTTAAGCTCATCCAAAACTCTCCTGCCCATATCCTAACTCGCACCAAGTCCCGTTCTCCCATCACCCCTGTGCTCACTGACCAACATTGGCTCCCAATCCGGGAACACCTCGATTTTAAAATTCTCATCCTTGTTTTCAAATCCCTTCACGGCCTCACCCCTTCCCATCTCTGTAACCTCCTCTAGCCCTACAACCCTCTGAGATCTCTACGTTCCTCCAGTTCTTGCCTCTTGTGCATCCCCGATTTTCATCACTCCACTATTGGTGGCTGGTCTTCAGCTGCCTAGGCCGTAAGCTCTGGAATTCCCTCCCTAAACCTCTCCGCTTCTCTACCTCTCTCTCCTCCTTTTAAGACGCTCCTTAAAACCTACCTCTTTGACCAAGATCTTGTCCTAATATCTCCTTATGTGGTTCGGTGTCAAATTCTGTTTGATAATGTTCTTGTGGAGCGCCTTGGGACATTTTACTATGTTAACTTGCATTTATATGGTGCCTTTGTTGTTGGATCTCAGGAAGCGGCGAGAGCAGTGGTTCGAGGAACGCTGAATATCATGGAGATATCTGTAATCATGGGTGGATCCGAAACATGAAGGGTACAATTTAAGTTGGAATAAATCAGAGCCTGAGACAGTTGCTGAGGAAAGAGATGTGGCTATGAAAGCAGGTTTTACCAGATACCTAATCCAACACAAGAAGGGAAACAGAAAGCAATGAAGGTGAACAAGTTAAAAGAGACAAATGGAAATCCTGTCAGAGAGAAGAGCAGAACTTCTTCAAGGTGGCCCTTCCTGGAAGAGAAGTGGCTGTGAATTAAACACTAAATCAAAAGCAAAATACTGTGGATGCTAGAAATTTGAAATAGTCAGAACATATGTCTGATGGGTTTTAGGTGGTGGGGAGGTGGGGGGCGCGGTGGTGGGAGAATAGTATAACACTTGAGTGTTGGCCTGTTTTGTTCTCTCTTCAGGACCAACGGTCCAGTTGTGTGGTTCCAACATTTTCGGTTTTAATTTTAGAGTTCCATATTTGCAAGGCTTTTATCATCACTGATTTCCTCCCCCGCTTCATTTTCCTTGCATTGATCTATGCAATATTCTATCTTAGCTATTTGTATTTTTCTTTGTTCCTGCAATTTCTTCCCATTGTCTCACTGAAATGATTTTTTTATCATTTCCCCATTTTCTATTAAGCAGTTTTCAGGTCATCCAACCCAGTAACTTAATCTCTGTGATTGTAGAATCTGTTGTTTCTCCCCCAACCCTACAAAGGGCCCTGTTTATTTTTCAGTTTTCAGTTCTAATGAAGGATTTTATCCAAAACTTGAACGTATCTTTTCTCTTCACAGGTATTGACAGTCGGCTGTACATTTCTAGAATTTTCCCTTTTTGTTTCGGATTTCCAGCATTTTCAGTTTTTTTTTTCTTTTTATTTACACAGCAATATGTATTCTTCTTAAATAAAAGTCCCTCTTGTGTTCCCATACATAAGAGAGTAATAATTCTATGGTAGCAGATAATGTATACTGCCCTTTTTGTTTTAGACTAATTTCTGAACCTTTGTGTGTTGCTGTGTGGCACAATTGCATTGCTGTCACTTTAAGAATGAGCCATGTATAATTTTTACATAATTTATGTATACCCGAGTTATGTACTTAATTAATTTTGATTATTTGATCCCATAATCCAGGCTGACACTTAAGTGCAGTACTGAGGGAGTTCTGCACATTCGGAGGCGCCGTCTTTCTGATGTGTCGTTAAACTGAGGTGGACGTAAAATTTGAAGAAGAGCCGGGGAGTTCTCCCTGGTGCCCTGCCCAATATTTATCCCTCAACCAATGTCACTAAAAACAGATTATCTGGTCATTTGTCTCATTGCCGTTTATGGAACCTTGCTGTGTGGAAATTGACGTTTCCCTACATTACAACAGTGACTGCGCTTCTAATTGGCTGTTAAGCACTTTGGGAAATTTGAGGTCATGAAGGACGCTATATCAGTTCTTTCTTCATGGTAAGGTTGTAGTATAAAGATCAAAAGGGCTGATTTGCCTCTGCCTTGTGCCTGAAAAATGGGTGCAACACAGAGGAAAAGTGAACATTCATCCTTCTCTCCCATTGTGTTCCTGAAAGCACTGCACTCAAACATCCTCTCTGGCCTTTCTGGTATCTGCAACTGACTGCTGCACTCTCTTCAGGTGCATTGCACTCTAAAGAATGCGAGAGGGCCTTGCACAAAAGTTTCCTCAGGTGCAGATCATGAGCAAACTGCCTCCCCGGAAAACCTGGTATTACTGATTTCTGAGTTGCTGTTTAAGTGCTATCAGGTTTAAGGGACAGACTAATATTGTCAAGGTAGGTCTTCATTTTTAAATTTAAAAAAATGATTTTGTTACTTGTTGCAGAATGCTGATTGTAGTTTATACGTAGTGATGGAGGCCATCTTGAGTACTGTGCCACCTCCTCTACTTTTGTGATGTGGCTTATTTGGAGGCAGACAAGGAGAAACAACTACAGGCTCCCTTGAAGAAATTCTCCTAGTCCTTTCCTGAACCACAAACCTCTTTTTCTCTACCACTGAGCAAAAATTGCCAGTTCCCCATCTGTACAACTGCAGTATACCAATAATAAAAAGAGAACTCTCACCATTACACGAGCACCCACCTTCTGTCCCCGTACTGTCATTCTTCATACTCACAAATGTTTTGCCTGTTCTTTATTTAATGCTTGGCATTACAGTGTCGCTCTCTTAATAGCTCCCTCCAAGACAGATAGCAGGGTGCCCAGACAACTGCTTGGATTACTGCTGCCACCCCACCCTGGTATAGCAGCATGAGCACCTTGACAGGGGAATGCACATTAAAATAAACAAGAGGAGCAGAGACATGCAAACTATAGCTTCTGACTAGTACAAAAGGATTTTGACACTTTTTCAAAAAAAAATAAAACTGTGACTTATCAATGAATATATTGTTGAACTACTTCCATATTTGGAAAGGCTGATCGATCAGCGCAATCCTTTTTCCATACAAGAGGGAAATAAAAATGGTAGGACAAAGAAAGCTCAACATACTGGTAAAAGCTGTACATTTTCAATCCTACCTCAAAAGATTAGATTATTATATTTCTCCACAAACCCTCTAGAATTAGTCTGAATAAAATTTACTTTGACAGTAGATAATACTTGCCAGACACTATTGTGCTGCTTTTAAGATACCAGGGATGCCCATACTTCCTCTTCCCTTTGGCCTGCATTCAGTACAGTGCACACCAGTAATATCTAAATTAGGTCTGATTGGAAATTTGGGCAATGAGGTTATGTTCCTGTCACAGTGCGCTTGCTGTGCCCGGTTAGCACTAGGAGAGGAATATTGGGGCTGTAGAGGTGCAGTGTATCTTTAAGAAGGAAGCATAAATCTAGCTAAAAATTCCTATAGCTTTCCTAGTGTGGTTGTTTTGTCTGCAGGAAAGGTTGCTTCATTTTCTAAGATACTACAAAATCCATTTCAAATATGGTGAATGCTGCCTGCTGTTTTGAAGGATTAATGGTTTCCCAGAAAATGGGATTGAGTGCAACGATGTTTTGATCGACCCATTTCTTGGAAGTGCTTTTTCATATAATATCTAGTTGATAAATAGGAATTATTGAAGTTCTAATGTTTAATGTGTTTTTTTTCCTCCACATTTATTTTGAGGAATCAAACATTATAAACAAATGAGTTACACAATCTTGTAACATTCTAAGTTGAAATAGGAAAACTGGCAAACATTTAACAATCATTGGTCCTTTATATTGTTAACGAGGTTTATGAGAGTGCATCTATTGCTATAGGTCCCCAAGAAGGGGGTTCAGCCTGCTGTATATTTTCCTAGTTCATAGAATGTTACAGCATTGAAATGACCAAGCATCCATCAAGTCTATACAAGTGTTTTCCTCCTCATGAACTCCTTAGTCTTACCCCACTCTCATATCCTTTAATATTCCTCTTTGTCAAGGAAATACTGATTTCCCTTTTAAAAAATATTACAAGACTCCACTTCAACAATGTGGAACAATGACAGAGAATTCCACAATTTAACCATCTTCTAACCTCCTCTAATTCTTTGAAGGGAATGGTGAAAGAAGGGATTACTTAAACGGGGAGTCTGGTCATTCAGATATCAATTTTAAAAAGCCGCGAGGTCAGCAGACATGCTTGTAATTGGAAACACTTTTCCTATTTTGTCAATATTCACTTCAGTTAATGATTAACTGTGCTTTGCCCTA
Source organism: Heptranchias perlo (assembly GCF_035084215.1). Lineage (NCBI taxonomy): Eukaryota > Metazoa > Chordata > Chondrichthyes > Hexanchiformes > Hexanchidae > Heptranchias > Heptranchias perlo. The sequence continues at coordinate 37,947,705 of NC_090341.1, read as the reverse complement.
ATGGTCTTGATTAGATTGCTATCCAAACTCTCCAGAGAAATATATGGTCAATTCTCTGAAATGCTAATCTGACTACATTTCCTGGTTTTGTTATACTTGTAAGTTTGAAGTCTAGGTGGAATAACACAAAGATGCACATTGAGGTAGAATGGGAAATAGGAAATCCAGCCTGCTGCTTCCCACTGTTTCTTTCTGTTGTTACTACCCATTCTTTCAAGCTGTGCAACACATTTATCCTGATTAATATTGTTGCAAGACTAATTTCAAATTGGCTAGTGTGATTTTATTACCTTTTTTTAAAAAAAATGAAGATGATAACTTTACACCTGATTATGTGCCATCAAAGGTCCTCCCCAGGAATAGACCCATCACCCTCTGGTTCTGTACTATAAGCTTCAGTGGTTAATTGCTGTTCACGTGGGGCATTATTGTTCTGATGCTTCACAATGATTTTTTACCTTTCCATTTCCTGAACATTGTAGGGAGGTCAAGACTCCAGATCACTAGAAAAGCGATTGATGAGCTATAAAATTTGAAAAAAATATTCAATCCCAGTATTCTGAAAAATAATGGGCTTCGGAATATAGATAAAAGCCTCATTTGCCCTCAGCAGCCAGTGCCCAAAGAAGGCTACTAGTCTTAGAGCAGGTCGCATTTGCTGCTCTTTTCCACAGTTCTCTTCATTTGATTTTTCTTTCTTAACATTACATACAATGGGATGAGGATTCATCGACTGAAGCCTGACTCTCTGAGGATGACTGGATCACAACACCTGAAAAATTCAACAGGAGAAGGGTTGAGAGAGTATATGCAAATCAGGATTGCTTCTCATCTATGTAATGTTCTTTGCTACAGGTTTGAACCATAGAAATAGAACCATAGAAAACATACAGCACAGAAGAATGCCATTCGGCCCATTGAGTCCGCCCCGGCTCAAAGGACAACCAGTTGCCCATTCTAATCCCACCTTCCAGCATCCGTAGCCCTGCAGCTTACAGCACTTTAGGTGCAGGTCCAGGTACTTTTTAAAAGAGTTGAGGGTCCTTGCCTCTACCACCAATTTGGGCAGTGAATTCTATACACCCAACACCCTCTGAGTAAAAAAGTTTTTCCTCATGTCCTCTCTAATCCTTCCGCCAATCAGCTTAAATCTATGTCCTCTAGTTCTTGAACTCTCTGTTATGGGAAACAGGTACTTCCTGTCTACTCTATCTGGGCCCCTCATAATTTTGTACACCTCAATCAAGTCTCCCCTCAGCCTCCTCTGCTCCAAGGAAAACAACCCCAGCCTATCCAATCTCTCCTTGTAGCTGCAATTTTCAAGCCCTGGCAACATTCTTGTAAATCTTCTCAGCACTCTCTCCAGAGCAATTAGGTCCTTCCTGTAATGTGGTGACCAGAACTGCGCACAATACTCCAGCTGTGGCCTTACCAGCATTTTATACAGTTCCATCATTACATCCCTGCTTTTGTATTCTATACCTTGGCTAATAACGGAGAGCATTCCGTATGACTTCTTCACAACCTTATCTACCTGTACTGCCACTTTCAGGGACCTGTACACATGCACTCCAAGGTCTCTCACTTCCTCTACCCCTCTCAATATATTCCCGTTTACTGCATATTCCCTTTTACTGTTTGCCCTCCCTAAGCGCATTACCTTAGACTTCTCCGGGTTGAACTGCATTTGCCACTTTTCCGCCCACTCCACCAACCCATTGATATCTTCTTGGAGTCTACAGCTATCCTCTTCACTATCAACTACACGGCCAATTTTTGTGTCGTCTGCAAATTTGCCGATCATGGCCCCTATATTCAAGTCCAAATCATTAATATATACCACAAACAGCAAGGAACCCAACACTAAGCCCTGTGGCACACCACTGGAAACGGATTTCCATTCGCAAAGACATCCATCGACTTTTACCCTTTGCTTCCTGTTATTGAGCCAATTTTACTATTGATCCAATTCACCACATTTCCCTGTATCCCATGGGCTTTTACCTTTCTGACCAGTCTGCCATGTGGGACCTTGTCAAATGCCTTACTAAAATACATGTAGACAACATCCACTGCACTACCCTCATCAATCCTCCTTGTCACTTCCTCAAAGAATTCAATCAGATTTGTAAAGCATGACCTTCCCTGAACAAATCCATGCTGACTATCCCTGATTAAACCATGCCTTTCCAAGTGACAGTTTATCCTATCTCTCAGTATTGATTCTAATAGTTTGCCCACCAGTGAGGTAAGACTGACCGGCCTTTCCCTGTACCCTTTTTAAACAATGGTACTACGTTTGCAGTCTTCCAGTCCTCCGGTACCTCCCCTGTATCTAGTGAGGATTGGAAAATGATCCTCACAGCATCCGTTATTTCCTCCCTGGCTTCCTTCAACAGCCTAGGAAACAATCCATCTGGCCCTGGTGATTTTTTCTGATCAAAATCTGGTGGGGAAGCTTTTGAGTTGGAACATTGAGCTGAGGGATAAAATGGATAGTCCTGATGTGCTAAACAGCATGAAATGTGCAGGTTCGCCTTTTGTTCTACTGGTGTCAGCCTTGGATCAGTACTAACGCTCTCCCTTATGAATCAGAAGGTCATGGCTCCACTTCAGAGACTTGAGCGTATAATGTCGGCTCGCACTTCAATGCAGTACTGAGTGAGTGCTGCACTGTCGGAGGTGCCGTCTATCAGATGAGACATTAATCTGTCTGCTGTCTCAGGTGGACATAAAAGACGCCACAGCATTATCTGAAGAAGAGCAGGGGAGTTCTCCTTGTTCAAATACAAGAGTAAAATTAAACATACTAATAAGATGAATACAACCTGACGAAACTTTGGACAGCGATAAACTTTGAGGTGCACCTCTCAAAGGTCTTTGATTAGTTGAGCAGTCCAGCCTCGCTCCGAGAACATTCTATCAATACAAAGAATTATATCTTATATACGTTTTAGGCACAATTAGCTCCATATGGGCCTCCCATCAATCATCCTCTCTGTCTCATGGGGCTGTCATTAGTCCTACTCCCTTATACACATAACATCTGACTTTACCACCTCCCTCATGATTAGTTGCCTCCGAGTTATCCAGAACTCTTATCTTTACCCAAAGCATAATAAACCAAGAGACAACCCCCCATTTCCTATCTTATATTCAGGAGATGAGCATGACACCAGATGCTCGTTACTCAAAGAGGTCCTCTCTTGCACAAGATCATAAAAAGCTTGTTTTGGATAGGCAGAAAGCCTTTGTTCACAGGGAAAACTGGCATAATGCTTTTCCCTAACAAGGTTAACAATATTATATCGAAAGCTTGTATAATGCTTTTCTTACAGAGGAGAAACCTCTTCCACAGATTTCAGCTCCTCTTTGGCCGCAAGGTGAACACAGTGCCAGGACTTATGGGTGGCGAGTGCCTCTGGCGACATCCAACCTGCTCCACTGCCGAGCAGTCTGTCCCTGACTCTGGTTATTTTTGCAGCATAGGCTCTTCTCTCCGCCAGCCACATGTCACCCAAACCAGACACACTTAGCCAAGGATTGCAATAAAGCCCCTGCTGGAAACAACCGAGTTCCAGACCTTTAATATGTATCATTATAGAAGGCAGGCAGCTTTTGCAGAAATTGCAGTTGGTTATGCACACCTATCATACATTTATTAAGTACAACTTAAAATACAGAATTAAACATCGCTTGGTGAAGCAGAGATGCTGGAACATACATAAGGCCATAGATGATATGACTTACTTGTTGATAATCCAGCACAATTTCCCCAAGTTTTGTACACCTTCTACGTCCATCAGAATCAAATTTTTGAAACATCTGTCCTTGTAACATTTCTCTTTGGCTACAGCTTGTTGTGATACCTAATTTATTAAAAGCAGCTTCACACCATTAAATGCACTGTGATTCTTGAAAACATCAATAGAGAAACCTCAGACAAGTGGGGATTTGTTTCTCAAACCTTAGATTACCCATATTTCTTTCAATTTTCCTGATAGATAATTAAATACCGAGATTTCATCTTGAGCTCTGGGCTATTGTCTCTTCCCCCAGCATTGGGACCAAGAAGTATCAGCCAGGCTGCATTTTTTCAAGTACTCTCCAGTACCAACGGATTTTAAACTCTTCTGACAGCTGTGATACTCATCTCTTCTAGCTTCTTTTGTTGTACAATATATATTTTTTCCAGGTTGTATACTCTTGTGTTCCAATTCATCCATTCATTCTTTGACTATTGTTTGAAAAAGGAGTATCAAGCTGCCTGTTGCCTGCGTGAGTTGATATTTTCTAATCTCTGGCATATTAATGTTATGTTTTCTAGAGAAAGAACTTACCCTGAAGATTGAGGGACATTTCTTCTCTGTTTAACTGGCGGAAAATGATTGAATGTAGTCCATGCCAGGCATAAAGGGATTATTTTTTTTGCTGTGTCTAACATGGCCAGTTCAACTCTCCTTTTGTTGCTTAATTTCATGTGTATTTAACACTGGGATTCAAAACAGATACAAAGAAAAAAAAACAACTGCAAATGCTTCAAGTCTGAAATAGAATATATATCGCAGGCCTGTCGGCATCAGAAAAAAGAAAAGGTAGGTTAGTGTTTCGAATGCAACCCTTCATCATTCCAGTCACTCCAGTTGGTTATGACAACATTTTAGGTGGTAGTATTAAGTAAAGGAGAGAAAGTCAGAATTTGTGCCATTTTAAATTCCGTATTGCATGATTCTGACCCACTTGGAAAACAATTTGTGCCTAACCAGTTTAACTGTCATATCCTGCTTCTCAACTTTCATTTCTTATATAATATATTCATGGTTGTGTGGATTTACCAGTCTCTAAGCAGTTTTCGCTCTGGCAGTGTCTGTCACTGCATAAACTGTAAAAGTGCTTTCTGTCTGTGACACAAAATGGTATTTGTAGAGGCGCATTAGTGAGCTATGGTTTCATGACTACAGGTTTATTCAAAAAGTTGGCAATCAACAACAAAAAGTTTGGAAATTGAGCAGGAATTAGGACAACAGTTGGGAGAGATGACCGAAGGCCATATCAAAGAATTAGGTTTTGAGAAGGCACTTGAATGTGGAAGGATATGAAATAAGGTAAAGGAGTTTTGGGAGAGAATTCCAGACAGCAGGACTGTAATGGCAAAGGCATGTGTGCACATTGATTGCATTTTCCATCGCTAGGGAACAGTGTATGCATGAAGGTACCTAAAATTAACTTTGTGAATCTACAAAACAAGGCTATATGCATTCTCAACACAAATCAGCAGGGTATTGACCGAGCTAAACAATCCAAAACCAGTGTATCAGAGCAAACCTCTGTAGGCCTATCGCATCCAGTTGAAAATGATGGTGGAGAACCAGGTAACTTATAAGAGGAGGAGGATCCAGGAATGTTCCTATCCTCAAACATGGTGAAGCCCAGCATGCTGGTGCAAGAGATAAGAAACCTGTTTGCATGTGCCTTCAGCCAAAAGTGTCAAGTAAATGCTCCCCCTCTGCCTCCTCCTAAAATCCCCATCACTATAGATGTTCATGTCCAGCCAACACTGACATTCCACATGACATTCAGAAGCGGTTGAATGTACTGGATACAGCAAAGGGTATGGGCCCTGACAAGATCCCGGCTGTAGTGCTGAAGATCTGTGCATCAGAGCTAGCTGCTCCCTTAAAGCTCTGACACTGCTATGACAATGTGGAAGGTTGTGCATATATGTCCTATCCATAAAACATCAAGATAAATCTCACCTGGGCAACTACTGCCCTATCGACCTCCTCCCAGTCATTAATAAAGTGATGCAAGGACTCATCAATAGCATCAACAAACAACACCTACTCATCAGTAAACTGCTTACCACGACTTTGTTTGGGTTCCAGCGGAACTAGTCGGCTCAGGCCTCATCACAGCCTTGATCCAGATATCAGCACGAGCTGAATACCAGAGGAGGAGCAGGAATAATTGCCTTTGACATCAAGACAACATTTGACGGAGTATCACAAAAAGAGTCCTAGTGCAATTAAGGTAAAAGGGAAAAGCCTCCATTGGTTGGAGTCTTATCTGTTGGAGGCCAATCATCACAGCCTCACGATTTTCACTGCATGAGTTCCTCAGGGTAGTGTCCTCAGTCCAATTATCTTCAGCTTCTTCATCAATGACCTTACCACCATCATAAGATTAGGAGTGGGCCTATTGACTGGCTAGTCCACAGCATTTAGCTTCATTCACAATTCCTCATAAAGCAGCTTGCAACAGGATCTGGATAACATCCAGCCTTGAAGTGCCAGATAATGATCATTTTAAACAAGAGAAAACCCGACCACGTCCCCTTGACCATCAATGGCACTACAAGTTGCAAGTTCCGCCATTAATAACATCATCATAGAATTATACTGCAAAGAAGGAGGCCGTTTGACCCATCATGTATGTGCCAGCTCTTTGAAAGAGCTATCCAATTAGTTCCACTCCTCTTCTCTTTCTCTCATAGCATGGGGGTCACCACCAACCTGAAGCTTAATTGGATCAGCATGGCTATAAGAGCAAGGCAGAGGTTGGATACTCTATGATGAATGGCTCACTTCCTGACCCTTCAAAGCCCCTCCATCATCTACAAAGCTACAAAGAATACCTACTACTTCCCTGAAGGACTGCAGCTCCAACAATGCTCGAGAGACTCAACGCCATTAAGGACAAAGCAGCATGCTTGATTGGTACCCCTGCCACCGGACTCTGTATCCACCATCACTCACATCCTTGGAGCAAATTTTTAAAAACGAGGAGATATGATATGGAAGAATATACTTCAATTGTGAAGTGGACTTTAATTATGATATCTTGTTGAATAAGATCAAAAAGATTGCATCTGGTGGTCATTGGTGCTATTCTCACTGCATGGAAAGGTGAAACTGTAAAAATAGTCTTTAAGATGTTTACTTAACTCTATACATTGTGTGATTTCTTTGAGGAGACAAGGGCCTTTAAATTATCGTGATCAAAGTACAGGTACACAGAGTGCAGTCCAATGATCTATCATCATCGACTTGAAGAATTTCTTGATCCATTCTGGAATGCTAATAAGAATGACAGTATTGTATTTGACATACTCATATTCTCTCAAAATTGCTAATTGTAACTATTATATTCCCTGTACTGTATTGTATTTTATCCGAGTTTTTTTCCAAAATAAAATGATCCCGGTTCATCCTGACCAGGTGTAATATGCTCAAACAATGGGGAGTGGGTGGGGGCAGGGTAGAGTGGAGGAGAAGACTTTTTGATCAGAGATTCTATTATTATTTGTGTCAGGTTCAGCCTGACAAGCACCATCTGTTTCGAATTATAGATCAATCTGGCAGAATGCCTGGTTTCAAAGAAAACTGGACAGAGTCCAAAGCATTACCCTGATGAAGACTTACATTATCACTGGATTTCATGGGTCCCCTAATTCCAATGGGCAGAACTGGAATTTAAATGCCTCTGAATTGCTATGCTAAGGAAACTACACCAGTCATTATATTGAGCAGCTTTATTTGAACATTCCTGGCACTTGCATTTTTTTTTAATTGTTTGCTTTTGCTTGAAATGAAATATGACGACCTGACTCACCACTATATGTCCCAACTAGGTTCTCAAAATTACATGGAATAACAAGATGCACCATGAGACACTCGCTGCTAGATGAAGCATGGAGAATATATTTGAAGAAGTTCCAATGCCTTTAAAGTAGCATGAAAAAACACTGGTGACAGAAACATTTAGAAACGGACACCTGCCAACAACCATGTTACAAGTCACAGATCATGACCAAATACCTATTCAGGAGGGGCATATTCTATCACTTTAACAGAAGATGCAGCAATGTGAGGCCATCATGCCTAGTTTATAGAGTAAGTTAATCTTTGTTGGAAATAGAAAAACCAAAGACTGCAGCAGTAGATAATGGGGCGGAACTTACTCACTTTGGGTTGCTGTTCCTCAATGGCGTCCTCTCTCTCCGCCGGTGAATCGATGAAGCAAGTTCACGAATGTGTACATGCGCACTAAAACCTGGAAATCGTGAACTTGCTCCCATTGGTTCGCCAGCTGTTTGACAGTTGCAAATTAAAGGGGCATCATGGAAATCAATGGAAAATGGTAAACTTACCCATCTGCCCAGTTGGAATGAAAATACTTACACCACCAAAAGGTACGCTGAAAAATACCAGGTCTACACTATTTCTTAAAAGCGCGATGACTAATAATGACTGGGAAATAACTAAAAATTAAATTTTAAGAATGTGGAATGTCATATTACTTATTGCAATATTTTTGATCATTTCATTAAAAAAAAATTAAAAGTTAAAAAGTTAATGTTTAAAAAACTTTTAATTTCTGTCTCTTTAATTAAATTCAATTATTTGCTTGGCTTTTTATAAATAAAATGTTAAATTTTTATTTACACTGACATATAGCAGTTTACTTTAAATGAATTAATGATACTTGCCTGCTTGTGGGCCTGCCTTCTCTTCGTGACAGATTCTGTGGCTTGGCTTCCATTCCCACAGTCTGTCCCATACTTGATTTGACAACGCACAGCTTGAGAAAGCTTCAAGATGGAGGAAGTTGATGTCGCGGACCCCGCAGTAAGTATATTTGTACCTTTTCTCGCAGGATGTGCGGGAAGCCTTGTCACGCCGCTGTGTGCAAGCTCTGGCCCAATATGTTGGAGTAGCATCAGTGACAATGAATCTTACACTGAACTGGCAAGTTAAGATGGTGCCAATTACAGTTTAACTTTTCTGGAAGGCAAACTACATAGTCAGAACTAAAACAGAAAATGCTGGAAACACTCAGCAGGTCAGGCAGCTTCTGTGGAAAGAGCAATAGAGTTAACGTTTCAGGTTGATCAGATCGTCCAGTTTTATCAGAACTGGAAGGTGTTAGCGATGAACAGCTTTTAAGTAAGTGCAAAGCCAGGGAAAGTGGAAGGGGAGGGGGCAGGAAAAGAACAAAAGGGAGAGGTCTGTGATCGGGTGGAAGACAGGAGTGATTAAATGGCAAAAAGGAGGACAGTGCAAGGCAAAATAAGGTGATGATAATGAAGAATTTCTTGATCCAATATGGAATACTAATAAGAATGACAGTATTGTATCTGACATACTCATATTCTCTCAAAGCTGCTAACTGTAACAATATATTATCTATTATAATCTCTATTTACTCCTGCCCTTCATAATGTATAATGTAGGCAATGAGAAAAGTATAGAAACAAAAGATGGATCGAGAGGAAGTTTGCAGCAGGAGGATTGAAGCATGGAAAGTCTGGCAAAGAAAAGTCTCCCGCGGCCCATAAGTGTGGCGGAAGAAAGGCAGGCGGACACCTGGGTTGCAGACCTCCCCCCCCAAGTAGACATAATATGAACGACTGGGGGAAAGAAGTACTTTTCAGAACAATTCTAACACTGAGCATCTTGTTGGGAACTTGGAGTCTAGCAGAGAGCCCTGAAGCAGATTTATTATTTTCTTTTGCTTATTTTTAAAACTGGGCTGTTATTAACTGACTTCACTCATAGATTAGATTTGGTCTGAATCAACCATGGGGTATGTTTTTATTGCTTCCCACTGTGCAGAGTTTTTATGACCTGTGGTTGCTGCCCACGGCTTCTAAAAGATAATAGAACAGTATCGTTTTCAAAATTTAGTGCACTTATTTGGTTACAGACTGCAGACATGTTCATAAAAAGCTCTAGAGATCTGGTCAGGAGAAAACCACCCCAGTTGAATTCCAAACATCACCCAAGCAATTGACATTTTTGGCACGAGGAGAGATCTTGCAGTATATTTACTGGCCAGCATGGTTGTTCCTGCTGGCGCAATGCAGGTAGGAAAATGTGGGGAAATTTAGCAGTGCAATCAAGCTCAGTCCCTGTCAGAATCCTGCCACTTGCAATTTGTATTTTATTATTTGTTCAGGCTTAACAGCCATGTAACTTATTTTGCACATTTTATGCAAGAGCTTAATTAAAAAAAATAATAACTTAATAATGCATGTAAAAGTGAGTGCATTCAAATACCCAACTCTGTGCACGAGGCTTTCCACAAGGGTGTAAAGAGTAGCTCCAAGCATTAAGGAACTCTTAAAGGGGCAGAGGCATTTTTAATGAGTACTTTCTTTACCCGCTTCATTTTCCAAAGTCTTTTTGACTACAGTTTTTTAAATGTAACTTTTTGCTGTCTTGTTGCAGTGTCTTTTTGGGGTTTATTTTGGTATTTGTTCAATTTTTTTAGCATCAGAACATGGTCAGATGGAAACAAAAACATCTGACTATTGCTTGCAAAATCCCTGGGAAGCCCAGTGTAATTGAAGTAGTTACAAGAGTTCAGCAAATGGAAAAATGGTAAAAGAAATATGAACATGAAAAGGGGCTATTGCAATAGAAATGTTCGCTCCAGCTCAGGGGTCAGCTCAACAGCCTATTTAATGAATGCTGTAGAGCCAGTTTAAAATGAATGATGATGTGACTGCTTTGAAACTGCCCGAATTACATTATTTAATGGTTGAAGAAGTGCAGGATGAAAGAATAAGCATGGCAGCAGACCTGGATTGCGCACACCCACCATTTTACTTACTGTATAAATAGGGCCGTCGACAGGACTTTAAACTAGTAAGATGGGGGGAAAGGATCTGGTGAAAATAACATAAGTCTGAAGATAAAAGAAATAGGAGATGAGAGTAAAGTTCAGACCAAGGTAAGGAACAAGGGTAACATAAACGGTCAGGGAACAAATACAGTTATAAAACATGAGTACAAAATGACTGTTAAAAATAAAGTGAGGGGAACAATTATTATAAACAAATTAAATTGCCTGTACAGCAATGTGCACAGCATCAGAAACAAAATGGGGGAACTGGAGGCAATAATTTGCAGCGAGGAGCCAGATGTAGTAGGGATAACTGAAACATGGCTACATAAAGAACAGGACTGGCAGTTAAATTTTGCAGAACATAACATATATAGAAAGGATGGGGAAGGAAGGGGTGGGAGGTAGCTGTACTAATTAGAGACAACATGATGGCAATGGAAAAAAGGGACATAAGTAATATTAAGATAGAAACAGAATCCATATGGATTGAGACAAAGGATAAGAAGGGATCGATCACGTTAATAGGGGTATTCTACAGACCACCTAATAGTGGAAGGGAAGTGGAAGAACATATATGTTGGCAAATCTATGAAATGGGTAAAAAACATTGAATAATAATCAAACGAGATTTCAACTACCCCCAAATAAACTGGCAAGAAGAGGCAGGGAAAGGGGAATGGAGTTTTTACAATGTGTACAGGACTCCTTTCTTACAAAGTATGTGAGAAGCCCGACAAGAGAGGAATCACTGCTGGATCTAGTAATGGGAAATGAACCAGAACAGGTAAGAGAAGTAAGCATAGGGTAACGTTTAGACAATAGCAATCGTAACATAAGGTTTAAAATAATGATTGAGAAAGACATAAGTGAGACAAAGGCCAAAGTAATAGATTAGAAAAAAAGCTAACTTTGAGGGGTTGAGAATTGAACTAGGGAATGGAAACTGGAAAAATTTTTGACATACAAAGGGATAGAACAGCGACGGGAAATATTTAAAACGGTGATCAATAGAGATCAGGAGAAACATAGTCCTCTAAAAAAACAAGAACAAACTAGTCAATAATGAAACACTATGGATGAATAAAGAGATAAGGGTAAAATTAAGGGTGAAACTAAAAAAGAAGGGCATACTCTAAGTATATAAACAATAAAGGAGAGGATGACAAAAGAGAATATGAAGAGGTTAGGAAGGATGTCAAAAGAAAACAATTGGGAAAGCAAAGAGGAACTACGAAATTAAATTAACAAGGAATATAAAAACAGTAAAGTATTCTATAGACACCTAAATAACAAAAGAAAAATCAGGATAGGGATAGGACCACTAAGTGATACACAAGATAAACTCACAGGTAATGGCAGAAATATTAAATAGTTACTTTGCCTCAGTATTTATCAGGGAGACTAACACAGTTGGCATGACATGGGAAGAGGAGATCAAAAAAAGTAATGGAATCTTTACACAAAGATGTAATAGAAAAACATCTACAAAACGAAAATATAATGAAGAGTCAGCATGGATTTGAGAAGGGAAAGTTATGCTTGAGCAACCTTATTGAATTCTTTGAAGAAGTAACAGAAAGAGTAGACAAGGGTAATGTAGTAAATGTAATATTTTTGGATTTTCAAAAGGCTTTCGATGAGGTACCACATTGTAGACTCATAACTAAGGTGGAGTCTGGGGATAGGTAGCAGAATGGCTACAAAACAGAAAACAGAGAGTGGGGGTTAAAGGTAGCTAGCCAGACTGAAAAAAGGTGGGAAGTGGTGTTCCACAGGGATCGGTGCTGGGACCACTGTTGTTACAATTTACATCAACGATTTGGACTTGGGAATAGGAAGTACAATTTCAAAATTTGCGGACGACACAAAATCGGGGGATATAGTTAATACAAAGGAAGACTGTGTTAAAATGCAAGAAGACATTAATAAACTAGCAGAATGGGCATGTAATTGGCAAATTAATTTCAATAGATAAGTATGAGGTGGTGCATTTAGGTCAGTGGAATAAGGAGGCCACATATTGCTTGGATAAGAATCTAAATGGGGTAGAGGAACAAAGGGATCTCTGGGTACAGATATACAAATCTTTAAAGGTACCGATGCAGGTTTATAAAGCCACAAAAAAAGGCAAACCATGCACTGGGGTTCATTTCCAGAGGGATAGAATTGAAAAGTAGAAAAGTTATGTTAAACTTGTATAAAACCTTGGTTAGACCACACTTGGAGTACTGTGAACAGTTCAGGTCTCCATATTATAAAAATGATATAGAGGCATTGGAGAAGGTGCAAAAAAGATTCACGATGATACCAGAACTAAGAGGACATATTATCAGGAAAGACTAAACAGGCTGGGGATCTTTTCTCTAAAGCCCTAGAAAAGAAAAGGCCAAGGGGTGACCTGATAAAGGTCTTCAACATAATAGAAGGGTTTGATTGGGTAGACATAGATACAATGTTTCCACTTGTGGGGGAGTTCAAAACTAGAAGTCATCAATATAAGATAGTCACTAATAAATCCATAGGGAATTCAGGAGAAACTTCTTTACCCAAAGGGTGGTAAAAATGTGGAACGCACGACCACAAGGAATAGTTGAAGCAAATAACATAGATGCATTTAAGGGGAAGCTAGATAAGCACATGAAGGAGAATGTAATAGAAGGATATGCTGATAGGGTTAGATGAAGTAGGGTGGGAGGAGGTTCATGTGGAACATAAAGGCCGGCATAGACCAATTGGGCCGAATGGCCTGTTTCTGTACTGTAGACTCAAAGTAACAATGTAACTCAATGTATCTCCAGGCATTGGTGCCATCTACTTGACAATGACAGAGGGTAACTGGCTCTACAGGCTCCTAGTTTGCATCAAGTCAGTTGCACAGCTGTACCATTAGCTGCAAGGACATCTGAAATCCTTAACCTCAAACACGGGGATGGAACTGCCAGAGCTAGCTCCCCACAACTTTTCTTCTTTTGCCTCCTTCTAGGTTAACATAAGGATTACCTGAAATACCAATGAATGTGCTGGCCACATATGTATAAGCCAGGTGACTGATGCAGTGTCAACATAGCCAACACTTTCATCTCCTTTCCAATTGAATAGCAACAGGACCACGACACTGTTCAATGTCACAGCACTACTGTATTTAAAAGGGGGTAAAGGAGTTGGAGGGGTGTAGGGAGGAAATTTCAGAGAGTGGGACATAGGCAGTGAAGGTACTTGTGCCATTAATGTGGCACAATGGATGGGGCATGCACTAGAGGCCAGAATCAGTGAAATGGAGAATTGGAGGGGGGAAGCATTGTCGGCTGGTGCAATGAAGGGCAGCCATTGGTGTTAGTGCTCTGGCTACAATTGGATAGATAAGAGTGGAACCAAGCGAGAACAGTCCCATGGAGCTAAACAACGAAGGAAAGGGGTTGGAGGAGGATGGTCTGGTCAACTATGTCGAAGGCTGCAGAGTGGACGAGGAAGGAAAATGCACCACGGTCACAGAAAAGTAACAAGTGTTGGAATGCTGACTCCTACACACATCTTCCAACAGAGGTTGCTTTACAAAATACTGCGTGGGATGTTTGTGTGTACGACTGAAGGAGAGGGAAACCAGATACTACAACTAAGTGGTACTAGCCACAGTTTGGGGGAGGCCTACTGCTTCATCTTCTCCTACTCCCTCCATACGTTTACATACAAAGAGGTCCAGGTCAGCGTTTTGCAAAGGAATGTAAAACTTATAATTTCTGAGCCCTCTTCCAGTTCGAGTATGTTCCCTTCTAATTTGTGTCACCTTGTCATGCAAACCCAAACCTTTTCTTTAAAGGTTGTTACATGAAGGAGCATATATATAATGACAGTGCTGAACCTGCAGTCCATCCTATGTATCAATAAATGGTGATACATCATGCAGTTATCTTGTGTTGATACTATTATATGTGAAGCTCTTTAACGATTTGAATGTGCCAAGGTATTTAGTTGTAAATTGCAGCTTTAATGTGTGCCCTGCTTAGAATGCATATGCATGGTCAGCAGTGAACTATGAGCAATAAATGGGGACCAGATGGACAGGCAACACTTAGTGGTGTTCATACTTATACCATATACCTGATAAATGGTACTTTTGGTTAGTCTTATATTTGTGGTAGCTTCAAGGTATGCTGTCATCTACTGTGAATATTCCCAGGTTTTGTGAGCAGTGTACACAAAGTTTTGGGCCTGGCTGCTTCCACCTGCCAGGTATGCTGCACTGCAGTCTTCTGGGGAGGATGCCCTGGAGTTACAAACAGGATGACCTTTCTTGTACCCATATCATGCAGCATCATTTCCACTTCATTGGCCATCAAACGGGGTATTCAGATGCTGTTCCATCACTTGCCCACAGATTCTGTTTTCTATCTCCACATTTATTTCAGCTGCCATCGGTTTTTGACAGCAATCTTTTACCCATAAAGCCATTGGCTGGGAATTTCCTTAGAGCTGCTCTCACTCCACTGCCGTAACTTTGCTGGAAGCATGGCTGAAACCTTGTTTATGGCATAAATGGGATTTCCACCACACTTCCAGCAAAGTTATGGTGGCAGGTAGGGAGGAGCTCTGAGGAAATTCCTTGCCTTTGTAAAGGCTGTAAAAATATTGCCACCACAAATGCATGTCCATTTAATTTTGCTGAATGCTGACATACAATTTCCCCTCCTTCCTTTTGGCAACCTCCCATTGCTAGAACCAATATGGGCCAGGAACTCACTACAAGTATTTATGTAGGCCTGAGCCCAGGAGATTCAAGCACCTGGCATTTCATCAGGTTCAAATACTGTTCTGTGATGATCACAGAAAATCTTTTGTATTGTGTGCTTCAGTGGAATGTATAGTGGAAGTGCTTGTTACAAACCTGATTACTCCTGAGACCAAATGCTCTTCATTGTACTTAACTAGAATAAGAACAGAACTTTTAGAAATGGGGAAGAGGTTATTAAACTCAACAAGCCTTGTCCCTTTTGATTGATCTCAGCCTCACTTGCCAAACTTCTCATCATGTTCTTCTATTCTGACTCTCTTCAGAAATTCATCTTGTACTGTTTACTTTGATCTTCCTTGCTAACTTGTTCCACAAGTTTATTACTCTTTCTGTGTAAAAACTGTTCAGTCTAACCTCCCTTCTTACTGCAGATTTATTCATTTTTAACGTGTCATTAATGGGATTTTTTTTGCAGAGCAGGTGTCTGTAAAAGTGAAGGGATTTAATTTCTCTCTCCCAGGTGGTCTGAACCTAAATCTATTTAAGCAGCAGCAACATGATCTGTGAGATGAGTTCATGGTGAGTTGTACAGTGCACCAAAATGTAGTACAAATTTTTATAGTGAAAGCTCTTTTAAGCACCTGTTCCCCATTTGTGCATAATCTGAGCAACTTTCAAAGATCAATCACAAAGCATTTCACAAAGGTATGAATTTAATGTCATCTCACTAGAAAAAAGCTAGTCAAAGGAACTATTCCTCGTCAGGCGACAACAACAAATTGCATTTATATAGCACCTTTAACGTAAAACATCCCAAAAAGCGTAATCAGACAAAAAAATTGAAAGTAGCAAAATGTTGCTACCATGATCACTAATGTTCAAAAGAATATTGTTTTCAGGTGGTATACGTGTGAAAAATGATCAGTACACAAATTTACTTTAAAGCGATTTGCCAGTTTAGGAATGGGCACATTAGAATTTCACCTTCAAATTTATATCATTTTTGAATACTGAATGAGACTCCTTGTGTGGCAATTCTGTTGGTGCCTTCTTTACAACCTCCTTATATTATGGCAACTTCATAATATCTTCATATGCTGAAAGCTTAAAAAGTAACTTGGAACTTTTTGAATCGAAAAGTTGAAACCGATTTTTTTTACAATTACATTTCAATTACTTTCTTGTATGAAAGGATGAGGTGCGCTAGAGAAATTAATCAACTGGGTCCTGTTTCTGA
The DNA here is from genome assembly GCF_035084215.1 of Heptranchias perlo. Classification (NCBI taxonomy): domain Eukaryota; kingdom Metazoa; phylum Chordata; class Chondrichthyes; order Hexanchiformes; family Hexanchidae; genus Heptranchias; species Heptranchias perlo. Next base: position 37,931,110 of record NC_090341.1, on the reverse strand, counting down.
GAGTGGATTTGTCAGCCTTTATACCAACTCCCAGATGTATTCCTTGATGGGGTTTTAAATCATGCTGCCAATTCAGTATGGTTGTGCTTTGATTGCGCAAAGTAATATTCCTAATTGAAATAATTGATAAACACATGCCATTTCTTCACTGAAAGCAGTGTAATACTCTTCCCAAGCACTTCATTAACAGCATATCCAAGCTTGTACAATACAGATGAACTGAAGATATTCTGCTCGATTGATGGACAAGATGCGGCAAGCCGACAAACTTCAATTCCCCAGTATAGTACAAGCAAAAAAAAAACATTATTAATCAAGCTCATCTGCTTAATACAAGAAGGTGTTGAAGTTGATATCTTTTCAGAGTTGTCTGGTTGGATAGTGACAGGTCTTACTGTTAGTACAATGTTCCCAATGTCTAAATGGAGATGCAATTTGAAACGTTCAGAATCTATGCTGATTTGTTATATGGGATTGTAAAATTTCACTAGCTACCCGCAGCAAATAACGGAGACATTGGGTGATGACTGAATCCCAAGAATGACAAGTTTGAATGAAGAATCTCCATTGTGTTGTGCTTTTTTTGTGTGTGAACAAATGAAGGCTAGGTGCACAACTGTGCAGGATTGGGCATGTTGTGAGCTTTTTCCTGTATTCAGTGAAATTTGAATTAAGTCAATCGGAAATCTGGAATTACTGTTGGCAAAATTGAATATTAAAAGAAAATGTGTGTTAATTAGACTGAACAGTTCATAATCTCATTTGCTAGAATAAACTCATCGGGTCCAATAATAACGCGGAGGCAGGTTCTGAACGGGGGCAGGGAGATAGTGGGAGCAAGACCCGGAAGAAGTTTCGGTGCGTCAGAATGGCCGATTTCAACATGGCTGCCTAATTATAATTTTACTTCCGGATTTCGCGTCTCCAATGCGCGACAGTGGGCGTGATGTGAACCTGCGTGACGTGATCTTCACTCAACTATTTAAAGGGCCAATACAAAGATGGAATTTGGAGGAGTTAGGAGTTTGTGCAAAGAGATGGCAAAGTTTAAACATGGATTCTGGATGGTCTGGATGCGCCTCGATTTAACGACACATCACTTTAAAAAAATTCATTCATGGGATGTGGGCGTCGCTGGCAAGGCCAATGTTTATTGCCCATCCCTAATTGCCCTTGAGAAGGTGGTGGTGAGCCGCCTTCTTGAACTGCTGCAGTCCGTGTGGTGAAGGTACTCCCACAATGCTGTTAGGTAGGGAGTTCTAGGATTTTGACCAAGCAACGATGAAGGAACGGCGATATATTTCCAAGTCAGGATGGTGTGTGACTTGGAGGGGAACGTGCAGGTGGTGGTGTTCCCATGCGCCTGCTGCCCTTGTCCTTCTAGGTGGTAGAGGTCGCAGGTTTTGGAGGCACTGTCACTTGATGTACTGCTGGGTGCAGTGAGGAGCAGGAAGTAGGTAATCTTTCCCCGGCAATGGGAGGAAGAAACCTGCTGCAGTAATGAAGGTGTGGTTGGAGGTGGCTGAGGAGGTCTATAGCAGAAGTATTGTGGCTTGTTTCTGGATCCAATGCAGGAAGCACTTTCATGAACTCACCAATGTAAGGAATCTTACAACACCAGGTTATAGTCCAACAGTTTGTTGGACTATAACCTGGTGTTGTAAGATTCCTTACATTTGTCCACCCCAGTCCATCACCGGCATCTCCACATCATGAACTAACCAGGTCAGGAAAGGTGAGTACAGTTGCAGATTCACCCACAAAGAGGAGGTACCAGAAAGGCTAGCTGTACTTAAAGTAGATAAGTCACCCGGTCCCGATGGACTCATCCTAGATTGCTGAGAGAAGTAAGGGTGGAAATTGCAGAGGTACTGGCCATAATCTTCCAAACGAGGGTGGTGCCAGACAACTGGAGAATTGCAAATATTACACCCTTGTTCAAAAAAGGGCACAATTTCCAAATTTGCAGGTGACACAAAACTTGGAAGTGTAGTGAACAGTGAGGAGGATAGTGTTAGACTTCAAGAGGATATAGACAGGCTGGTAGAATGGCTGGACACGTGGCAGATTAAATTTAATGCAGAAAAATGTGAAGTGATACATTTTTGCAGGAAGAATGAGGAGACGCAATATAAACTAGAGGGCACAATTCTAAAAGGAAACAGAGAGATCTGGGGGTATATGTGCACAAATCGTTGAAAGTGGCAGGGCAGGTTGAAAAAGTGGTTAAAAAATCATATGGGATCCTGGACTTTATAAATAGAGGCATAGAGTACAAAAGGAAGGAAGTCATGATGAACCTTTTATAAAACACTGGTTCGACCACAACTGGAGTATTGTGAAGGCCTTAGAGAGGGTGCAGAAAAGATTTACCAGAATGATTCCAGGGATGAGGGACTTTAGTTGTGTGGATAGGCTGGAGAAGCTGGGGTTGTTCTCCTTGGAACAGAGAAGGTTGAGAGGAGATTTGATAGAGGTATTTAAAATCACTGAGGGTCTAGACAGAATAGATGGAGAGAAATTATTCCCATTGACGGAAGGATCAAGAACCAGAGGACATAGATTTAAGGTGATTGGCAAAAGAACCAAAGGTGACATGAGGAAAAACATTTTTACACAGCGAGTGGTTAGGATCTGGAATGCACTACCCGAGGGGGTGGTGGAGGCAGATTCAATCATGACCTTCAAAAGGGAACTGGATAAGTACTTGAAAGGAAAAAAATTGCAGGGCTACGGGGATAGGGCAGGGGAGTGGGACTAGCTGGATTATTCTTGCCTAGAGCTGGCACGGACTCGATGGGCCAAATAACCTCCTTCCGTGCTGTAACCTTTCCATGATTCTACATCCTGTGTAGTCCATTTTGACAAACATACTCCATTGCATTACTCCTCGCACCCACTGAAGTTTCCAGAGTACCCATTGTTCACTTTCTATGCACTTCCTCGCCTCCCCATTTATCCATCCACCACTGCCACTTACCCCAAACCTTATGCAATGTGATGCATCTGCCTGATAGTCACCCTTTCCAAATGCACTTGATCCATTGGGCGAACACATGCCTTACAATCACTCCTCGGTCTGTTCTTTCCCCTGATGCAGGAGAAGAGAGCATAAAACACAAGGGAGAGGGGGAGGACTGGAGGTGGGCCACCACAGATTGTGCAGCTGGCAGCTGCAGAGGAAGAGGCCATGGAGACCAGTGGCACCTCTGCATCCCTGACCATCGGAGATGGAGGGACTGGCACTTCGCAGCTGCATGGTGACCGAATTCAAAATATCTCTGACCCACATCTCATACAAGATTCAATCATGTTAACTTGATTTCAGCAACAAGTGAAATATGATGAGCATAATTATGCTGAGTGGCAATACTGTTACATTGCCAATCCTAATTCATATCCGTTTCTTCTTTCCTGCAGGGCCTTCATGCATAGAGCAGCAGTCTGTTGATTTTCCTGAGGACGATTCCTCAGAGGACCTAATTCCTTCTGAGGGTGCCCCGTCACAAGACATACAGCCATGCATTAGTGCAAATACTCAGATTCAGGTGGGTCCAGTTAGACAGCTAGTTGGGTTTTCGCCTGGTGATTCACAGTTCACAAGTGAGCACGAACAGAGAGTGGTGGCAGGGTCAGCTGTGGAGAGTTTGCGTCGGGGGTGGGGGGGGGCGCATTCCTCTCCAGCTGGACACAGATGCTGAACCCCAGTGAAAAGGAGAATCATAGAGGGACAGCAGCAAATCTGCGAGGTACTGGCAGACGTGCCACACACACACACACACTCCACAATAGCAGAGAGGATGGAGGAGTCCAGCTCGAAGATTTGTAGATTGTTGCCCCAGGTAATTGCGAGGATGTCTGTCATGGAGAGAGTGGCCGCCTCCGTGGAACTTCAAGAGCAGCTATCAAACCAGTCCATGCAGGCCATGGCCACGGCCGTGCAGACTTTGGATGCCAGCATGTCTGCCGCCTTAATTAAGCTGACAGATACCTTATCATTGGCCTTACAAGGCATCATACATGTCCTCCAAGTTGTTTTCCAGCAGAGTAGTAGTAGTGATGTGCCGCTGGCTCAGGAGAGGGATGATGATGAAAGGGGATATGGATTCGGAACTCAACTCAAAGCGCTCCCATGTCTCACCCATTGCCAACACCCCTCCCGCCCCGCCCAGCACTCGACATGCCGCCTTATCTCCCGATGGCCGAGTCTGCCCGTGCACAGGTGCAGGTGGAGCAGTCTTTGGTGGGGCCTTCAAGGGCTCCAACACCCAGTCATCTCAGCAGTCAGAACAGGGACCTGAGCAGCCTGCCACTACGTCTGCTGAAGCCACGAGGGATGCATCACGTAGGAGTGGTCGGCAAACGATGAAAAAGAAATTGTAATGAGCGCCTTCTTCCTCCTCCACCTCTGATCCTCGCTGCTGCGCTATGTTGTGCAGAACGCAGCACATCACAAGTATTAGAGACCCTCGCTGGCGAGTACTGAAGGGCGTCTCCAGACCTGTCCAGGCACCTGAAGCGCATCTTGAACATGCCGATGTCTTGGTCAATGACACATTGTTGTACTGCGCCTGGGCTTAATTGGTAGGGTTCCTCACAGGTGTCATCAGCCAAGTTTGAAGGGGGTAGCCTTTGTCTCCTAACAGCCACCCCTTAAGTCTGCTTCCAGGTACGAAGAGGGCGGGAATGTTGGACTGCCGCAGGATGAAAGCATCATGGCAGTTCCTAGGGAATTTGGCACGCACCTGCATGAACCTGTTCTTGTGGTTGCACACCTGATGCACATTGATGGAATGAAATCCCTTGCGGTTGATGAATACTCCTGGGTGCTCTGGGTGTCAAACATCTTACATTAAATATAACAAATATACAAATAAATCACAAGTGTTAATATTTGTCAAGCTCAAAATGCTTTCTACTTCAATTAATCGCAGGCAACCAAAGCCACTCAGCAACATTAGTCAAACAGCAGGTCCCCGTCCTTTTCTTCTTCAAGTATGCATCCACATGGCGTATCCTACGACCTTCCTGTTCTTTTCCCTCCTTGTTGCTCCACCTCCTTGTTGCTCCACCTGCAGCTCCCACCACAGCACGATTTTGCTGTCATGGATGGCGATTGTCTTCCTCATCCGAAGTCCAATCTAAAGCAACTGTGGTGTCACCCATCCTGATGTTCTCCGTTTGAAAACCTCAATTCTCCAATGTGCCGGTCACAACAAGAACTCTCAGCAAAC